>NC_143018.1:77500-402500 GCF_055824585.1 Amblyomma mixtum | reverse complement strand
TGACTTCCACTGCAGATTTATTTACATCACCATTGCTATCTTTAAACCCTAGGGCCTCAGAAAGAGTGACTGTGCCTGCATCGACATCCGGATAGATACCATCACACTTGATTATGAGGTGTTCAATTGTTTCCACAGATCTACCACACACTGCACATGTGTCATCATCTTTGTTAAATTTCTTTTTGTAGCTGCGCGTTCTAAGACACCCTGATCTAGCTTCAAAAAGTAGGGCACTGCCTCTTGAGTTATCATAGAAAAATTCTTTCCTGATCTGCCTTTTCCAGAATCGATATAGTTCTACACTATGTTTCTTTTCCATTGAATTCATCCAATTTTTAACTTCCGCGTTTTTGACCTGCCGTTTAATGCTCTTTCTTTCTCCGTCCTCATGACCGGCATACTTACTGGTTAGTTTTCTAGTTCTTTTCCGCCACTGTGAGTCAACGTTCTTTCTGTATAAATATTTAAATACCTTAGCTGCCCATCCGTTATTGTCCAATTTCCTCAGGCGTTCTTCATATATTATATTACTCTTAGCTTCCCGTGCCTCGAACGATGCCCAGCCCATATCCCCTTGTACTGCCTCGTTTGTGGTTTTACCGTGGGCACCTAGTGCTAATCTTCCAACAGCTCTCTGATTTACGTCTAATCTCGACTGAACTTCTGCCCTTAAGCACAGAACCGCATTGCCGAAAGTAAGTCCCGGCACTATTATTCCTTTCCAAATACCTCTTAGTACTTCATATTTGTTGTACCCCCATAATGCCCTATGTTTCATTATCCCGGCGTCTCTTCGTCCTTTTGCCCTAAGAGCCTGTTCATGCTTTTCCGTGTATATCTGCCCTTCGTTTAGCCATATCCCGAGGTATTTGCATTCGGCGAATTTGGGTATTTCGTGGCCTTGTATTTTAAGCACCTGATCAGTTGTATCGTTAAAAATCATTACACCTGATTTAGTTGCGCTAAAACTGAATCCTAGAGCATCTCCTTCGTCTCCACAGCAATAAACCAAAGTTTGTAAATCTTCCTGGCTATCTGCTAACAGTAAAATATCATCCGCATGCATTAAACCCGGTAGTCGCTGCTCAACTACATTTCAGCCTAATCTGTACGACAGATTATAACCTAGATTACTTTCTTCTAGCCTTCTTTCCATATTTATCACGTAGAGCATGAACAGCAGCGGTGATAGAGGACAACCTTGCCTTAATCCTTTGTGCACCCCCACAGTTGTGGTACTTTTTTTCCCTTCCCATGTAATTTCAACTTCATTATCTCGGTAGATTTCCTGTAGAAAATCAATTACCTCATCACCAATACCTAAATCTTTCAATATTCTCCACAGGAGTTCCCTGTTCACGTTATCGTATGCACCGCTTATGTCCAGAATGGCTAAAAACAGAGGTCTATTTTCCGCCTTAGCTATTTCTATGCATTGGGTAAGCACGAACAGGCTATCATCTAACCGCCTACCCCTTCTGAACCCATTCTGAAGATCTCCGAGTATCCTATTCCCTTCTACCCATGACTGCATTTTTAATTTCACCGCCTGCATTGCCAGCCTGTACATAACAGATGTTATCGTAATCGGACGGAAGGATTTTATGTTCATCTTATCTCATTTTCCTTTATAAATCAAATTCATTTTACTCTGTCTCCAGCTGTGCGGAATTTGCTGATTTGTTATGACTGCCTCCAATGCTTTTATCACCGCGCCCTTGCTTCTTGGGCCAAGTTCATTAAACAGCTTAATTGTAATTTCGTCTATCCCTGCGGATGTGGTTTTAGGAATATTCGCTTCCGCCTTTTCCCAGTTAAGACTAATCAGTTCTAAGCTGTTCTCTTTTGTGCTGTCCTGTGTTGCCGCCTCACTTGGGGAGATTACCCCATTGGCGTTGCTAAAAGACGCAGCTATAAATGACGTAATGTAGTCCATAGCATCGTCTCCCTCTAAACATTTTCCCTCAGCATCTATAATCTGTTCCTGCTTTCTTTGATTTCTTTTTCCCAACCAGCTTATATGGTTCCAGAATTTTCTTGGCCCCCTTTATTTGCCTCGCGAACTTCAGCCAGCCATTTATCAGAGGACTGCTTTATTTTAGCCTTGACTAGGACCTGAACTTGCTGTTTCTTTTGTCGATAAGATTCCCATTTTTTTCCTATTTCCTCTACAGATAACTGCGCCTTCTTTGCTTCTCTGTGTTCCCTTGAAGGCACCCGTCGTTGTTCGATGGCCTCCTTAATTTCCATATTCCACCAGCTTCGTGGCTTCCTCTTTCCTCTCCAGCGGTTAACTCCTTTCACTCGTTTCATTTTTGTAGCGATGAGCAGTTCCAACTGAATATAATCCCAATTTTCCATGTGGCGTTTCTCAATTACTTCTTCTATATCGGCTGATCTTAGCGCTATTTGTTCATCATTTAATTTTGCGTTGTCTTTTGGACTTCGTTGCATTTCTCTTTTGACTAGGGCTCCCAACTGTAGACTAATACGTTTATGATCACTTCCTAGGCTGTCCTTCACCTCTTCGTCTATTTCAATTATTGCGAGCTTGCTATAGATGCCCTGCGACATTAGACAGTAGTCAATCGTTGTTTGCGTGTTACGGGATTCCCACGTGATTTGTCCCTCACATTTAGTTTCTCTATTGACAATAACTAAGTTGTGCCGCTCACACAAGTCTAGCATTAACTTCCCGTTACAATCTGTGTATCCATCCAGATCCTCGATGTGGCCGTACATGTCTCCAAGCAAAATAATATCGACACCGTCTCCAATCTGCTTTATATCGTCATTGAGGCACTTAACTAGATCCTTGTTTTCTTGCCTGCATTTGTCCCCGGTCCCTAAATAAACTACCCCTAGCCATGTCCTTTTGCCAGCAATTGTACCTGATACCCAGACATGTTCTTTGCAAGTTGATTTTATTCTTTGCAAATTTGTTCCTTGATGTATCAGCATACCTACTCCTCCTCCCTTCTTCTCCGTTGTTGTTCTGTTGCACCCTTCCCAGACATAGCCATCGATGAAAGGTGGATCTTCTAGATCCCTCAGATGTGTCTCGCATAGAGCGTATACACCTACTGCTTCGTCCTTTAACTGCTGTTCTATTTCTAGCCATTTCGCTCTCTTTCTATCCCCTTGCATGTTTATGTAACTAATCCTGGCGTTAAATTTCTTTTTCGTAGTTTTCTTTCTGGGCCTCCTAGTGGCCATTTTGTTGGGATCAGCCGCCATTCTTACATTTACATCGCTTCTACCTACCCCTACGCCCTGAGCCACCGTGGGCCCCCTAAAAAAGCTACCGCTCGGCCTCCCAGGTGCCTGCCTATCTCTTCTCCTACCCTTCCTCTGAAACGGATGCCATCTCGTCCAAAGTCTCTGCCCGAACCTGCTCTGTGCACTTCCTTGTTTATTTCTACCACCTCACAGCCTTTCTCGAGGCCTAACCGCCTTATCTCGCGATTAAGATTCACAACGTCTTTAGCAACCTCTGCATTCCTTCCTTGTACCTCCGGCACTGTACACACCACGATCTGCGCTTGCTGTGCTATCGCCCTTATACCGTCAACTCCCTCAGCTAATGTTTTCCCTACTTGTACGGCGTTACCATACAGGACATCATTTAGCCCCGCAGCTACCACTACCAAGTTACGCCTTGCAGCCTTCTCGGAAAGTTCACTTTTAGTCGCTCTCAGAACATCGTCCATTTTCTTTCCTGGAAACACCCCGACTGCTACCCGCCTATCACCCTTCACCCGGTCCAGAATAGCTCTTTTGCAGCGCCCCATGTTTGAGTCACCAGCGATAAGCACTAGGGTACTCTGCCACTCCCTCCTAACTTCCGGATCTTGCTGCCTCTTATCAGCGACTGTGACCTCATTTCTTGGAAATAGCTCGGACCCCTTCTCAGTATCGCCTCTCGAATTCCCAGCTGCCACCTGTGCGTAGCTGTTCCTGCCTGAACATGTCTGACCTTCTGGCCTCTCGCTGTCCATGCCAGTGCAAGCCCCATCCACGTGGCTGGCGCTGGAATGCCCGCCATTGTAGCTTCCAATGGCGGTGTCAGCCGTTTTTGACTCGATCTGACAAAGCTGTGCTTGAAGCTTACGCTTCTCTCCCCTCTCTATCTGTAACTCTGTTTCTAGAGCATCCATCCTTAGCACTAGTTCGCTGTTCGCCTGTTCAGCCCTGTCCAGGCGTGCACCTAATACGCAGAATTTGCACATAAAATCTGCGCCTTCGGCCTCCTCCACTGAATCGAACCGCGTTTCTTTTAAATTCACCGATTCCTCACACTCCATACATCTAACCTTCAGTAGCTTAACCATCGTAGCAACACTCGATTATTGCTTGCACCAAATGCCCAGATATCTACACGCTCAAGACAAAAACACTTGAAAACACGTGCAAAATTAAAATAAAATTCTGGCTACCGCAAATGCCGATCAATCACTTGGAAAAAAAAGCTATCTCTCTAAAAGTTAACGCACAAAAAAACACTGAGACAACTGCCGGTCAAATAGTCCCGGCCGAAATTAGGTCACTGACCTAAATTCTATTCCTTAACCTGCACTTCCCCTAACAGCCTAAAAAACTAAACGCACTTTTAAAACTATTAAAGGAAAGTACTCATCTATTTTACGCAGTCGCTCTCGCAGTCTGTCCGGTCTCGGTCTCCACGCGTGATCCGAAGAGCACCAAAACGCACGTCCGCACAGCACGGCTGTCAACTGCCAACTCAGGGACATGTACTGTTTGCGCCATCTGCCGGCAGTGGCAGTGAGAGGGCGCTTAACTGAATGGGAAGGGCTACAAAAAAATCGTAATACGTGAACAAAAGCACCTACAAAAAATGATTAGGGGATTTGTATAATATACACTTAGCTGAGGAATGTGCCGAAGTTTCAGTTTTGTTACTATTAATATACGAGCTTCCCGGCGTGTTTAAATATCATACAATGCCGCTTATGGGAGGGGGCCCAATTTGGCCCATTTTTAAGACTTTAAAACTGTATAACGCCGTAACGCAGATAGATATCCAAAACGATTCCCGGGTTTAGGTACCCTAACAAATGCTTCTGAAAATGGCGTGTGTCGATCTGTCGTAGCTTTCATCAAGAAGCTTCCCCAGGCCTTTATATCTGAAACGTGGCACTGCCTAACATAAGAAATATGGCGCCTGGTAGCTAGTTACACTGCACAAATGATTCGAAGCAATGAATGTCCGTCTACTTTGACACTCATCTTTGTGTCAGGTGATCTATGCCTTATAGAAAAGAACACATGTGCGAGTGTGAGCCTAGTGTATGAACCAATGTTTTAATGTTATTACAATGAAAATTACTGCAACTGCAAAGGATACACGTGGGTGTTTAAAATGTTTGCCTTGGAGGAACTTTGCGAATTGTCAGCCCTGCGCCATTATTTAAAAAGTTTATTTGTGGGTGAGATCATGATAGAATAGGCTATGAGAGCTAGCTCGTTTGAATTTGGATATTCTTGTTAGATTGGAAGAGCGTAACGGCAATCAAACGGCCAGAATCAGAAAGTATTCTGAATGTGTTTAGTTTATTCTCTTAATGCTGATCTAAGAAGGTTTGATAGAGCTTTACTCAGAGACATTATGAACCTGTTAAGCTTAGTACATGTCGTCGGAAATAATAGACAATTGTGAGTCTAGAAGCAGATGGCATCTGGATAGAAGGTCAGCTGTCTCGTCCATCTGTGATGCTTTAAAATTAGTGATTTCGTAGCGTTGTCGGGTTATGGTGACAGGGGTTTGGACTTCGGGTTCTAACCTGCGTTCAGAGCCTGTTTGTTCTCAACCGATTTTAATAAAGAGTGCTCGTTTCAAGACTTAGAAAATATATTAGTATATTAGTATCAATGAAAGAACCCCTCGCCCCTTTTTTGTCGACCAATTTAATTAAAAAGTGCTCGTTTCAAGACCTAGAAAATATATTAGTATCAATGAACAATATGAAACATTATAACTATTCGTACTTTTATTAAAACAGGTGTATAGGCGACTTCTTGGCTTTTTTTCATTCAGACATCTGTCATATGCATGTATGATGTGTAGCCGGGATCCTATCTGTGGGATATGACTGCAGAAATGAAGCTGCGCTTTTGAGGTACCAAACTTCCCTTTTCAAGACACCACAAGAAACTACCAACTCTGTTTCATTTTTGCGAAGGGGTGAACTTAATTTTATCGACGAAAAAGTGCTTTTATATGGGCCTCGGCAAGAAAGCCGCTTATAATGGTAGATATAAATGGTAAGTATAGCGGCTGTAGCACTTTGCCGCGCTGCCAGTCGGGAGATTGCATACAGTCGGATACAGCTCAAGAAATCAGCGGCGAATGCCCGACAAAGCAGACATTCCAGCGAATGGCGGCGGCCGATTGCCATGGTGTCCCGGTAATCCTTCGCACCTCCAAAATTGACAATTCAGGGGACTGGTAGGTGCAAGAGGCTTAACCGCGGATTAACAGGATTAGCCGCGAAGTCGCGTGACTCGGCTGACGCCATTGGCTTAAGGGCCTTCTTTGAGGAGCGTTTGCACCTGCACTATTGAAGCTGTGCTGTAATCATTAAAAAATAAATTGTTTTATAATACGAGCATAGGGGATTAGCTCCGTTATCGCAAATAGCTTTCTTTTATGATTCACCTTCCTGCTCAAAATGCAGTGAAAAAGAATCAAAAATTGACCGCGAAAATCCAGGTCAAAGAACGTCAAGGGACGTATGTTAGGGGGCAAGAAAAATAAGGAACACGAAAGTGTCCTGCCCACGCCAACACAAATACTATGCTGCGACTGTTAATAGAATGAAAACTAGAAACATTTCTTAGGATAGGCAATAAAAAAGGCCTCTCCTGGTCTAGAGCAGATGACGTCAAAGGAGCAAGGCCCGATGGGCAAAATCGCCAACTTTTGCTTCTAAACTGGTTTTGAATAGTCGACCATTTTCCCGACGCCTTTCTTCTCCCGACTAGAGACGCCTTAGAATGAACAGGATATGAGTTTTACCTGCTGCTCCTCCCGGTCAGAAGTCACATGGTTTGCCCTCCACACACGACACGCAAGTTTCCTTCTTTTGTTTCGACCTAAGGAATTATGAAAAGGCGCTGTACTCAGAGGAGGCTCTGGATGCACCTAAAGGCCGATTCACACGACGGTCCGTTCGCCCGCGGCCCGCACATCGCGTGCTCATCCCATGACCAAAAGCGCAGGTGACGTGTGGGCTGCATCACAGTTGCCAGATCATTTTAAAGTGTTTCGCAAGGCTGGTGGGACTGGTTTTTCCTCCCTACCCATAACTGTGCGATTGAATGGAGGAAAAACTTTACTGAACTGCAGCGGAAGTTCTGCGAAGCGGTTGCGGCCCGTTGTCCAATTCCTCAATGGCCTGGGGTGTATTGATAGCCCATTTTAAGCTTTCTTGCTTGATGAGACCGCAGTAAAGCCCCTCGGCTTTAGTCCGCGAGCCGACAGCGCGCCTCTCAATCTGGTGACGCATGAAGACGTGATGCGCGGGCCGCGCGCAAACAGACCGTCGTGAGAATCAGCCTTAAGGAAGGAGTATTGGGCATTCTATGGCGCAATTGTTACGAGGGGGGGTTTGGGGAGGGAGGGGAAGAAGCTCTTGAAGGACCTTGGCGAGGCCTCGTGTTGTCGTGAGGCATGCAATGAACTCACTTGCTCTCTCTCACTTTTCGTTTCTGCGAGTCGCTCCACGGAGCACAACACAGGTCTCGGAATTTCGCACAGTGTTTGTGTTTTGGGAAAGCTAAGAAGTGAACTGCAACAATGTGAAACTTGGACTGAAATTTTGGTCGTGATGGAGCGTTTTCTCAGCGCAGCTTTTGAGGTACGCACTGCAGTGCGCACTAGTATTATGTGTTTAACAAGACACAATTATGAGTCGCTTTCGAGGCCTGGTTTCATTTTCCGGGCAACAGTGTTGTCGAAGCAAATGTTGTAATTTTGGCGACGGTGAGACCTGGATGACCGGTAGCTCCGCTGCGCTCCCTCCAGAAGTTCGGAACGTAGCGTTTTGCGCTAATTCGAGTTTTCAGCTTTTTTTTTCGCAAGTGTACGTCATCGGGCACTTCCCACCGGGAATTTTCTTCATTAAGCCTTCAGCGCTTTCTCCTGGAGGGCGGGTTTTCGGCGGAACGAGGAATATTTATCATATGAAAAAGAGGCACACACATAAAGCTAGCACGGTATGAAGGGTATAAAAAAATTCTAAATACAAACACACAAAAAATTATTGGGGCACCTCAGCAATTCTAATGATGTGTAACCACAAAAGCATGGCTTGTCGGCGAGTTGTCGGGAGCTTGGGGGCTGCACGTTGTTCAGCTACAGCAGCTAGCTTCGCCAGTTTCGCTGCGTTGCGATGGTCGTGCACTTCATCGGCAGTGAACTGCCGCCTCCGACCGCGCTTTGCTATATCGCCTGTCTATGTAGACGCGAGCGATTCAAATTGGTTGATTATGGCTTTATAGCGCCACAACGGCAGCGGGGACTTTTCCTTTTGTGCAATATATAGCCTCGTTTACATTAATACGGCAGTGGCGCATCGTATTTCCTAGCGTATCTCGCGGAGGCGAGACAGCGTTGTTTACATGTACCACATCCAGTCAGGGAGGACAGTGGCACCTCGCCCAGTGCCTGCGGTGGAGGGTGCCAGCCGCTCCCATCTTGAACCTGGAATGCTTTGTAATGCGAGTGAGGGTTATTGTATAGCGACCCCAGGAATGAGGACGAGCGCCCTCCAACCTCTTTCTCTTCATCACGGAAGTTAACTTGCCCTTCTCGGAAGGGGAGAGTCGCACTGATGGTGATGACTTCACTCGTGTGCGGCGTCTCTGCCACGCGTGCCTGCCAGCGATAATGGTGGCCCTCTCCCCCTTGAACATAGGTGAACGTATGTACACGCATTTTCAAGCATTCCTTACTAACCGCACGGCTGAAATTCACTTCGGTCCCCACATATCCCCCCCATACACCCTTAGTGGGGTTGGAACCCCACAGGGGTCTGTCCCCTCCCCTTTTCTCTTCAATGTCACTCTCAATCCCCTTGCCCGCAATATACAAACCTTCCCCCACCTTCGACATACACTCTATACCGATGATATCACTCTATGGACCACCCATGGCAGTGATGGAGACATTGAAAATACCATACAGTCGGCAGCTACCCTTACCCAAACACATGCGTGGAGTATCAGACTCTCCTGCTCTCCGGAGCATTCGGAGCTCCTCATAATCCACCCCACAGCCCGAAACTGCTCCACAGCCCCCATCACCGTGACACTGGAACACCGGCACATCCCACAGGTAAACTCTCCGAGTACATGGGCCTCCTCATACAGAACAACGGTAAAAAGTCACTCGTGATACGGAAACTCAAGCAGGCAACGGTGTTATCCCACCTAATCCGCCGCGTTTCTGCACACCACCGGGGCCTGAAGGAGCACGATCTATGTCGCCTCATTCATGCCTTCGTCATAAGCCGCTTTATCTTCACGCTACCCTACCTGAAACTCCAGGCCGGCGAAATCGCCACCCTGGGTGCCATGATCCGAACAGCATTTAAAACACTACACCTACCCCTAAATACCTCAACCGAAATACTACTTCAACTAGGCGTGCACAATACGATAGGGGAGCTAATCGAGGCCCACCGACATACACAATGCATACTTCTCGCGAAAACCACCACTGGCAGACACATACACACTCTCAGTATCCGAATACCAGCCACGGATCACACACAGCTCCAGGTCCCCCGCCATATTCACCGCGAACTACTTACCTTACTCCGAACTACTTACTCCGGTGAAGCGGTGCTCCCGGGTTCGAACCCCGGACCAGGACGAATTTTTCTTTAAGTACGAAGTTTCTGAGAAACCTGTATCGCTTTCCTTTGTAGCCGTATGGCTGCGCTTGGGTGGACGTCTATGAATAATTACTCCCTTATTACAAATCTACTCCACCTTGGGGGATTCCCCTAAACATTTGGTCAACACTGTTCCCACTTCGAGTTATTGATCAATTTGCTCTCGCCCTACCATAAGCTTGCCGTCCCAGTTAGCTCAATTGGTAGAGCGACTGCTCCGGTGAAGCGGTAGTCCCGGGTTCTTAGCCCGGACCAGGACAAATTTTTCTTTAACTACGAAGTTTCTGAGGAAGCTGTATTGCTTTCTTTTGTAGCCGTACGGTTACGCTCGGGTAGTCAATGAGTAATTACTTCCTTATTACAAATCTACTCTACCTTGGGAGACTCCCCTTAACACTTGGTCTACTTATCAAACCTCTCCCCAAAAACATGCACCCCACCTACCACGAAACCTGACGCAGATCTCGCGCTAGGGCGCTCCACAAACGCTATGGCACGGAACCATACGCCGTTTGGGTGGATGCCGCATGCACAGGCGATGACGCGGTTGTAAATATCACGAACCCTTCCCTCCAACCGATTGCCACCCTTCACATATTCCCCGGAGGCTCGATATATACTGTCAGATTCTAAAACTGTCATACTAAATTTTGCTCGCGGGGTGTTCACGTCCTTGCATTTCGCATACTGAACTCCCTCGCCGCACACCCGCCCCGCCACATGTAGCTGATATGGATGCCTGCCCACTGCGGGAATCCCATTAACGATGCCGCCAACGCTTTAAGGTTCTCTCAACCGGGCACGGGCGGCCTCCGATCTGGTGTTGTTTTCGCGCGAGCGCATGCACTCATTCAGTGAAATGACGCAGGCCTTCAAAGCCGAGCGTCCATTCTACCCCTCACCCCATCCTTACCTCGACAATTACCATCAGTTTTTTCCCTTTGGAGGCGACTCCAAACACGCACTTTGCCCTCCCTTTATATACGCTCGCGCTATCACCAAGTCTACACAAACCGTGAGAGGGCACGGCGCTTGCCTGTGGGACAGCATGGCTAAACGCCTTCTGCTGGTTTTGCAGGTCGTGTCGTGGTTTTTAGATGCGACAACTAGCACTTCACATCGGCTACCATTGAACCTGCCGGATCATCTAGAAAGCAGCGTGACACAAGATGCAACTGCCTGCGTACTACCCGTGCACGCATTCCCGCTTGCTCATCTGGAAAACGTGACGGTGGAACTACGTTTTGCTGAGAAGAAACACCACCGGACATTACGTCATCTGCAGCGGATATACAAAAGCGGCAGTCCTGCGCGGGCCTCTTCAGAGGGCACGGCACTTGCCTGTGGGACAGCATGGCTAAACGCCTTCTGCTGGTTTTGCAGGTCGTGTCGTGGTTTTTAGATGCGACAACTAGCACTTCACATCGGCTACCATTGAACCTACCCTATCATCTAGAAAGCAGCGTGACACAAGATGCAACTGCCTGCGTACTACCCGTGCACGCATTCCCGCTTGCTCATCTGGAAAACGTGACGGTGGAACTACGTTTTGCCGAGAAGAAACACCACCGGACAATTACGTCATCTGCAGCGGATATACAAAACGGCAGTCCTGCGCGGGCCTCTTCAGAGGGCACGGCACTTGCCTGTGGGACAGCATGGCTAAACGCCTTCTGCTGGTTTTGCAGGTCGTGTCGTGGTTTTTAGATGCGACAACTAGCACTTCACATCGGCTACCATTGAACCTACCCTATCATCTAGAAAGCAGCGTGACACAAGATGCAACTGCCTGCGTACTACCCGTGCACGCATTCCCGCTTGCTCATCTGGAAAACGTGACGGTGGAACTACGTTTTGCCGAGAAGAAACACCACCGGACAATTACGTCATCTGCAGCGGATATACAAAAGCGGCAGTCCTGCGCGGGCCTCTTCAGAGGGCACGGCACTTGCCTGTGGGACAGCATGGCTAAAAGCCTTCTGCTGGTTTTGTAGGTTAGTTCCTGGCGTATTGTTCATTCTAACAGAAATGAAAATAGATTTGTAGTAGTCCTGCCGTGCCCTCGCAGGTGTCGCGCAATTTTGAGTGATCGCTGGACAGTGTTGTTGTTGCTGTTGACGTGGAGGTGATATTGAGGAGAATCCGGGGCCTACAACACAGGAATACTTGCAGATGATTGTAAAGAATTAGGCAGAAACGGATTGCAAATTGAAAGCTATTCAAGACCAAATCGGTGAGCTGAATGCAACGACGGAAGGGTTATCGGATTTTCTAGCGGCATTCAAAGAAATCAGCACAAGAATTGATAACCTTGAGTCCATCATCAAAGAGCAAGCTAAAAAGTTAGTGGAATTTGAAAGCCGCGGCCGGCGTAACAATCTTTTAGTTTTTTGGCTCCCTGAACGAGCCACTGAGTCAGAGTTAGATCTGAGAATAGCGGTTGTAGACATTATTTTCCACAAGGATCTTGGTGCTCAGGTTAGTTCAGTCGAAAGACTTCATCGCCTGGGAAGAAAGAAAACAGGAGCTACTAGACCAGTAATTATGAAATTCTATGATTCCAGGGAAAAAGACAGCGTTCTTAAAATTTGCCACAAACTTAAAGGCACGTCTGTTAGCGTCAGCAATGACTACGCAAAAGATATTGTACAAGTTCGAAGGAATTTGTGGCAGTCTGTTTGCTGTCGAGCGATCTAACGGACAAAAGGTATCGCTGGTTCACGATAAACTGCAGATAGAAAACCGTTTGTACTCTTGGGACGACACTCGAAACGAGCGTTTGGTCTGGTGGACCCAACGTAAGGGTGCTCGAAACAGCCACAACGAATCGGAGAGAGCAGATGACAGACATAATGGATCAACTTCCAGAAGTGAAAATAATTCATAGCTCAGGATAGTCTGCTGAATGCTCGCAGCATTCTTAACAAGGTCACAGAATTGGAATTTTTATTGCTCTCAGAGAACCCGCATGTCGTTTGCATAACGGAAACATAGCTCAAAAGTGATGTTTCTTTTGATTGCATTGTTCCTCCTGGCTACACAATGCTCAGATGGGATCGAGATTCCCGTGGTGATGGTGTGGCCATTATTGTCAAGTCATCGCTCTCAGTTTCCACGATTACGAGCGAAATGCCGGAGTCAGTGTGGTGTAAAATTATGTTTTCTAGTGCTGCGTACGTCATAGAAGGAATTTGCAGGCCACCGAATACTTCACCCGACTTTCTCGATAAGTTAAATGAGTTTCTTTTCAGCCATGTAGCACCCGCCTGATAATGACTGGCGATTTCAACTTGCCACGTATTGATTGGGGATTGACTACGCCTGGGCATACAGAATTTTCTAGCGCAGAAAAATTACTGGATATTGCTTTTCTTTTCAATTGGAGGCAAGTAGTTGGACAACCTACACGGATATCGTCTTAGTCACAGTCATTACTAGACTTGGTGTTCCTCTCAAATAATGTAGGAGACATTGAAGCAAATGTCACCGATGGAATATCTGATCACAAAATTATTTTCCTGAATGTGCTTACTTCTGCAAACGTTCCTGCAGAACCTATGGTTCGAGTAGAAATCAAAAAGTATGGCAAGGCCGATGATACATCCATCCTGGGTTACCTGGAAACTTGTTTTGATGAATTTGAAAGTGCCTCTGAAAATGAATCAGATGAATGGTTATAGCAGCGTCTTAAAATTACCATTGGTACTTGTGTCGACCGGTACGTTCCAACTAGACTTAACAAAACAAAGCAGCGCAACGGATGGGCCACCAGAAATATAATTCACGCGAATCGGAAGTTGAAATGATTGCGTAGAAAGAAAGCCGGCTCCAACGACATATAGGTTTTACGTCCAAAAATAAAGATGTTGCTACAGGCTGCAAAAAGAAAGATTTTTTAATCACACTCTTAGTGGTTTACTGAGAAATTCTCCAGAAAACTTTTGGCGCTATCTTGATAAAACAAAGGAAAGAGTAATAGCAGGTGACAGTGGGAGTCGAACTTATTGCAGATAAATCGAATATAGCAGACCACTTCAATTAATATTTGGAATCTGTATTCGCAAGAAACACGAGCCAAAGCGACGCACACGACGAAGCACATTCTCGTGAAACGTCTATAGATGCTATCAGCTTTACTCAGAGCGGCGTGTTTCAACAGATGATGTAATTCGACTAAAAGAAAACTATCGGTCCGGATGGAATACCTACATGGCCGCCGCGGTGGCTCAGTGGCTATGGTGCTCGGCTGCTGACCCAAAAGATGCGGGTTCGATCCCGGCCGCGGCGGCTAGAATTTCTTTGGAGGAGAAATTCTAAAGGCCCGTGTACTGTGCGATGTCAGTGCACGTTAAAGAACCCCAGGTGGTCGAAATTTCCGGAGCCCTTCACTACGGCGTCTCTCATAGCCTTAGTCGCTTTGGGACGTTAAACCCCACAAAACCAAACCAAACCTACATGCTATTTGAAACGTTATGCTGAATGGATGTCCTTCTACTTGGTAATTATATTCCGAAAATCACTCTTAACTCATTATCTGCCACAAGACTGGCGCACTGCCATTGTTATACCCGTATTTGAAAGTGGCAATCGCACACTTATGAACAACTATCGGCCTATGTCACTTACTTCAATCTGCTGTAAGGTAACAGAACATCTTATTTCGAAACATATCATTTTTTTTGGAAACAAATGGACTACTTTCTGAATGTCGGCATGGGTTCTGTCGAGGGTTTTCAACCGTTACACCGTTAATTGAGACAATACATCACCTTTCTAAATCTATAGATGACCGGGGGCAGATTGATATTATTTGTGTAGATTTTGAAAAAGCCTTTGATAAGGTTCCTCATGACAAATTACTCCTGAAAGTGCGAAGGGCTGGCATTAATGGAGACATCCTCAGATGGATAGAAGCGTACTTGGCGAAACGCAAACAGGCGTTACGTGTTGACATTTGCGAGTCTGGCTTTTTGGATGTATATTCTGGTGTACCACAGGGTTCTGTGCTGCTGGGGCCACTGCTGTTTCTAGTTTATATCAATGACGTAGTAACTGCTGTTGGAAATTGTTAAACTATAACGGTTTCCGCATGATTGCCTCATTTATGCACCTATCACATGTGAAGGAGATCAGATTAACATTAACCAAACGCTGCAGGCTTTTGCACTTTGGTGTGAGAAATGGGAAATGAAAATCAACTTCAATAAGACCATATTTACCCACATAACTAACAAACGAAATATAATTTCTTTTCAGTACAGTATTGCTGGTCACGATTTGGTTAATGTTAGTACGTTCAAGTATCTGGGGGTTTCAGTTTCTCACAACCTCCGTAAAATACTCTCCTGGGCATGTTGGTTCATAGCTGGCAAGAATAAAAGCGCAACAAGACGACACAAAGAAGGGGCCGCCGCGGTGGCTCAGTGGCTATGGTGCTCGGCTACTGACCCGAAAGACGTGGGTTCGATCCCGGCCGCGGCGGCTGGAATTTCTTTGGAGGAGAAATTCTAGAGGCCCGTGTACTGTGCGATGTCAGTGCACGTTAAAGAACCCCAGGTGGTCGAAATTTCCGGAGCCCTCCACTACGGCGTCTCTCATAGCCTTAGTCGCTTTGGGACGTTAAACCCCATAAACCAAACCAAACAAAGAAGGAGGAAAAACGACAGGACAGGCGCTAACTTGCAACACTTTACTGTCTTCTTACACTGCCGCGTATATATCAACCACAAGGGGGGGGGGATAAAGACAGATAAGGGGGAACACAGATGAAGGCACGTGCGAGGAGACTCGAATATGACAAAACAAGAACAGGTGAATCCGCAGAACTATGCGATATCTAAAAACTGACATTCTTTTTTATATATCATGATCGACGGGGTGCTACCACATGCACTGCCACTTTTACATATTATGTGCGCTTCTATCAATTCGCGTGCGATCGTGTCTTTGCTTTTGCAGATTACACTTGTTTCCAAGAGTTCTGCTCCACATGCCTTCTTTTTTCCTTCTTCTTTCCAGCAATCCTTACAGTGAAGCGGTAGATTTGACCCGGTCCCATTCTTTAAAGACAGACTGTGTTCTCTCAAACGGTCATTAATACATCGCCCCGTTTGGCCGATGTAAGTTTTTCCACATGTCAGTAGGATCCTATACACAACTCCAACCGCACAATCTACAAAAGGATTAGCATGTTTCGTTTGACAAACTTTTTTCTTATCCTTATCCGGGTTAGTCATTCGGCACAATGCGGCGAGTTTCCTGGGAGCAGAAAAAACCACTGGCACCTTGTACTTGGAAGCAACTTGCTTAAGATTATGTGCAACTTTATGTGAATACAGGATCACAACTGGTTTAATTTTCTTTTCAGAGGCTCCACTTTCATCTCTTTTTTCTTTTCGTACTTTCTTCACCTTTTCTAGCAAAGCTTCGTTGACGGAGCTCAAGACTGAAGGTGGGAAGCCCGCCTGTTTTAGCTTCTGAATCTGGGCGTCAAAGCTTTCCTGCGCTTTGTGGCAACACGACTTCTTTAGAGAGGATTCCAGGCACATCATGGCGATGGCGCGCTTTACCGTTTTCGAATGCGTTGAGCCGTACGGCAACAGTTCTTTGCGAGCACGGGGGCAATACTTCCAGCATGCGCTTTCGTCAGTAATGGTGATGTCAATGTCTAAAAACTGCAAACTATTTCCCTTCGGGAGCTCATAGGTAAAATCTAAGCATCAAGCGTGATTTTTAAAATCAGCTAAAACTTCTTCCACGACCCACTGGTAGGACAAAGATGAGTGTTTCCTTAATATAATTAAAAAGTCGTCAACGTACCTAAAACTCTTCAAAACACTACTGTCATCAAATGCACCTGCCAAGGCTTTGTCAATTCCCGCAAGAAAAATGTTGCACAGTATGGGTGCCACAGAGTTGTTGGCGGCTGTCTCACTCTGCATTGAGAAAAATGGCCCAATTGCCTTCCAAAATTCCGCGGGCATTTCGGTGGATAACTTCCTCACACTTTTAGAATTTTACTTGGGTTCCACGACTGTTTCGTTCCAGGATCGGGTCTATTTGCAGAAGAAAGGAAAAATTCAGGGGGCACTTTGACTGTCTAAAGTGGGTAGAGGCGGAAGCGTTTTCCGCACCACATTCGCTGTTTTTGTGGCACTGGTGGCGTCACATATAAATGAGTACTAATTACTAAGTGATGGCAAATCACTAATTAATGCTTAATTACTGATTAATGCCTGAATACTAATTAACTGCTGATTAATGCCGCTTAAGCTTCGCTTTTAGGAGTGGAACGCGGCAGCGCGTTGTAGCGCTGCCAGGGAGTCCACGGAACGCCACCACCCGTTCGGCGCGATGCCTTGCCCTTTGAACGCAACGCTTTTTTTGAGGAAAGGAAATGGCGCAGTAATTCTCTGTCATCTCGGTGGGCACCTGAACCGCTCCGTAGAGGAAGGGAGGTGGGAGTGAAAGAAGATAGATAAAGAGGAGCCGTAATGAAGAAAATGAAAATTGTATTTGAGGAAAGGAAATTACGCAGTAACGGTCTCACATATCTCGGTGGACACCCGTCAAAATTAAGGGGGCACTGTTTTGACCTAAAGTGTGGTCACTGATGTGTGGTTAAGATGTTAAGCTTCGCCCCTAAGAGTGGAACGCGACAGCGTCTTGCAACGCTGCCAAGGAGTCCATAGAACGCCATCGCCCATTCGGTTCTACGCCTCCCTCGTCGGTAAATTGGTTTTTGAGGAAAGGAAATGTACCTGTCTCTCATTTGTCGGCGGACACCTAAACCTCGCCGGAAGCGAATGGAGGAGGATGAGAGTGAATGAAGGCACCGTATTCACTAGACGCGCCTTTGTTCATTCCAAACCATTGAGCTGGCATGGCGGAGTGGATAGCATGCTCGTCTCTCACGCCGAAGACCGGCGTTCGATTCCTGATCTCGACCAATTTCCTAAGCGGTTTTATTTATTTATATGGCCCGACTAGTAAAGCTCATTAGGCTAATTGGGTAATTAAGCAATTAACTAAGCTCAGTCCCACTTACTTGGAGCATCACTATACGATTCCTTCTATTGGTTGCATGGTTACTAGATTGATTGTAAAACATTTTATTCGCCGGGAAGAGCTTGGCAAGAGGTCGCGTTAAGTGGTCGAGAGTACATAGCCCTCGACGACTTTGTCAGCCCACTCCACCGCCAAAACTTGCGTTCTGGGGTCAGAGCTAGCCAGCACGGTCTCCCACCGCTCGAGAGAAGGAGCTGTAACCAGATCACCCGGAGGTGGCTCTATTTTGCAGTCCCACAGGATGTGATCGTAGGTAGCACGTTGGCCACAGTGTTTGCAGTTTGGGTTGTAAAGCACGAACCAATACATATTAAGGCGGAAGCCTTTAATGTCTCATCGTTGTAAGCAGCAGTTGTCGACATTAAATGTCACGCTTTTCAATTGGTGGAAACAGTCGTGACGTCACAGTGCGCGAATTTCAAACCGGGCCAATTGCACTTTGGCTAGTAACCATGCACATCACTCCTCGCGCGCATTTATCTGCATGGTTACTAGCCAAAGTGCAATTGGCCCGGTTTGAAATTCGCGCACTGTGACGTCACGACCGTTTCCACCAATTGAAAAGCGTGACATTTAATGTCGACAACTGCTGCTTACAACGATGAGACATTAAAGGCTTCCGCCTTAATATGTATTGGTTCGTGTGTGGCACTCATACTGTGCAACATTTTAAGGCGAAAGCCTTCAATGTCTCATCGTTGTAAGCAGCAGTTGTCGACAGAAATGTCACGCTTTTCAGTTGGTCGAAACGGTCATGACGTCACAGTGCGCGAATTTCAAACGCGGCCAATTGTACTTTGGCTACTAACCATGCAACCAATTGAAGAGATCGTATAGTGATGCTCCAAGTGGGACTGAGCTTAGTTAATAGCTTAATTACCCAATTAGCCTAATTAACTTTTCTAGTCAGGCCTAATAAATAAATAAAACCGAGTAGGAAATTGGTCGGGCTCGGGAATCGAACCCCGGTGTTCGGCGTGCGAGACGAGCGTGCTATCCACTCCGCCATGCCAGCGCGATGGTTTGGAATGAACAAAGGCGCGTCTAGTGAATATGGTGTCTTCGCTCACTCCCATCCTCCTCCCTTTCCTGCTGGCGAGGTTCAGGTGTCCACCGACGTATGAGAGACAGATACATTTCCTTTCCTCAAAAACCAATTTATCGACGAGCGAGGCGTAGAACCTAATGGGCGACGGCGTTCTATGGACTCCCTGGCAGCGTTGCAAGACACTGTCGCGTTCCACACTCAGAAACGAAGCTTAACATCTTAACCACACATCAGTGACCACACTTTAGGTCAAAAAAGTGCTCCCCTGAATTTTCACGGCTGTCCATCGAGATATGCGAGACAGTTACTGCGTAATTTCCTTTCCTCAAATACAATTTTCATTTTCTTCATTGCGGCCCTCTTTGCCTTCTTTCACTCCCACTTGCTCCCTTCCTCTACGGTGTGATTCAGGGGTCCACCGAGATGACAGAGAATTACTGCGCCATTTCCTTTACTCAAAAAATTCAGGGGGCACTTTGACTGTCTAAAGTGCGTAGAGGCGAAAGCGCTTTCCGCACCACTTTCACTGCTTTTGTGGCCCTGGTGGCGTCACATATAATCGAGTACTAATTACTAAGTGATGAGAAATCAGTAATTAATGCTTAATTACTGATTAATGCCTGAAAACTAGTTCGCTGCTAATTAATGACGCTTAAGTTTCGCCTTTACGAGTGGAACGTGAGAGCGTGTTGTAGCGCTGCCAGGGAGTCCGCAGAACGTCACCACCCGTTCGGCGCGTGCCTTGCCCTTTGAACGCAACGCTTTTTGACTAAAGGAAATGGCGCAGTAATTCTCTGTCATCTCGGTGGACCCCTGAATCACACCGTAGAGGAAGGGAGCAAGTGGGAGTTAAAGAAGGCAAAGAGGGCCCGTAATGAAGAAAATGAAAATTGTATTTGAGGAAAGGAAATTACGCAGTAACTGTCTCGCACATCTCGATGGACAGCCGTTAAAATTCAGGGGAGCACTTTTTGACCTAAAGTGTGGTCACTGATTTGTGGTTAAGATGTTAAGCTTCGCCTCTGAGTGTGGAACGCGACAGCGTCTTGCAACGCTTCCAGGAGTCCATAGAACGCCATCGCCCATTCGGTTCTATGTTTTGCTCGTCGATAAATTGGTTTTTGAGGAAAGGAAATGTATCTGTCTCTCATATCTCGGTGGACACCTAAACCTCACCGGAAGTGAAGGGAGGAGGATGGGAGTGAGCGAAGACACCGTATAAGACGCACCTTTGTTCTTCCCAAACCATCGAGCTGGCATGGCGGAGTGGATAGCATGCTCGTCTCACACTCCGAAGACCGGGGTTCGATTCTCGAGCTCGACCAATTTCTTATTCGGTTTTATTTATTTTTATGGCCTGACTAGAAAACTTAATTAGGCTGAGTAATTAAGGAATTAACTAAGCTCAGTCCCACTAACTTGTAGCATCACTATACGATCCTTTCAATTCGTTGCATGGTTAGTAGCCAAAGTACAATTGGCCGCGTTTGAAATTCGCGCACTGTGACGTCATGACCGTTTCGACCAACTGAAAAGCGTGACATTTCTGTCGACAACTGCTGCTTACAACGATGAGACATTAAAGGCTTTTGCCTTAAAAAGCATTGCGTTCAAAGGGCAAGGCATCGCGCCGAACGGGTGGTGACGTTCTGCGGACTCCCTGGCAGCGCTACAACACGCTCTCACGTTCCACTCATAAAGGCGAAACTTAAGCGTCATTAATTAGCAGCGAACTAGTTTTCAGGCATTAATCAGTAATTAAGCATTAATTACTGATTTGTCATCACTTAGTAATTAGTACT
Organism: Amblyomma mixtum; assembly: GCF_055824585.1. Taxonomy (NCBI): domain Eukaryota; kingdom Metazoa; phylum Arthropoda; class Arachnida; order Ixodida; family Ixodidae; genus Amblyomma; species Amblyomma mixtum. Next base: position 381,663 of record NC_143018.1, on the reverse strand, counting down.
CGATTATATGTGACGCCACCAGGGCCACAGAAGCAGCGATAGTGGTGCGGAAAGCGCTTTCGCCTCTACGCACTTTAGACAGTCAAAGTGCCCCCTGAATTTTTTTTCTTGCGGGAATTGACAAAGCCTTGGCAGGTGCATTTGATGACAGTAGTGTTTTGAAGAGTTTTAAGTAATTGACGACTTTTTAATTATATTAAGGAAACACTCATCTTTGTCCTACCAGCGGGTCGTGGAAGAAGTTTTAGCTGATTTTAAAAATCACGCTGGATGCTTAGATTTTACCTATGAGCTCCCGAAGGGAAATAGTTTGCAGTTTTTAGAGATTGACATCACCATTACTGACGAAAGCGCATGCTGGAAGTATTGCCCCCGTGCCCGCAAGGAACTGTTGCGTACGGCTCACCGCATTCGAAAACGGTAAAGCGCGCCATCGCCATGATGTGCCTGGAATCCTCTCTAAAGAAGTCGTGTTGCCACAAAGCGCAGGAAAGCTTTGACGCCCAGATTCAGAAGCTAAAACAGGCGGGCTTCCCACCTTCAGTCTTGAGCTCCGTCAACGAAGCTTTGCTAGAAAAGGTGAAGAAAGTACGAAAAGAAAAAAGAGATGAAAGTGGAGCCTCTGAAAAGAAAATTAAACCAGTTGTGATCCTGTATTCACATAAAGTTGCACATAATCTTAAGCAAGTTGCTTCCAAGTACAAGGTGCCAGTGGTTTTTTCTGCTCCCAGGAAACTCGCCGCATTGTGCCGAATGACTAACCCGGATAAGGATAAGAAAAAAGTTTGTCAGACGAAACATGCTAATCCTTTTGTAGATTGTGCGGTTGGAGTTGTGTATAGGATCCTACTGACATGTGGAAAAACTTACATCGGCCAAACGGGGCGATGTATTAATGACCGTTTGAGAGAACACAGTCTGTCTTTAAAGAATGGGACCGGGTCAAATCTACCGCTTCACTGTAAGGATTGCTGGAAAGAAGAAGAAGGAAAAAAGAAGGCATGTGGAGCAAAACTCTTGGAAACAAGTGTAATCTGCAAAAGTAAAGACACGATCGCACGCGAATTGATAGAAGCGAACAGAATATGTAAAAGTGGGAGTGCATGTGTTAGCACCCCGTCGATCATGATATATAAAAAATTACGAGGAACTTTAGCGGCTAAAGTGGTGAAAGGCGAAAGCCTGAGTGCTGCATTGTGCTTCGTGATTGTTCACTTCACATTCTGTTGGTGCATTATTTAACTGCCAATTAATGACGCTTAAGCTTCGCCTTTAGGAGTGGAACGCGACAGCGTGTTGTAGCGCTGCCACGGAGTCCAGGGAATGCCACCACCCGTTCGGCGCGATGCGTTGCCCTTTGAACGCAGCGCTTTTTGAGGAAAGGAAATGGGTCTATAATTCTCTGTCATCTCGGTGGACACCTGAGCAACACCACCTAGAGGAACTCTGAGCCGCACTCTACAGGAAGGGAGGAAGTGTAATGAACGAAGAAAGAGGGCCCGTAATGAAGAAAATGAAAATTGTATTTGAGAAAAGCAAATTACGCATATCTCAGTAGCCACTAGTCGCAAATTGTATTTGAGGAAAGAAAGTTGCGCAGTAACTGTCTCATATATTTCGGTGGACAGCCGTCAAAATTCGCGCGCAGTGACGTCACGAAAATTTGGACCAATCTGAAACGCGGACAAATACGCCTTGCTCGTCGGTAAATTGGTTTTTGAGGAAAGGAAATGTATCTGTCTCTCATATCTCGGTGGACACCTAAACCTCGCCGTAACGGGCAGGGAGGAAGATGGGAGTTAACGAAGACATCGTATTCACTAGACGTACCTTTGTTCATTCCAAACCATCGAGCTGGCATGGCGTAGTGGTAGCGTGCTCGACTCGCACTCCGGAGATCGGGGTTCGATTCCCAAGCTCGGCTAATTTCTTACTCGCTTTTGTTTATTTATCTTGTTTGACTAGAAAGGTTAATTAGACTAATTTATTAAGGAAGCAGTTAACTAAACTCAGTCGCACTTACTTGGAGCATCACTATACGATCCCTTTAATTGGTTGCATGGTTAGTAGCCGAAGTACAATTAACCCCGTTTGAAATTCGCGCACTGTGACGTGTCACGACCGTTTCGACCAATTGAAAAGCGTGACATTTCTGTCGACAACTGCTGCTTACAACGATGAGGCATTAAAGGCTTCCGCCTTAAAAAAGAATGTCAGTTTTTAGATATCGCATAGTTCTGCGGATTCACCCGTTCTTGTTTTGTCATATTCGAGTCTCTTCGCACGTGCCTTCATCTGTGATCCCCCCTATCTGTCTTTACCCCCCCCCCCTTGTGGTTGATATATGTGCGGCGGTTTATGAAGATAGTAAAGTGTTGCAAGTTAGCGCCTGTCCTGTCGTTTTTCCTCCTTCTTTGTGTCGTCTTGTTGCGCTTTTATTCTTGCCATCTCACAACCTAAGTGTGTGTGTGTGTGGCACATATGTGCGTGTGGTGGCACATATGTGTGTGGGGTGGCACATAGCAAACTGTGTTTTCTAAGAGGAAAGTTGGGGAGAGCAACGAAAGATGTCAAGGTTTTAGCATACAAATCTTTCATACGGCCTTCCCTAGAATATGCATCTGTAGTATGGTCTCCTCAGCAGAAGATTCTTTCAACGTAAATAGAAAAGGTTCAAAGACGTGCAGCGAGATTTATTTGTTCAAAATACAGGAAAACAGATTCGGCAACAGAGGTGTTAAACTCATGGAGTCTAGAAACATTAGAAAAAAGACGTAAAAAGCAGAGATTAAAAATACTTTACCAAATCATTCACGCAGAAATTACCATCAATAAAGAAAAATATCTGCAGCCTCCAGGTAGACTGAGCTCCCGCCTTAATCACCACAAAGCGATTCGGCCATACTTGACACGAACTAACGTCTTTCGCTGCTCATTCTTTCCGGATGCTATTGAGCACTGAAATAAACTGCCCGCTCACGTTGCTGAGTCTACAGGTGTAGCGGCATTCCTGAATACACTTCGGGATTCCGTCTAGGCATGGGATTCCTGTAGATGTGTGCGTAAGTGATTGTCAAATATTTCTTTTTGTACAGCAGGTGGCTCTACAGTGGTCTGAATTGTGTTGCGTTTCTATGCTTTCTTGTATTGTATGCTCGAAGAAGCTTGTCCATTCATGGTTGTATATGCATTTTTTTCTCTTCATTTTCCCGTCCTTTAATGACGCTCAAATGAGGGTTGACAGTATTAATAAAAAAATAAATAAATAAATAAATAAACAAACAAACTCCTCCTGTACCCTCTGCTACCAACCCAAAACCACTCTCCTCTCGACCATATCCTTCCTCTGCCTGGCGGATTCTCCCCCAAGGGGCCTGGAGCACCTTACCACTTGTGAGGCATGGGAGACCCTACTGCGCTTCGAGGACCCGGCCAAGCAAGCCATAGCCACTGGCCGGGCTGCCAACGTCATGAGCCTCCGGGACATGACCGATTGAGTGCAGTTGGGCAGTGCGGGGGCCCACGGACCTACGCGTGCCAAACTCCCCAGTTTCAAATAAAGTTTTCACCACCACCAGTTGAGGTAGTTCTGGCCTGCAACTGCTTTCTGGCTACAGAGGGGTTTTCGCACAACGAGTCAACTACCCCTGTCACACAGGCAGGTTTACGGACACTTTCGCGAAGTGCACTTCTCTTGAATGCGGGACACTTTCGGTGCGCACGGTCACACAGTAAAAAAAAAAATGTCTTTGGGAATGATGACAGTGGCGATAGATGTTGCTGCGCCTTTGAGAAAGTAATTTGTTTTCGCGTAAATACCTTGAAAATACAAAACTCCGAGTTATATTCAGATTTATTTTCACATTTGAATAAATGCTAACTACAAAAATCATCACGATCCGTGACAAGTAATGCCCCTGCTACACGGCGTTTCGAATTCCTTCCAACCGAATGTCATGCGACTCGACTGCCGCCTTATGCTGATAGATGGATTTTTTAACGGCATTCGGCTGGGATACATTCCAGTCAACGGAGCTCTGCGAACACATTCGAGATATTGGGATGCCACTGAAACTCGAATACAGCGGAACACGAAGTCGAAACTCGAACACTACCCGCACTGACAACAGCCGTCACCATCGCTTTGCCCCGCCACAGCAACTCTGGACTGTTTTGGTTCTGTAGATATTGATTATAATAAAAAATTACCGACGATTACGTTACTTCCTAATGCGAAATTTGAGCGCAGCAAATAAGCTGTTTCACCTTTTCGATAGATTGAGGCAAAGAAATCGAGCAACACATGTATGCGCTATCACAGAATTTTTTTTTTATTTTTCACACGTATTCCTTTAACAAAGACTCCACTAACAGTTCTTGACAGTCATGAAGGAAGCTTTGTGGTCGGAGAAATAGAGTGATATATGTTCGACTTGGTACACCAATGCTTGATTCTCAAAGACGAGATCTATACAAGTGCCTCGCGAGGTTGTCACAGCCGTGGGACGCGTTACGAGCGAGAGGAACGGGATGTTCTCCCGCATAAGTGTTAGGAAATTGCTGTTTGTCTTTATGTCAACATTAAAGTCCCCCACTACTAACATCGGTGTGGATCGATGGACGGTTAATGCGAGTTGCAGGAAGTGCACGACGTCTTTCGTGAGTGCGGTAGGGGCGAAGTAGGCAGCTACTACCATCAAGCCGTTGGGCAACTTTGCGGCGCACAGTTCGCCAACTTCATGTGACGTGCCAAACATTTCGACTGGTATTGCAGAGAGACCTGTGCGCAAGTAGATAGCGACTCCCGCCGCTCTGTTGTGGTCTCTGCGAGCACCACAGCAGTATAGGAAATCTATGATTTCGAGAGGCTCTTCGGGATCCATCCAGGTTTCAGCAAAGCAAAGTACAGAGCAATGGCGCAGAATGTGATCGTGGTGTACGTCCTTGGCATGTGCGGCAAGGGAGCGTACGTTAAGAATATGGTTGTGAATGATGAATCAAGTGCTGCCAGCGAATGACGCGTCCATTGGCTGTCTGCGTGTGTTACTGATGTGTGGTTAACATGTTAAGCTTCGCCTGTAAGAGTGGAACGCGACAGCGTCTTGCAACGCTGCCAGGGAGTCCACAGAACGCCATCGCCAATTCGGCTGTACGCCTTGCTGGACAGTAAATTTATTTTTTGAGGAAAGGAAATGTATCTCTCTCGCATATCTGGGTGGACACCTGCACCTCGCCGTAAGGGAAAGGGGGAAGATGGGAGTGAACGAAGACGCCGTATTAGCTAGACGCGCCTTTGTTCATTCCAAACCATTCAGCTGGCATTACGGAGTGGCTAGCGTGCTCGCATCGCACTCCGGAGACCCTGGTTCGATTCCCCAACTCGACCAATTTCGTTCTCGGTTTTATTGATTTATGCGGTCTAACTAGAAAGGTTAATTAGGCTATTTCATATTTATATTATTGTATTTCTATCCATCGTGTTCTGTCATTAACCTGTCAATTGTTGGAACTGTCTAGGATGTTCGACACAACGTATATGAAACGAGCAACGTCTTACTGAGTGGGGAAGTGCGTGGTGGTGGAGGGAACGCGGATTCGTACTTATCTGTTTTTTTCAGCAGCGTCTCCTTCCGCGGACGCTGTTGTCGCTGCGGCGCGCGTCTTTCTATTCTTTTCTTCTCACCTCTTCATTCTCCTCTATATTAATTAGGCTAATTGATTAATCAAGCAATTAACTAAACTCAGTCCAACTTAGTTGCAGCATCACTATACGATCCCTTTGATTGGTTGCATGGTTACTAGCCAAAGTACAATTGGCCCCATTTGAAATTCGCGCACTGTGACGTCACGAGCATTTCGACCAATTGAAAAGCGTGACATTGGGGGCGGAGCTGGTTACGACGCCGACGCCGACGCCGACGCGAAACCCAGGAACGGACGCCAAAGAGCTGCGCTCTAAAATAATGCCATTATTTGGGTCATAACGGTACATAACACTGAAGACCGGCGGTAAAAGCTCTCATAAATGACAGTTTGACAGAGCCGCAGGCCCCCAAGCACTAGACAGTGGTACAGTGGCATTGCTTCTTTAAAAAAAACATACAATACAGGACACAATACACCCTGATCAATGAAATTCCACTCTTCGAGAGTCGATATAGCATGGAATCAGCATGCTATAACGCAGGGAAAAAAAGAGAAAACAAATTTACTGAGTAAAAGTTGCAAAAAGGCATACACAATTGTAGTCGATTTAAGAAAGGTAGAACAATCATACTTGCAATTCACTCGTCCGGTAGAAATTGCTTCAGGACATATAGCATTGAAACGTCTAAAGCAAACATGGTCACAAGGAAAGAGTACTCGACGGAAAGGGAAGTAGGTTCAGAACAAAATCAAGCAATAACCGGCGAAAAATAAAACAACTACGGTAGCTCAATAGACGATATGCGAAATGCGCAGCGCCATCTCTCGGCGCTCCGAGAACTAAGTCCTCCATGTTGGTTCGGTATAGAAAATGAAACCGCTGCCCAGCGTTGGGTTAAAACGGCTGCGCTTCGTTTGAAAAGTAAAATGCCGATGCAGTGTTGCGCTACTCTCTCCACTGTGAAAAGACACTACGATGCGTTCCAGAACTAGGTGCGTTCCAGCTTTTCGCTTTTTTACTTTTTTACTCCGTCCCAACGTTTTAGTAACACAAAACGTCATGCGAGTTCGGTATAGAAAATGAAACCGCTGCCCAGCGTTGGGTTAAAACGGCTGCGCTTCGTTTGAAAAGTAAAATGCCGATGCAGTGTTGCGCTACCCTCTCCACTGTGAAAAGACACTACGATGACTTCCAGAACTAGGTGCGTTCCAGCTTTTCGCTTTTCTATTTTTTTACTCCGTCCCAACGTTTTCGTAACACAAAACGCCATGCGAGGTATCATGTGTCTGCACGCGGATCAGTGCGCAGCTTTCGCTTTCTGCGCTGATTTTTGACAAAGCTTTCGAGGTGATTTGCGTTTAAATTAAGATAGGGACCACAGCCTTTGTTGTCTCTGATCAAAATTAGAAGCCGATTTCGTGCATTTACCAACTCTCCGGTCGGGCGTGAATATATATAGAAGCATAATTGAACAACGTAATAGAGAAGGTAATTTTTTTGAGCGGGCCAATCGCTCGTGCCGTGACGAAATAAGTTCACTCGAAAAACCATATGCCGATTACTGATTAGTTTGCTACGTGTTCAGTTAAGTTTTGCCCGTGTTCAATTAGTTTTAGAAGGGCGAGCAAACTCTCTGGTCCCTACGCATATGGAGACGCGCCTCAGCAGTCGGGAAGAGCGGACGTGTCTCACGTCGGCTCCGCCGAATTTTATGATCCTTTCCCGAAGCATTTGCCGAAGCGCTGCGACACCATCTGGCTACACTTCCAGAACAACGAGGAGACCACCCACCCTTGTTCAGGTGGGACCGTTTTCTCAAATCCTTCGAGAATTTGAAGACCAAGCGGATCGCGCGAGTTGCTAAGCCTAACAGTTAGGCCACGACTCAGCTGCCCGCCGCGGCTCCGCGGGCAAATTCTGCCGCAAACCATGACGACCCTGATGGGATACGACCCGGAGGGGATGCAGATTGTCACCATGCCGCAGGCGAAAACCCCAGTTTTCGACAAGGTTACGGAGGCGATTATCCAACGCAAGATAGAAGAGTGGGAACGCGCATCAGCCCGTGACAACCACTCGGCACGGCAAAAAGGTCGAACGCCAGATGGACGCGTCACCGCGGCAGGGGATACGCCGCTGCAGCAGACGCTTCGCACGCAAGTCAAGCGTTGGAAGCCTCCTCCGCAGCCGCGTCTGGACAAGCAAGATGCAGTGATCATAATCAAACCTAAAGGAACGCTGGATCTCAGCAAATTCAGGGGAAGCAACGCGGTCGGAAACGCCTTGCACATTGCTGCTGGCGTCGACAAGGGCTCAGCCGAGCTCAGCGTTTGGCCCATATGGGAACAGAACATCATCGTCGTCGGGGTGCGAGACGCCCAAATAATCAGAAAGATCCTGGCAATTCACGAAATTCAGCTTGGGGACAAGGCACAGGCAGTGTACTCCTACCTCCGCCCCTCCGACGACACTTGCAAAGGAGTAATACAAGTGGACCCGAGGGTTTCCAACGAAGACATCACGAACGCGCTTCGCTCCCCGGACGCACCAGTGGTGAGCGTGAGAAAATTAGGTTCCTCCAACGTGGCGGCCATCACGTTTGAAGGAAGAAAGGTTCCGTTTCACGTCTTCTACTACGGTGAAGCGGTTCCAGTACGCCTATACAAGAAAACAACGCCAGCCTGCGCACTGTGCGGGAAACTTGGACACCGGGCGGATGTTTGCCCTTGCCCTTCGAAGTCAAGATGTCCGCAGTGCGGTCAGCAAGATGTTCCAGAATCCCACGACTGCCAACCCAAGTGCACGGTCTGCGAAGGTCCACATCCCATGGGGTCGAATCAGTGCAAGTACAAGTACCGAACATCACAAAAAACCAAGCCCAAGACAGGAGAATTCAACCACCGGTCAAGATCCAGGCTTCGGAACCGGTCCGGCAGCAGAGGTCCATCGAGCAGCGGGGACCGACTGACCCACCAGGACCAGTCCAGCAACAACTCAGCACCACCCGGCTCACGCTCTTCAAGCAATGGACCTGGGACTACCGATAATGTGTCGCACAACAACGGCAGTCGTCCAGCCGAGAAGACAACAGGACCCCATAACAAGGAGCAGCGCAACGGCAGCAAGGTGAGCTGGGCAGATGTAGCTGCCTCCTCCCCCGAAGCGTTGGCTTACAAACGACTTAAAGCAGAGATTGAACAACTAAAATCAGAAAATAGCACATTGAAACAGCAGTTAGTCATCGCAGTCAATCCAAACAACACATTACCTCCATCGACGCAACAGGCATGTCCGATGGAAGAAGATAGGGCAGAGCTACACCCTCCGTCCCCACACCAGTTAGATGCTGGCACCCCCGAGAGGCAAGCAACTACACCAGACGCACCCCACCAGGCACCAACTCCGCAGGCACCACCATCGCAGGCACTAAAGCAGCAATATACAGAGCACCCCCAAACCCAGGAACGCATCACTCGCTTGGAAAAAACAATTCAAGACCTCATTGAAAATAAATTACAAATTATGATCGAGACGACAATCAAAAGTATGTTCGAATCAGTTATTAAACCCATGATGGAAAACCTCGAACCAGTTTTAATAAGGATGCAATCGCAGGAGATCAGAATTGACCGCAAACTTCAGGAATTATCAGATGGTTCTCACAACAGAGGCACAAAGCTGCAGGGTAAAATGGGAACTCGTCGTCTGCCAAGCACTCAGCCAGATCTACAACCTGAGGGCGCACCACATGATGAGGCACAAGTTTCTAGTGTTCAGCATGGCTCCACAACGTAGACATAAACTTACTATCCTACAGTGGAACTGCAGGGGACTAAAACGGAAGAGGGAAACATTACAGCAATACATAGACTCTCATCCCGATACGCCGCAAATAATAGCCCTGCAAGAAGTGAATATGGAGGCTAAGATCAGAGGATACTCAACACATCAAACAAATCCCTCGACATGTATCTTGGTCCACAAATCATGCACGGCAATAACTGTAGACCTTAATCTAGACAGCGACATTGAATATACATTCATAAAAATACTGCCACAGCACAGAAACAGCAAGGGCACCTATATACTCAATATATATAGTCGCCCCAAACAGCACCGCGTAGCCTTCGACGTGATCTTTCTTAAAGCCCTAAGAGAAGCCCAAAAAGCTCCCCTAGCTATAGTTGGCGACTTTAATGCTTCTAGCCCCCTATGGGGATACCCCAGGGAAGACACGAAAGGCAGAAAACTAGCATCCGCCATCGCTGACATGGCCCTGACCCTACTCACGGACCCGCAGCACCCGACGCGAGTCGGCACCAGCGTAACGCGGGATACTTCTCCCGACCTCACGCTCGTCCGCAATGCCCGCAACTATGAGTGGCTCAATACAGGAGAGACCCTAGGCAGCGATCACTACGTGCTGCAGACCATCTTCGAAAGCAACAAGCACAGCAAACCACGAGGGCAAGCCAGAATTACAGACTGGGAGACATTCAGAAAGGACACCAAACTAACCACATCCGAACAAATAACCAGCTACGAAGATTGGGCGGCTTCCATTCTCGACCTTAAAGAAAAGCTCACAAAGTCTCTTGCCACCACGGAGGACCACCCAGCTGTTGACAACCACCTCCTGCACCTTTGGGAAGCAAGACGTAGTCTTATAAAACGGTGGAAAAAACAAAGACACAATCGGAAACTAAGACTTCGAATAGCCAAGCTTACTATTCAAGCAGACCAATACGCATGGGACCTCGCTCGCACCAATTGGCTAACGAAGTGCGAATCCCTCAAAGGCCGCCTAGACACCAAGGCTACATGGAACCTTCTGCGATGCCTAATTGACCCTCCGAAAGCGAAGAGTGAACAACACAGAAATTTGCATCGAGCCCTACACAGCTTTCAAGGCACGGATCATGAACTCGTGGATGAACTCACGCGTCGCTATATCTGCACCGCGCGAGACCCACAACCCTACAATAAGGAGTACCGTGGGGAACCGAACGAAGACCTAGACAGAGATTTCACTTCAGAGGAAATCATTGCAGCACTAGCAGATATGCGCCGAGGCACAGCCCCGGCACAAGACAAAATTACTGTCGGACTTCTGGCCAACCTCGGCACGGAGGCTCTGCAGCAACTCACGGATTACATAAACGAATGTTGGCGTACCGGCACCATTCCACAAGCATGGAAAACAGCCAATGTACACTTTATTCCCAAACCCGGCAAGAAAATCAGCATTGAAAACCTGCGCCCCATATCCCTCACGTCGTGTGCAGGCAAACTCATGGAAAAGGCAGTCCACACCCGTCTCTCCAATTATCTTGAGGACAATGAGCTACTGCCACACACGATGTTTGGATTTCGGGCACACTTGTCCACCCATGATGTGCTTCTGCAAATCAAACGTGAAGTCATTGATCCCGCACGCACAAACAGTAACCGAGCGCTTCTAACACTTGACCTCAAGGGAGCGTTTGACAATGTCAAACACTCCACAATCCTCAACAACCTCCACAGCATGAACTGCGGACAGCGAGCCTACTCGTACATCTGCGATTTCCTTACGGACAGAACCGTCAACATCAGCACCGGCTCAAAACACACAACGCAAGTGAAGATGGGCACGAGAGGCACTCCGCAAGGGGCAGTACTATCCCCACTTCTCTTCAACATTGCACTCCTAAATCTCCCACCTCTTCTCAATCAGGTACAGGGCATACGCCACGCCCTGTACGCTGATGATATAACCATCTGGACAACCACGGGAAGTATGGGAATGATTGAAGAACAACTACAAACCGCGGCGACAACAGTTCAAAATTATGCCCGGGCGTGTGGACTAACGTGCTCACCCGAAAAATCCGAACTGCTAGTCTTCCGTCAACGCAAGAATCAAGACACCATCAATATCCGCGTAGACAACTCACCCATCAAGGAAGTTAAGACCATGAAGATACTGGGTCTGTACATAAATAACAACGGCAACAACCTTCTTGCCCTCCAGAAACTACGGCTCGTGAGCGAGCAAGTCGCCAGGATGATCGCCAGGATAACGACGCGCAAATCGGGGATGCGAGAAGACGATACTCTGCGACTGGTGCAGGCTTTCGTTGTAAGCCGCGTCGTCTACGTAGCGCCCTACCTCCGCCTTAAGAAGCGTGACATCAAAAACCTCGACATCATAATCAGAACTGCCTACAAGAAGGCCCTGGGACTCCCTCTTGCGACATCGACGGACCGGCTCTTGCGACTGGGTGTGCACAACACGATCGATGAGCTGATAGAGGCACACCTTACGGCGCAGGTGGTACGGCTCTCCACAACTCGAACTGGCCGACAAGTCCTGAGTGATTTAAACATCAATTGCCCCCGACAGCTAGACACCAAAACCGACATCCCAGCCTCATGGAGAGGACAACTCAAGGCAGCTCCACTACCCAGGAATATGCACCCTGATTTTCACCAGTCAAGACGACAAGCACGAGCCGAAGCCATGAAAAGACACTACGGCGGGCGCGAGGGCGTGTTCTATGTCGATGCTGCGGGTCCCGAGCAGGGAATGACGGCCGTCGCGGTAGTGCACCAAAATACAACAGTCGACGGACTAGTACTGGCTAGCCAGGACATACTGGCTGCGGAAGAAGTGGCGATTGCTCTAGCTGCAACACACACTAGCTCAATATACATTCTCACAGATTCACAGACAGCGTATCGCAATTACCTCAGGGGCAGGGTCGCACCGCTAGCAGCTAAAATCCTGCAAGATAGCTACATCCGTGGCTACCAACCCACACACAAACACTTAATATGGGTACCAGGTCACCAGGGCATCCCAGGGAACGAGAGCGCACATGCCTCAGCCCGAGCATTTCTCCCCCGGGCACCCAGTGCGGATGCCGTGGAACCTCCTACCCCACTACTAACTTACAATGACATACTTCAGCACTTAAGATTATCCCGTCGGGTCTACCCTCCGCCGGCTAAGACACTAGATAAAGGGGAGGAACAACACCTCCGAAAGCTACAGACCAACACTTACAACAACCCACGAAGACTGCATGCCATAGACCCGGAGTCATTTGACTCACAATGCAAATTCTGCGGGGAGAAGGCGGACCTGTACCATATGGTATGGGCCTGCCAACGAAATCAGGCGATCACTGTTAATAACCAGCCAACGCAGGAGGGGTGGGAGGCAGCTCTGTCCAGCTCGGACGGAAAGAGTCAAAAGCAACTCATCGAAAGAGCCCGGACAGCAGCCTACGCCAATGGGGTTCCGGACTGAGAGCTCCAACCACGGCTACAACCTCCTAAACCATTTCATTAAAATATTTTCACCACCACCCTACGCATATGTCATGCGCGTTAAAGGACAACTGCAGCACTTTTTTGAGAATTTCGCGATATTCAAGGATTCAAATCTATATAGGCTGTAGGTAAAGCATGCGAGTTGTTTTTGCACTAGACTTAAAAATAGTGACGTAATCGACGGTTGAATTTTGCGCTTCACCTCAACCGGGGGAGTGCAGAGAAACTCAGCGTGACGTCACGGAAGGTATAATTTCAAATTACCGCTGTCGTCAGCCACGCCCTGCCCTGACTCGTTAGACGCTGCCAAACAACTCTCGGCAGGATTTGCCTTCGGTGGCGTTGGTTTTTTTCCTTCAAAGCAGGCGTTAGTGCGTTGGAAATGTACCGATACCTTCGATGACGTCATCCTGCGCCCCCCACTTGGCGTTGTGCGCTGCGGAGAAGCTTGAAGGGCGTCCGGATTTTGATCAGCGATTACTTCACTAGTGCTAGCCCAAAAACGCTTCGCATGCATTACCCCCAAGTTTCACACATTCGACCCTCTTAAGCTCGTTGATTTCTAAAACCTAAACAGTTTCCCTTTAAGGAGTCTTTGTGAAGCAATACACCCTACGTGTAAAAACTGAGGTGCGAATGCTTTCTTGAGGATTGCTATACCTTCGATATCTGCGGCGACGAAAATCTGAAAAAAAAAGAAGCGAATAATATAGCTATTTTATTATGAAGGAGGGACGCATTTCTAAGCTACAAAGTACGCTCAACAGTGTTCTGAAAACGCTTCAGGCCATCAGATTTTATTATCGCTGTGGCAAGCTCCAACAGCTTGCTTCGCAACAAAGCCATTTGTCCAAGTTTGGGGGTAAGCTAATTAAGTTTCGAAAGCAACCGAACATGCTAATTTCGCCCCTGCACACACAGCTTGACCAGCGTATCGTGTCCGTGCATGCACCTACAGCTGTAGCATCTTTCTCCAATCAAGCCGCCGCGGTGGCTCAGTGCTAATCTGAAAAAAAAGCTCCGTCTTTGCTTACAATATTTTGAATTATATGTGCATGCCTACTTTTTTCTTGTTAATGTCGACTGACTGACTGCGTCTTAAGCAGGACGCGGTTTCAACGAATTGTGGCGAAAATCAACCGACGCCGGGCTCTGAAACGGTGACGTTGAAAACCGCGGATGCGCATTGCACATTACAGCAAAGGAATCGAATTACGCAGCTGGTCGAGGGTCTTATGTGATTATACTGCAATGCACGAAGCTCCTCGCGTCGGCGCGAACGAAAGTTTACACTGTCACAGAAGTTTGTCAACCCACGTGCGCACTCAGCGCAAAATAACCGCTCGCTACCCTACCAGATGAATTCGCGTCCACCTGGGAATAAAATAGCCATGATAATGCGTGATGCTTGAAGTGGTGCTTTAATGCGAGCATTAAAACGACAACAGCACACGGTCACGGTTCGACTTTCCAACCCACTTTCGAGTGCCAATTATTGCGATCATCAGCGCCAGACTTCAAGCGAAGCTGAGGACGCGGTAGCAGTAATCTGGCGCTTATTGAAAGCACCTACATTTGGTCAAAGATCAGCTGTGAAAACAACGCAGCAGCTGAAGCTTGCCTGTTGAAATTCCACTCGCAAGAAGAAAGTACGCATAGCAAACGATGCACCAGCTCGACGAGCTCGACCGAACCAAGATGGAAACCGGAAGTTGTGGGCGTGGTGTTGCCAGACCGCCAAGTAATTTCGCATAACGTCTATTGCGGCTTTTTAGTGAAAAAGCTAAAGGCCAATCAATCAGAGGTGCATATTTTCATATGCGTTGTTCGCGTTTTTTGCTTATTTTTAACAAAGGTGACCGGATAAGCGCGAAATTTCCCCTGGAATGCACCGATAAGGACGACTGCACTGCAGTACTATGGTTTACATCGCTGTGTACATACTGCTAGTGCTTGTTTGCATGACATCAAACGCAATCTGCGCATTAGTTATCTTAAATAATTTCATGTTTGTACCGGTTGAACTCTTGCTTGTTTACAAAGTGCGACAACTTTGTAGGAAGCGCCAATGCGACCGGGCGCCTGGGAAACACTTGGTAGCCGGGTTGGGGACATTGCGTAGGACCGGTGCTTCTCTCTAGTGGTGCCTGCTTTTTTCTCTGACACAAATACTTCATTTTGAATCAGTTTATCCAAGACCATGTTTCGTGACCGTTAGCATTAATTTAAATAGCCTTATTTGTTATCCACAAGCGACGGCGGCTACTGCTGCTGACTGCCTAAAACAATGAGCGGCAGTCTGGGTCCCACCGCCACTTCCCGTTCGGTGCATGCGCGTCCTGTAATATAAGCGACAGTTAATTTTAGGTAACCTTTGTCAAAACTACACTCGTCCATTTGCGTTTGCTGAAACTTGACAATTCGCTCTTCACAATCGCCGAAATTGCGTACACACACCCTCTGGACTCATTGGGCCTATCGCGAATGGGAGTCGTCATCATTCGCAGAGCGAGAGTAGCTGTTTAAGTGTGCCCATTATTTTTATTTGTTGATGATTTAAAACAAGCTCTCGTTAAAAGGCGCAACTCAGAGAATAACAAGAAGATTTTGAATTCTGAAACGAAATTTTTGAATGGCGGAGCACTGCTTTGAGACTACACACTCGCCTTGCCGGACCAAGTAGAGTGAGCTCGCCAAACTGACTACTGGGAAAGTGCGAGCGTCACTAAAGCTCATCATGTAACAATGCGCGAATGACACTTTAGGCGAATGTCATTTGTTGGAAGTGACACTAAATGAGACCATGTGGCGGGAGTATAATGCTATCGCACTAAAAACTGTTCCAATCCGTGCTCCACATGGACTATCACACTGCAGTAATACATGCGTAGTGTGCCGCACTTTGTAGCAATGCATGAATATCAAGCATTGTCACTGCAGAAGCATTATGAATATGTCTTGTTGCGCTTGCATTTCATGCTGCCGCCGAGGACGCCTTCCGCGTGAGGTAAACTTCATGAGAAACCTCACTTAGTGTTCTGGCTTCTTTGGGCAAGTATCCAAGGGCATGGTCGAGGCTCGGCTAGACAACACGCTGGAAGCGCTACTGCATGAAATGAACGCCGCTTCTCGATCATCTCTCGGTCGCTGTTTACTAAGGAGATCTCGACGTGCCTTCACCGCAACCGATGCCCCGGCCGGGTGTCGCTTCGTCGTGGAGTTTTTAGCGCTGGGCGAAAGTGCGCCTCTTCGTACCACTGCTGCCTTCTCTGTTCCCATCCATATCCTCAACTCCGCTTTACTGTAACGCCTAAACCGCCCATTTAGTGTTTATGCCTCTTGGCTCCGTTTCCAATCTTTTCGTGTTGCTTTTCGGCCATGATACAGTCACTTGCTATCGCTAAGGGTAGAGCGCTAATTCTTGCAAGTGTAATAGAGCGCTAATTCCTTCTAGTGTAAATGACTTCTAGAGACATGCACTGGTGACATATGGTTTTAGTCGAACTGTTTACAACGCCACACACTTTTATGGTTCGAGCTTATGGGGTCACTCCGCGTCCAGCCGGCCAGGAAAGCGAGCTTCCGTGCTGGCTACACGCAGGCGTTTCACGTACGCAACTCGTGTCCCCAACCCGTGGCGGAGAGCCACAGCCACAGCAGGCTCGGACGAAATAGGCAACTACAGAGTACGCTAGGAAACCGTTTATTAACCTAACGCAAGGCAAAACACACTGCGGAAGAATGTTCTTTCCGATAAAAAATAGGTTCAGTAGCTCACCAAGTCGTCGTCGACAGGCGTTGAGTCGTCCGGGAGTCGCGGGCAGGAAGGGGACGGCGGGGCAGTCCGGCAGTAGCACCGTGGCAAGAGAGCCGTTGCCGCCGCGAGCTGCTTTATTAACCCCTCCGACACTGACCCCCCCCACCCCCCCATTGCACTCAAGGAACGACATACCCCTTCCCTACGGGACCAGTACGTAGCCGTGACGTCACGTCCGAGTTGGGAACGAGGAGAGTGGCCGGGTCTTCCCATGCCCGGCGGCGCGCGCGCCCATCTCGTATCCCACATCCTCCCCTCCTTAAGAAGCCTCCCGAACAGAGAAGCAGGCGCGACGTTACTCTAAGTTCTCCGCCATCCAGGGATCAGTTCTTCGGCTCCCGCCGGTACATCTGTTGACATCCGCGCCACGCCCGTACCGATCAGCTGGTCCGAATTCTTGACCATCCGCGAGATGCCGATGGCGACAGGTAGCTCGCGATCCTCCGAGTACGCGCGGCTGCGCCGCTATGATTATGGCTGCCCGCCTCCTTGGCCCCGGCTTCGAGTGCTTGGAGGCCAGGTCCATGGCTGCGTCGCCCTGAGAGGCTGGGTAAAGTGGCTTCAGGGGCGAGGGCCGAGGCGGTTCCATGGTAGAGGCCGCGGTTCGGCTGCCCTGACATGCCTGGTTAGCTGGCGAGGGCCCAGGGTTGAGGTGGTAATGGGGGCCGCGGCTCCTCTGTCTGCGTTTGGTCAGCTTGCTCTTGGGTAGGCGGGCAGCTCCGACGCGATGTGGCAGGTGCCAGTGGTGGTCAGGATAAAGCAGAGTGGCGGCTGCAGGTCGCGGGCTGGGCGTAGCGGCGGGCCATGGGCGCGGCGCGTTGCCGAAGCTGGAAGGTGGCTTCTAGTTGGTAGAAGTGAATGGTGTCGTTCTGATGTGCCCTGCTTTTTTTTCCATTTGCGCTGAAAAAGGTCCACACAGACGTAGCCAACTCCCGCAGCGCGTGCTACGTAGCTGTTCGGCCCTCATGAGAGTCATGAGGGTTAACCCAAGTGAGTCTTGCGTAACATTGATCGACATGAGCGGCCCGTACGTTCACGCATCTAGCGACTGCGCGCCGGCCTGTACCCTCGCTCAAGGCCGTCCAGGTAGATTTTATTTCTGCCCACGGCGCAAGTTATAGCGGGACGCGGAGCTCGCCGGCTGATCGAAGCTCTCGTTTTCCGACGGCGGCGCGGGTCTTGCTTTGTCCTCAACCCACTCATCTCGCTGCACGTAACCGCTTGTCGTGCACCGGTCCGCCTGTCGGCTTCGTCCGCAAGTCCTCGAGCCTGTAAACGAGCGAGGAAAGCTTTTCTCGCACGTGGAATGGCCCGATCCATTTCGGCGCCAACGAGACCGCGAACTGTTTGCTAGCATCGCTCAGAACGTGTTGTCGCCGAAGCACCAGATCGCCCACTTCGTAGTGAACATCCCGATGCAAGCGGTCGTACTGTGCTTTGTGCTGCGCCCTTGCGGTGCTCAGGTTGCGGCGAGCTTTTCGTAAGGCCTCCGTCATCTTAGCGCGCAGCTGAGTCGCGTATTCAGCTCGTGCTGACGAAGGGACTAGCGTCTTCCTGCGCTCAATAGGAACCCGGTCCATCGGATTTAGTAGCTTTCTACCTAGATTCAGAGAAGACGGCGCATACCCAGTCGAGCGGTTAACGGTCAAACGCAAAGCGAACGTGATCTCCGGCTGATAGGAGTCCCAATCCTTGTGCCCCTCAGAGTACGCGACAAGCATGTGCTTGATGTTGCGGTTGACTCGTTCCGTGGGGTTCGATTGAGCATAATAGGTGGTCGTTTTCTTGTGCTTAATGCCGAGTGCAGAGCACGAATCTACGAACACCTTCGCAGTGAAGTAGGACGCGTTGTCCGTTATAAGCTGATAATTATCAGCTGCTCTGGGAAACCGAACCTGTTGAATGCGTCCATTAGCTTCTCCATAATCACTCGTGCCGTCAACTTTCTAAGGGGGAAAAGTTAAACCCACTTGCTGAAGTGATCCGTGACCCCCAGCAAGAACTTGTTCCTACTCGGTGTCGTGGGATACGCTCCCATTATGTCACACGCCGCGATTTGCCAGGGAGTCTGGCTCTTAATCGCGTGCATGAGGCCGGGCGGTGTATTCGCCAACTGCAGCCTGTACAGCCACAAGGCTTGAAACCACGATGAACTGATCGCGGTGACTGAAGATTGTCACAACGGCTCACCTAAAAGGGGTAATTATTCCCTAAATAATGCTTAAACGGCGTTATATGGCACTAAGCATCACGATTTGCGACCTAAAAGGGAAGAAAATTAAGAAATGAAATTAAAAGAAAAACAATAAAATTACAGTACAGAGAGCGGAGTCGAACGTCCGACCTTCCATACGCAACACGTGCCTCTAATCCACTGCGCTATAGCGGCGATGTCAAGCCGTCGTTCTGAATGAATATTTATAACGAGCCTTAATGGTTGCTGCTACCTGCCGGTGCGCGGCGCTGTCATCGCTGGCTGTACCGGCTGCATTTGGCGAACACGCGGCCGGGCGGACATCCACCTCGGGGCTTCACGCTTTGGCACACATGGCTCGAGCGGGCGTAGCGTGTTTAAGTCCCTTTTCATGCTAAGCCAGGTAGCAAAGCGACAAAACTTAGTCTAAGACTTGGGGCCGCTTGCATGCCCAGTGATGCACAAGTCGCCTCGCTTGTGTCGTTCTCGGAGGGGGTATACCTCAGTAGGACGCCGTCGGAGTCCAGCAGATCGGAATCCAGCGCGCTCACAGCACTACCAGCTGTTTACAAGCGCTCCGCACCGACAGCAAAACCAGCTGCCTCCGTGTGCGCGACGGCCCGGCCGCCCGGCTCCCGGACTCCGTCGAACACCCTTCTACAAAACTGATCCATCTGCTGAGCTTCGAGGAGCTCCTTTCTGCTGAACACGATCCCTACGGAACTCGTGTAGTCCACGTGGTTCACGCTCTCGCCCGGGATCAACGGTCGGTCCGCGTCCCTTACATCGGCTACGGCTGGGGACAGTCCCTCACTCTCTCTCTCTGTCGGGCGGTCGGTCGCGTGACCTTCCTCGCTCTGGACAGTCGCTCCCGAGAGTGTGTCAGCCACGGCGTTGTTCTTCCCTTTGCGGTAGCGTACGGTGAAGTCGTAGCGCTGCAGCAACAGGGCCCAACGCGCCAGGCGGCCACTCGTCTCGCTACTTCGTCTCAGCCATGTGAGCGCAATGTGATCCGTCTCGATCACAAATGCCACCCCGTCGACGTAGTAGTCGAACTTTCGCAGAGCAAAAACTATCGCGAGACATTCCTTCTCTGTCACCGAGTAGTTCCTCTCTGCCGGCGTCATTGAACGGCTCACGAACGCCACCGGTCGGAGGACGCCTTCATGCTCCTGAAGCAACACTGCTCCTAAGCCCAGGTTGCTTGCGTCTGTTTGAATCACAAACTCCCTGTTTAGGTTGGGTAGCTGCAACTCAGACGTATCCGCGAGCACCTTGGTGGTGTTGCGCAGTGCAGCCTCTTGCTCGTGACCCCAACTTCAGCGCTCACCCTTCTTCAAAAGCTTTGTGAAAGGTGCCTGCAGCGCTGCGCAATCTGGGATGAACTGGCGATAGATGTTCGCCATTACCAGCAAGCGTCTGAAACCGGCTAGATCTGACGGCGACGGAAACTTCTGCAAAGCCTCGAGTTTATCCTCGCACCACAGAATGCGGCCTTTGTCGATCGTGAACCCCGGCAGTGTTATTCGGGTTGCGGCGGTCTGCGCCTTCTTCGGGTCCAAAGTGATTCCCGCGGACCTCAGCCTCTCTAGGATGTCCCTTAAGTAACACAGGTGTTCCTCGAACGTTTTCGGGTACACCACGATGTCGTCTAGGTATGCGAACGCATGTTGCCACTTCGCATCTCCCAGAACACGGTCCATTAGGCGGTGATAAGCAGCGGGTGCTCATATCAAGCCAAAAGACATTCTCTTGAATTGGAAAAGACCCCTGTGACAAGTGAAAGCAGTTTTCGCCTTACCACGCTCATCCATTTCAACCTCAAAGTATCCGCGGCTAGCATCGAGCGTTTTAAAGTACTTCGCCCCACCTAGTGACCTAGGTTGGACACTAGAGGAGAAATGGTTGGTAGAGGGTACGCATCCTTTCTAGTCACCTCATTCAGTCTGCGGTAGTCCACACAAAGCCGATATCTATCGTCTTTTTTCGGAACTAATACCTGTGCTACACGGGAACGTTCGAATGACATCTGAGTGTAATGAAATTCGAGGATTGGAATGACATTCGAACTCGACGGACTCCCGCGGTGCTACACGGCACTTTCCAAACGCATTCGAAGCCTCAGCTCGTTTTCAGTGTACAGCGACGACGACGGCGGCGGTCACACTCGTCCGACAACGACACTATATATCACGCTCAACAGCAGCATGTGATTATAGTGGAATATCTAGCTTAAGACAACGACACTATATATCACGCTCAACAGCAGCATGTGATTATAGTGAATTATCTAGTTTAATATGATATAATTGTAATAAGAAGAGTTTTTCAGGCCAACGACACCGACGAATCCGATCGGCGGACGGTCAGCCTTGTCGGCGGCTGAGCGAAAGCACGGTGATGAGGCGGCGGTATGAATATGTTCGCGCTTCTAAATGAGTGAAACGAACGGCTATATTTCACATGTGCACACCTGAAAAAACGACAGCGATAAGCGCTTGCCAAATTAATTTTAGTCGACGACGACTCCCTTCCCTTCTGCGACGACTAGGCCTAGCGAGTCCGCCGGGTTGGTTCTGTGATTGCGGCGGTTGTGAAGAGCGAATCACAAGCTTTCGCGAATGCAAATGATCACCGAGTGTAGTTTTGGCAACAGTGACCTGAAATCAACTATTGCTTACATCGCAGGGCATGCATATGATGAACGGGAAACGCCGGTGTGTCCCAGACTGCCGAGCCATGCTTTACGGCCAGCAGCAGTCGTCGCTGTCGCTAGCTTGTGGATAACAAGTTAGGCCGTTGCAGTTAAAGCGAACGGCCGGCAAACATACTTCTGGATAAAGTAGTTTAAAATAAAGTACTGATCACGTCGGAGGAAGCCGGGCAGGAAGCGAGAAGCGCCGGTCCTGCGCGATGTGAACAACCCGGCTGCCAAGTGTTTCTCAGGCGTGCGATCGCATCATCGCTTCCCACACATTGTCGCACTGCGTAGACAAGCACGGGTACAACAGGTAAAAAATAAAACAGACTGCTTAATAGAAGTAAAGCGCAGATTGCGTTTCATGTCATGAAAACGAGCACTAGCTGTTCATACGCAGCGATGTAAACAACAGTATGAGTGCAGTCGTCCTCATCGGCGCACTCCTGGGGAAATTTCACGCTGACGCGGTAAACGTTCATTGCTGTAATATTATCTTCAAGCACTCCCTTAGACAGAACACGAGCTATTTGCTAAAAAAACAGCACAAAAAAGCGAGTAGCGAGTATCGAAATGGACAGCCACAGATCCGAAAGGAGTCGCGCGGCTGTGGGCGGGCGAAGCGACGGCAGCGGCGACGGCTATTGGTCGGTTCGGGCTGTGTTCGCGTTTCGAAGGCAATCCAAAATGTGGAATGTCTCCGCGGAGCTCCGTCGACTCGAATGTCATCTGAACCGAATGCCGTCGAAAAACTTCGTGTAGCAGCGTTAGTTCGGCAGTCGAGTCGGATGACATTCGATTGGAAGGCATTCGAAACGCCCGTGTAGCAGGGATATAAGACTACAGGGAAGCCCCAAGGGCGGTAAGACCTCTCAACAACGCCAGCGTCGATAAGTTCGTCTAAGGCGCCGTCTAGAGCTTTTCTCTTAGCCAAGCTAATTGGTCTAGGATTGCACTTCCAAGGCAGTGCGTCACCCGTGTCTATTGTGTGCCTTACTAGTGTAGTGAGGCCAGAACGGTCCGTGAATGTCGCACTGAATTCGTAGAACAGAGATGACAAACGTGCCTTCTCCCTCTCCGATACGCTGTTCAACTCCGACAACAAGGGGTGCATTGCCCTCCCCGGCATGGCAGAACAGCTTTGTACCGCTACAGCAGTCTCATTGGACCCTCCCTCAGCGGCGAATGAGCGGCGAATGTACGCCCGCATGCGGGTTCTCGGGCCGGCAGGGGTGATTCTTCACGGTCTCCCCCAGCTCGCGCCGCGTTCGGAGCCTGAATTGACTGCGAGGACGCTGGCGATTTCACGAAAAGCTTCAAGGCGCCTAACGTGCGCTCTCGATAACCTCCGTTGCTTGTGTCTATCACAATGCCTGTCTTGGCTAGGAAGTCTCGTCCAAGAATTAGAGGTACTGATAAACAGGGAAGACGAACGAGGCGTTGTCGCCGCACGCGTCTTCCCCAGCGAACCACTATCCTAGCTGCACCGCTAGATTGCGCTGACCCGCTCGCGTGGCGAAAAGTGGTATCGCACTTTCTCAACTGTATTTTGTTCTCGAGGAGATGGTTTAACACCTCGTCACCGAACAAAGAAGCGCTTGCCCCTGTATCGAGTAACGCGGTGAATTTGTTTCGAGCTATCGTTAGCTCAATGAACGGCGCTGGTATATCAACAAAACTTCCTACGCAACATTCCAAAGGCGCTAGTAAACCGGGGTTCTCTGAGTACGCCGCGCGGAGTCGAAGGTCGATCACCGGCGGCTGTGGCCGTTTCTCGACCGTGTTTGCTCACGGGCGGGAAGGCGGCCACAGTCACGGGCAAAGTACCCCGTTTGGTCGCACTGGTAGCAACGGTTGCCCGGGCTCCGATGGCCTGGGCGCTGGTCGCCACGTTCCGGTCGGTCGTCTTGATCTCGCGGTGCGGACGGTGGGGGCCGCTCGTGCGGCCACGTGTGGGCCTCGCGATCTCGGCTACGTGTGTTCCGCTCTGCGGCAGCGTGTGCTATTCGCAACGTGTAGCTGAATGGGTCCAAAGTGCGGTCAGACAATTCCCAACCCCTCGGGACACGCTCGTCAACAAACTGTGCTGATGCTTCCGTTCTAAATGGAATGCGTGCTGCGCTGCCATTCCACACGCAGCGCGGCTTAAGTGACTGCGATGCGGGTGGCGGTGTCCGATACGCTCGCGCAGAGAGGATGTCTCCCTGAATGCGCTTCGCCTCGGCAGCTAGCTCGTCCAGATCTCTAAACCTGCCTCCTCTCAGGTAGGCCGCGAAAGTCGCATGCGGTTTTCGTGTGACACGCTCAGCTTTCTCCGTGTTTGTGGCGCGAGGGTCAGCGAGGCGATAACGTTCGTCCATCGCTCGTACGTACTCCAACAGACTCGTCGGGTTGCTGGGTGCGTAGCTCCCGCTCTCCTCAAACGACACTCGTAGTTCGCTGGAAGGAATTCGTCGCGGAAGCTTGCGCTAAACTCCTACATTGTCCTCGCTCGGTTGCCGTTTAGTCGGCACCAGCGGGCCGCTTGCTCCGTGAAAGAAATAGGCACAACACGCGCGAGCGTTTCGGTGTCTGCGATTCCTGTCGCTTGCTGTCTTGCTGATAATGCAGCAGGCGGTCGAGGTACTTATTTGCCACCGTTCTGTCATGGTACCTCGTGTAGGTAGGTAAGTCTAACCTAACACGTGGTCCCTGGGCCAGGGCTTCCAAAATTGTTTTGCAACATACCCACTCATCTCTGCATTACTTGCATCGCGTTCTGCAAGAGTACCTCGGATGACTGCGGACTAACGCCCTCGACGTTTGGCGCAGCCGCTGATAGTGTCGAATGATGAGGCCCAGGTGCCTCGTTGTTCGTACCACGGAGCGGCGAGGTGACCGATGTGCAGCCCCCCGTACCAGGCCAAGTCCTGCCAACAAGTTGTGGGTGCTTGCCGACCCTGACACCGGGTATACAGTGCAGTTTGCTGTATACACAGGCAAGCGCGAGCAGCCAGGCCCCCACGGGTTGGCTTTTGATGTAGTTTGCCAGTTGTGTGCAGAATACTTTGATCAGGGGTATAGAATATTTATGGACAACTTTTACACCTCAACGCACCTTTTCAGTCACCTCCTCGACCGGAAAACATTGGCTTGTGGAACTACACGAAAAGACCGCCGGGGATTCCCTGCTGAATTGAAGGATGCGCGCTGGGGAAAAAAAGCTGAAAGAGGTGAAATTAGATGGTTGCGCGACCAAGAAATTCTCTATTTACAATGGAAAGACCGACGACTGGTAAATATGATGAGCACAATCCACACAGCCAACGAGACAGTCACCGCAAAAATAAGACAAAAAAGTGGAAGTACCTGGACCCAAATTTCTATCCCAAAGCCTTTGCTAATTCATGATTATAATTCTGGAATGCTTGGTGTAGATAAATCAGACCAGATGATTGGCTATTACAATGTACTGATGCGTAGCGTCCGCTGGTGGAAGACCCTCTTCTTCCACTGCATCGACATTGCATGCGTGAACAGTTTCATACTGTTCCAGGAATACCGAAAGTTGCACCCAGAAGTCCCTGAGCTGGCCAGAAATGCTTCCTTCGACTATTTGGCTTTCCGAGAGGAACTGATCCAACAGCTTCTTCAGCTTGAAGGATCCAAGCAAGCTCGTGCTCCTCTACCACCACCCGCAAA
The DNA here is from genome assembly GCF_055824585.1 of Amblyomma mixtum. NCBI lineage: Eukaryota > Metazoa > Arthropoda > Arachnida > Ixodida > Ixodidae > Amblyomma > Amblyomma mixtum. The sequence continues at coordinate 356,309 of NC_143018.1, read as the reverse complement.
GCCCCCCCTTCACAAGCCCGAAAAAGTGGAGAGACGCAAAAATTGCAAGCTGTGCTATCAGCAAACAAAAAGTGAAGTGAAAACCACGGTTTTCTGCAGTGACTGTAATGCACATTTGAGCTTCAATGCTTCGCGCAACTGCTTCGTCGCGTGGCACAGCGAGCGGGCACAGAAGTGAGTCGTGAACAGTGGTGTGAGAAATCACACACACAAAAAAATGTACACAAGTGTGCAATGTTTTTTTGCCTCAGAGTTATTATAGAGGTATTGTAGCACATTTTGTATATTCTGGAATTTTTTTGTGCTGTTTTGTACTTTCATATGTAAAAATTTCCAACTTTTTTTTCTTTCCTTGAAGTAAAATTTTGTATTTTGAGATTTTTTTTATATCATATGTTTCGTTTAGTTATTTCAATTTTTGTACAATAAAAGCACAATCATTTAGCTTCATTATGATATATGTTTCAACAAGATAGTGCAAAAATTTTGTTGAATAAAAAATATTTTCAAACATGTATCAGAATTGCCTTCTTTTGGGCGGTCCGGAAAGAGTTAGGAAACGAATTACTTATTTTCCTTCACGCTCTGATTTCTGTTACTATAATTTTACTTGGTCGATGAGGCAGAGAGCGTGCTCACGTATTCCTCAGCCGCTGTCGCCGTAAAGAAGGCTTATAATATTTCTCTTACCTTTTTGCTTCTTGATTTTTGCGATGATAGTTGTTTGCTCAAAATTCAGCCCACATTTCCAGTGCGATATTTGCTCAATTGGCCACCTGACACGGCGCAGATATGCAGACGCACGCTGCGTGTGCTTTCGGTGCACTAGCTTGCATTCGTGCTTGTGCGTGAGTGGGTGCGGGTGTGTGTGCGTGCGTATGTGTAGCGTAGCTAGCGCATGCGTAGCGAAAAATATGGAGCCGGAGACACGTGGCACACACTGTATCACTTCGGCATATTTCTCCAGGAATGTATGTTTTCTCTACATCCTGGGGACGCCTTTTGCAAACCTTACAACTCGTCAAATAGAATCCCAGAAAGCATCCTCGCTCCCTCAAGTCACTTCAACAAGCCCCTGAACAATCTTGCCTCTTGCGTCCCCTCTTTCTCTTCCCACTAGTTGCCTTTCTCAATATCAGAATTTTGAACATGCGTTCGTCAGACCCAGAAAAAGCTTCACGCCGCATTGATACTTTTCTTTCGCCCACAAAGTCCTTCCAACTCCCCCCTCCTCCCACTGTGCTGAACGTAATTCAAACAAAAGTCACCCCCCCCCCCCCTCCGCCGCCCAACCCCGCAGCGGTGTTCGCTCCGATCTGGTGGTGGCGGGTACTTTCGAGTATTCTGGGGAGGTTACAACATAACGCGCGGGTTCTGTTACCCCTAGCTGTGGGTTCACTCCTGGCGTTCAGGGAAGGGGGAAGAGGGGACGTGGGGAGGCGGGGGGGGGGGATTTTATTTCCTCGCGTGCGGCTATGCGAGGCAGGGAAGAGGAAAATAAAAAAGAAAGGAGAATTTCAGGGTGAAGCTTTCCGTGGTGGCAGTTTGCCGAACTAAATGGCCATGTCCCGGAAAGTTAGATGGTCTCGTTATATTGCTCTTGCAGGTGGAGGTCAGGCCTTTTTCTGGTTCGTATCGCCACACAGTTTCTCTATATCAACGCCCTACAGTGCTGAATTAGACTAAAGAGACGGAGCTCAGCTGCGAGGCACCGTTACTACCGCTCACCAAAAATGGTATAATGACTTATGCATGGGCCACTAGCCGTACTCAGATTTGTCGAGACTGGCCGATGCCAGACCCTGAGCACAGCTCGGAACAAACACCAGATCGACAGATGTTATTTCTGTTGCGTTAGCAACACTAAGCCACGTTTTCGCCTCGTGCGTAGCCGGTGACCCTTCTTTTCTTTGCTTTTGCCCACAAATAATTCAACAACTCCACGGCACCGATATGAGGCGTACTCGACCGGCGGCGTGTAAGGTCAAAATTACTGCTGCTCTTGGTTGTGTTCAGTTTAAAGGTTACGAAGAACATTTAGGATAGGGCGCTGAAATCAGTGACGGCAATCGCGAATGTCGTGGGAAGTTTAGCGTGATTACGATCGCTCTAGAAAAACCAGGCACCATCTTGAGCATGCGGCAGAAAAAAGATAACGCACCATGTCAACGCCGAGAAACGAACCACAAAGCAAAAAAAAAAACTAAAAACATATAGAAAATAGCACGGCGATGGCGTCCCTTGAGTTCAGCCCGTCACACAGGAAAGCGTAAACTATTGCCAATGTCTTCACCACCTGATGTTGTTTAACGTCCGCTGGAACCGCATAACTCACGGGCGTCTTTGCATTTCTACTTCCTCAAAATTGGCTGCCATGGTCAGGATTCAATCTCACGCCATTACTAGCAGTAGCCGAACGCCAAAGACACAGACAAACGCGACACGTAATAACGAACCATCGATCCAGTGTGCTTAAAATGGAAACTAATTGAAAACAACAAAAATAACAGAAACAGTAGTGTTTGTTGACGCGTGTAATATCACCATGGCGCTGAGTCCGCCCAGGATAATACGGTAACAAGGACGATATGCATCCATTATCACGTTAGTAGAGTGTTGCGCTCGTATGGGACAGGAGAATTACTGGTATTGAGAAACAGGGAACGCCCGGAGCAGGCTTTAATGCCACAAGCAGGAATGGTGTTCGCCACGAAGACGGCGATGGGAGAGGATGAATATAAACAAATGAAGATGAGGTTCGCGCACAATGCTTACACTCTATGTGACACAACCATTGCTGTTCTTCCGTAATCAAAATAGCATGCGACGATGACCTAGCACAAATCGTCTGATACCTATATAGCCTAAAGCACACAAACCATGGCTGCTCCGTTCCCTGAACAAAACTACTACAGTCCTCACTGTTTTCGCTTGCTCCTATAAAAAAAATATTTCGGCTTTCCGCAACAAATTATCTTTGTTTTTCACCTGTATGTCCGACGTTTGGGAAACAAGCATGAGGCGGTCGCAAAGTTCTTAAATAGTCTGAGCATTAGTTTCGACGTCATTGCCTTTTCGGAAACGTGGTTCAACGCTGATAGTAACATAAATTTTATACCTGGTTATCAGCATGTCTCCATTGATCGTGACAAGGCAAGGGGGAGTGTTGTGGCACTATATTTTGCGCCGCATATCGCCTATTCAGTATTTGATGAATTCACTGTTAGTTTGCCTCTTATTGAGATTTTAGTAGACAAAACAATGAATGTACTTTTCACAGTTGTGTATCGCCCTCCATCTGTATCTGTTTCTGATTTTGCAGATTTTTTGCATTTTATAGATGCTTTATTAGACTTCGTAAACATTACAGGTCATCAGCTGGTACCCCAAGGCGATTTCAATATCGTTCTTCTCTCTTCCAGTACGTATAGTAGACATCTATGTGACTTGTTTCATGTGCATTGCTTCCAAAACGTTATAACATTGCCTGCTAGGTACTCTGACAGTTCTCATACACTTCTAGATCTTTTGTAACAAATTATGAGGCAGATCACGTAACCAGTGGTGTGTTTTCCTGCGATCTTAGTGATCCTCTGCCTACGTTCTGTTTTTTGCTGAACGCTACCTTAAAGCGTAAACGAGGCAATGTAGTAAAGCGGCCATGCCAGAGAGTGAATGATGTCAATATTACCAAGTTCTACGATTTAATCATGACTCGGAGTTTTCAAAATATTTATGAGGAGAATGATCCCAACAAAGGTTATGTTATCTTCTTCGCCACAGTTCAAGACTGCTACTATGCAGCTTTCCCGGAAACTGATTCCACCCCTCCCAAAAAATCCACAAAACCATGGGTGTCAAAAGATTTGTATAAAGAAAAAAACTAAAGGATACAATGTTTGAACTTTCTGCAAAGACGAGTAAAAGAGGATTTTGAAGAGTACAAAAAAAACGACAAACACACTAAATTCTGACCTACGAAAGGCCAAATTACAGTATTTTGCAGCGAAATTTTCTGACGCTGCGCATATCCATGACACAGCGAAAATATGGGAGGCTTTCAGAACACTTAACACTCCAAATGCACAATGTACCATAGTTTTCGTGAACGTCAATGGTTCCGAATAAAGCGGCATATATTGTTCAGATATGTTCAACTTCCTTTCCTCAGGTGACTTCACTTTCCGAGGGAGCAGCAATGCTGGATTTCTGTGCTATATGCAACATGCCTTGAGTTCGTCAATATATCTGGAACCTTGTGATGGTGACGAAGTACTGAAGGTAATCGCACCTCTTAAATCTAATCATTCATTTGGCTACGACAACATAAATGTTAGGCCAATTAAGGGCTGATTCACGAGCTCTTTGTGGCCCATTAGCACATATATGCAATCGCATGTTAGTAGCTAGTGTTTTTCCAGAAGATATGAAAAAAGCAAGAGTCATCGTTCCTCATAAAGGAGGACCAAGAAATGATTTCAATTATTATCGCCCAATCTCATTTCCCCCCGTTTTCACTAAGGTGGCTGAGCAAGTTATTTTCACGAGACTATCAAATTTCTTTTTCAAACATAACATAACTACTGACAAGCAGTATGGTTTTCAAAAACACAAATCAAGCGAAGACGCGCTTTTGACGATCAGAGATACCATCGCGAAGAGCTTAGAGGAACAGAAAATAACCCTAGTCATTTTTTTTTGTACTTTGTAAAGGCTTTTGATTCAGTTAAGCACCATATCCTGTTGAAAAAAAAATGGAAATTTATGGTATTAGAGGCACACCACTACAACTGCACAACCGCCCTCAATTTACAGAAATTAATGGTGCGCGCTCATCTTCGGGAATGATGGAGTACAGAGTTCATAAGGCTCTATACTTGGTCCGCTCTTTTTTTGTTATATAATAATGATTTGTTAACATCCCATTGACACAAGAGGTTGAATTTATGCGGACGATACTAATGTATTCTTTTCTGATGAGAAATCTGACCGCCTAGAAACAAAAAGCAATAACTCGCTAGTAGAACTGGGGCAATGGTTAAACACTAATCAGTTGCGACTAAATGTGTTAAAAAGCAAGTACGTATTGTTTCGCGCGCAAAACAAACCAATCAGCATAGTTCGAGCCTTAGCTTTGCAAGCTATTCCTTGGAAGGAGAAGAATCACAAAAATTTCTGGGTGTCATTTTCTATGAGCACCTATGCTGGAATGCCAACATAGCAAACTTAAAAACAAGTTTTTAAAAGCCCCTAGGTATCATCAACAAATACAGAAATCTTTTACCCGCCTGGCTTGAAACAATGCTGTGCTATTCCCTAATAGAATCTCGACTAAAGAATTGTTTGTTAGTCAGCTGTACCACCTGAAACCAAAATCTTACCTCGTTGTTCACTGTACAAAAAAGGCAATTTGAGCCATTTATTGTTTAGGAGCACATGCGCACGCATTGCCTTATTTTCTGAAATCCAGAATACTTCGTTTAGAAGACATTAACTTACTTCAAACTGCTGTGTATGTTTACAAAGAAATAAAACTGAATCTGTATTCTTTCATACCACATTCATTAAACACGGACCACACTCCCTCAGATATGCACGATACGTCACTCCTCGCATTAGAACTAATTATGGTATGCAGATGACTTCGTACGCTGTTTCGGTCTTAATTAATAAACTCCCATTCATTTATACCTTGTCTCAGGATTTCAAAACTGCTCGTTCATTTAAAAGTGTTATTAAACTTTACCTTCTTGCAACTGTTTGTATATAACGTGGTTTTCTTATTCCCTATTTGCTCGATATGTTATGTTTAAGGCCTTGTCCGCTGTGTAGTGTTTCATGCAATGCGTGTCTCATGCTTTAGTGGATGCATTCATTTCCTATTTTGTGCTTATGTAAGTTTCTCTTTAAACATTTCCCCACAGTGTTGCTGCTGTAAACGTATATCTGTACTTGTGTTTTTTTGCTTGAGACCCAGGGCCCCGTCAGGCAGAATTTATCTTCCTTTTGCTCTGGCCTCCAGGATTTTTGACAATCCGAAAAAAATTCAATTCAAGTCAATTGCAATTCAGTTCACCTCATATTGCACTTGTATTGATTGAAGGAGCGTAGGGAAATTAAATGTGGGTGTGTGTTTCTTACAGGGATAGATGCGTCTTAGATTTGAGGTAAAAAAATTCAGGGGGCACTTTGGCTCTCTAATGTGCCGCAAGGCGAAAGCCTTTCCTGGTGCAGTGTTTGTTTTTATTTATTTTTTCATATTTTGTGTTTTTTTCTTCTTTTCTTAATTTTGATATTTTTATTTTTATTTTCATATCTTATTTTTCTTCTTTCTTTTCTACTTTCCTGGACTTTATTCCTTTTATTTTATTTATGAAACCCATGCAATCCCTAGATGCACCTTTATTCATTGTCGAACTTTGATCCTTCGTGCCGGAGTGGTAGCGTCTCGGCTTCAAATGCCAAAGGCCCTGGTTCGATTCCCACCCTCTGCGCAGTTTCTTATTAAGCAGTGACGCCGAAAGGCGGACAAATCTGTCGACGTATCTGCCGACGCGTCTGTCGACACGTCTGCTAACGACAGTATGAGGCATTAAAGGCTTTCGCCTTAAAAGTGTTGCTTTAAGAGTATGTTATCCTTTAAAACCTTTGGGCCAACATGCTCGCTAATGAGGACGGTATCGAGGTGGACCCTGGCTTCCCTCATTTTCGCCCAACCAAAATTGCCCCATGACCCACTTTTTTCCTATTTAGCTCTCTTCTGGTTTATCCACCCCATTTGCCATTGCTGCAAAGTCTTTTAAGTTAACAGTAACCCGTTGTGCTTCTTCCTCTTCAGTGTGAATATAGCGGCTAAATAAATTTTTTTGAACTTCTCCTGCATCTATCCTGCGTTTCTATCCAAAGTGCTCAGGTGACACAAAATTCGGCGCAATTTTGGGAACAAAGAAACAAAAACAGCGCCGCGCGGACGCGTCTCGCCAGCGCTAGCCGAAAGGGGGAGAACGAAACCCCCGCTGGGCGCCTAGCGTGTGTGCGTGTGCTCTCTCTCCCTTCCTCCAGCGCTCACCGACACGGCGTGCGCCGAGGGAATGAGTCATACACGCCGATTTCTCTAGAACGTGCGAGTCGGTTGTACTGCTGATCGGAGGAAAAGGGCGTAGCCTTGCGTGCACTAAGACACGTCCCCTCGCCCGTCGGCGGCGGCGCCACGACAGAACTAGCCAGAACCTTCGCGAAACGTCTCCTGACTTTAACCAATGAGGACGCGCGGCCGGCGAGAGAAAGGAAGGGAAACTATACGGGAGATACTGCGTGTATGTGCGCGCCTACTGTGGAGCGTACAACAAACAGACGAGAGAGCGAGCCTATAAAAGAAGGACGTTGACCGCTGTAAAGTCAGTCCGGACCGCCGTTTAAGCTTCATCGAAGCGCGCCCGTTCGACTCCCGGGAAAACACCACTCGGCCAGCATCGGATTAACGAGGCAACGTTCGCCAGTCTGCGGGACGGCATCGTCGTGGAACTCTGGTCGTCGGACTGCCGCAGTGCCCGGGGAACAAATTGTGTTTTGTTTGTTTACCTCTCTCTCGTGTGTTAGTGCACTTTAGGCGCAATATTGCCTTTGTATTGCATTCTCTCTCCAGTTTAACTTTGCACGAGTTGCATTGTTCTGATAATCACTTTGTATGTGTCTTTACTAGTGATTGTGAAACCCTCTATATCGTCTCAATTGCTGTATAAACTTTGTTTTGTTTGTAAACCTTTGGCTCCGACCCATTCTCTGGCTTGCGACCGGCGAAAGCTGGGCACCAAACGACCAAAAACCTCTTGTCACTTGGTAGCTGGTCTCCGCTGAGCTTGCCATGCTGAGTCGAGGGCATCTCCTTTGAGTCCGAGACCGCTACCCCCACACGCTCTAAGGGTGTCTGGGAGCTTCACGCTAAATGTGCGCGAAGTCTGGGTGACATCAGGTGGGAAGCAACGCGTAAGACGTGATAAAACAGAGCAGACGGCAGGAGACCGCTGTAAGAAGCGCCCGATTGATATATTGGTACACGCTTGGCAGCAAAAATAAATAGAGCCTATGGATATGAAGAAACAAGCATAAAATAAGCTAGAAACAAACAAAACAGCCTGGCAGGTGCCTAAGAGTGTCTGATGACGTGCCCATGCTTTCACATTGTCATTTATCAAAAAAACGCCTCCTCCTGTGGCAGCACAGTCACCGACTGATTTTCGATACACACATCCCCGTATTTATGAATGTTATTTCCCTGGAATAAGGGTAGCAAGCATTAAAGCACTTCCACAACTGTGAATACAACGACAACGGATACTTTTACAAGGATCATCATGACTGCTCTCCTTTTTATCGTAACTTATGGATTGCTCTATTTGCGCTATGTAGAATAAATGCCCAGTGGCGCAAATTCGCCATGTGCCAGTTTCACAAACTACACTGGCGAGAAAAATTAATAAATCAATTTTAAAATACCAGGGTTGCATGAATATTATAGAAGACACAGCTTCTTCACTGAATTCTTGAGAATCCTATCTATAAATAGTAACATGTTCATACTCCTAAGGGAAACTCTTTCGGGCGATGTCGCTGTCTCAGTGACGACTGCGCATTCCGGAAACATTCGCATCTTTCCACCTTACTCCTCTGCAGAATGACTTCCATAATTAGCTTTCGTTTCAAACATTTGCCGCGGTTAAAATGTGCTGAGCCACGCGATAAAGGAACCTAAAGGAATCGCTGCGCTCTACAGGAGTTGTTTTAACGCGGTAGCTTTAATTAAGCAGATCGTATCGCAGTAAACCTTACGTCGTAGATTGCGTCGTTGGTGTCGTTCACCGTAAGCGAAAAATTCTGAGTGAAGCAAACTTGGAGGCCGGAGAGCCATTTAGGGCACGTAACCTTGCATCTAGGGCACGCAACCTTGTAGTCTCACACAACCTGCCCACCGGAATGTCAGTAAACTGTGCACCGTGGCAGGTTGCAGTTCAGATGATGATTGCTCGCGAGAGGTTGCTCGCGAAGAGCAACCTGGGTCGCACAAGCCCCATCGGCGGCAATTGCGCATTGCTTAATCCTCCACCACTGCGCCAGGCGTGGCTTGAGGACTCCCAAAGATTTATGAATGTTAAGCAGACAATAACCAATTCTGCATGCATGCGCATTTAGCCATTAACTCCAACGCATCATATATTTACAGATGGAGCTTAAGTGTGCCCTCCAGCTTTCCTTGCTTGCGCTGAGTCCTTCAAGCCCTAATCCTAACGCCTTCAACGAGGCCATCCGCTGCAGAGTTTGACGCTCACGCCCAGCAGCGGCTTGGAACAGGCGGCGACGCTCGGTACTTCCCAACTGTGACGCCACGCTCATCCTTGCAATTTCCCTGTACAGCGCGCAAAGTCACATGCCATAGCAGTGTCACATCGCGTGCAGCGCGCGAACCAGCTGCTGCCGATGCACTGACCGCGTGTTGTGCCGCAAGCAATCCGAAATCATTACCGAGAGCCGTGATTGGTCAGGCGGGCTGGACTCATCATAAAATCTTGCATTCGAAAATACGGCGCTTGAATATTCAGTTGATGAACGAAGCTATCGCAACTAGATTTGGATTCATATTTGCTAGCGCTTAGTGAACACACGGGACAAGAACACAAATACACAGGAAGTAAATTTCAGGTTCTTCTTTCCTCGCACCAGAGGTGCCCCGCCAGAGACTGTTTGTTTAACTGAAGACTGAAGCTTGATCCTCGCACAAGGGGTGCCCCGTCAGAGACGGTCTCACGATGAGTTGAGACGCAGGGATAAAGGGAAACTTAAAGATTTATATAAAGATATTTACAGTCACATACAAGTTCAGGCACTAGAAACAAATTAATCAGCAAAGAGATACACAACAACAAAAAGGTGGAACTGGCTAATACTAGAGGAGGCCCCTACTCGGCGTAGCCGAAGATGCATAGCATCTCACCTTAGCCCAGAACCCTTTTTCCGGCTCCGGGGCCCGGTTTTAAAGCCCTAAAGGCCCGGCCCACATTCCGTAGCTTCCAATCATGTTGTGCTCTTAACATGATTAGTTCATCCAGGGCATGGCCAGCCCTCCAGATTCCGTAAGGTAGAACACTCTCCACCCCAAAATAAAAACAAACAAATACGCATTTGTGCCAGTACGTGCAAGGAGAAACTTTCTTTCCCTCGCAAAAAAAAAAGAATAAAAGAAAAGCAAGCGCAAACACATAGTCGTGCCCGCACGTGCGAGGTAAAAGATCCTTTCCTTAGCACAAAAATACACGCGGGGCGAGGGACACCCGTACTTCCCGGCGCATTCGCGAGCGGCCGCGTTCCGAGAAAGGAGACGATTCGCTTTGAGAGCCCCGGCCGCCCCCTCACGCCGGTGGCGTCCATTGAAGACGGCAGCTGGCGGGGTGCTGAGAAGGAACTAACGGTAGTAATGACCCCGCACGCACTACCGATCCCTTACACACCCTTCCGAAGATTCTACAAAGGGCTCAAATGCCACTTTTAGAATTACAACAAAGAAGAGATCGGTATGGGTCACAAAACCACCCTGTGGGTGACATACCGCAGCTACACCAGCACTGGCACCAACAAAACCAAAAGCAAACTGCACACGGGAACCAACACAACGCAAGCAAATTGCACACTCAAATACATACAGTGGCATGCCTGCCGTGCGCCGTAACACGGCGTCCATGTACCCAGTTCACTTGCATGCACACCCGTGTCCTGCTCGCGAACAAGCACATACACACACCGACACTCGCAACTGGAGCGTTCAGTAGCACTGATATGGGGTCTGAAAGCGACCACGTGAGCCTCCTTGGTCGCAGCAAGCGTCCCTGTGTGCGTTCGAGCCACCACGCGTCTCAACACGATGAACGCCTAATAGCCGCTATGCTCATTAGGCTGGTGCCCCAGCGGGGCAAGAACTCAACAGCTGGTGCCCTCCAGGATCAAACACGTCCCGGCCCTCGATGGGTCCAAACCCCTAATCACACAACGCACCTAAGGGCACACTGTCTCCGGCGCGCCTGTATGAACCGTGTGCTGCGCAAGGAGCATAGCCACTGGCCCGTCCAAATATATCAGTACGGTCAGTCTTGCTATACTTGATTTGGTGACCTGTAGCACGGATCGTACTGTTCCTCGCACTGACTTTCAATTTGAAAGCCTCGCCCTTGCCTGCTGGTACTTTGCCTCGCTTCGAGCCATTTGCCTCGTTCCTTTAAGGGCAAACATTGAAATTGCTGCTCCCTACTTTATAGGCGCTTGCCGGCTTCACGGCATCATCTGACTCTGAGGCTGCATGAGGTGACTCGTAGTCACTTGATCCGAATTCGTCTTGAGTCAAGTCGTCACGCATTTCCTTCTCCTCGAAGGACCTGGTCGGACGCCCATCGGGTGCGTTCGACAATTGCGCGGCGCTCCGCCCGGTAGGCGCAACAAGCCCACCTCCGTTCTCTGGCTCGGACGGAACGCTCCTGCCATCACTAACGCTACGAGGCACTTCCTGCCACCTGCCCGACACCGTCTGCCGTTGCGGCAGCGTTAGACTTCCTCCTGACACTAGCTCCGTGTCGGAGGTCACACTCTCATTTATAGAGCCTGCAGGAATTGTATTGCTGCCCTGATTGCTATCGGACAGCTTCGTCTCGATTGCCCCCGGAACATTGGAATTTGGTTGTTCCTTTTTGTTGCTAGCCGCTCGCGGTGGCGGAGGAGCTGCGACATTTTCGCGCCCTTCAGGAATCTTATTTTCACTTCCTGCGCTTTTCGCCGCCTTTCCTAGCGAAGAGGCGTTCTTGCATATCGGCTGCTTGTTTACAGCCACATGGCTGCTGCTTCCTTCACCTGTGCTTGACGAGCAGAAGCCTTTGCCTTCCAGCGCAGGCTGTCTGGACTCGGAGCAGTTCCCCTTGGCTAGTTCACTAGCTCTCCTAGACTCTTTCAGCTTAGCCAGCTCGAGCTCTAGCTGCTGGCGCCTTGCTTCTAACACCTGCAAATCCGGAGGTTTTTCCTCGCATAGCGGCGCCTTTCCATTCACTTTTGGAACTTCAGCCTGAAAATAAGCTAAGCGCGCCTTCGCCAATTCTACTCGGTACCTCACGTCGAGTGTGGGCCGGCATGGATAACCGTCCATACTGCCGTCTGTACCCCTCAACTGTCCTACCGGCTCGAACACATGAACAGGGACGTGAACAATGCGACGAAAGAAACACAGTTTCGATGCGTCGGTCCGCATTGCCAGCTCCTTCGCGTCGGAGTCCACCGCCACTTTCACCGGACACTACGATGAGCTGTCGCACGCCGCTGATCCTGTGCACGTTGTCGTCACTTGCTCTGACCGCCGGTTACCGTCGAGTTCTCAACGCGCAGCTTTCCTTGACCGGACGCAGTCTCGCGTCGCTGGACTACTTACGTGGTCCTTGCCGCTGTCTCTCCCTGCAGGTACGTTCTCGAACGCTGACCTGTTGCCTTGTCGTCGCCTTTTTCTCTGCCTTCCGTCTTCTTCCTGCGCTGTCTTCCGATGGCCGCAGGATCCTCGTCGACTGCGCCAGTAAAGTTCAGGTTCTTCTTCTTTCCTCGCACCAGAGGTGCCCCGCCAGAGACGGTTTATTCGCATGAAGACTGAATCGTTATCTTCCAACCAGGGGTGCACCGTCAGAGACGGTCTTACGATGAGTTGGGAAGCAGAGATAAAGGTAATGCTTGACGATTTATATACAGATATTTACAGCATATACAAGTTTAGGCACTAGAGACATTAAGCAGCAAAAAGACAAACAACAAAAAGGTGGAACTGGCTAATACTAGAGGAGGCCCCTACTCGGCGTAGCCGAAGATGCATAGCATCTCAACTTAGCCCAGTACCCTTTTTCCGGCTCCGGGGCCCGGTTTTAAAGCCCTAAAGGCCCGGCCCACCTTCCGTAGCTTCCAATCATGTTGTGCTCTTAACATGATTGGTTCATCCAGGGCATGGCCAGCCCTCCAGATTCCGTAAGGTAGAACACTCTCTCCACCACAAAATAAAAACAAACATAAATACACATTTGTGCCAGCACGTGCAAGGAGAAACTTTCTTTCCCTCGCAAAAAAAAAGAATAAAAGAAAAGCAAGCGCAAACACACAGTCGTGCCCGCACGTGCGAGGTAAAACATCCTTTCCTTCGCACAAAAATACACGCGGGGCGAGGGACACCCGTACTACCCGGCGCATTCGCGAGCGGCCGCGTTCCGAGAAAGGAGACGCTTCGCTTTGAGAGCCCCGGCCGCCCCCCTCACGCCGGTGGCATCCATTGAAGACGGCAGCTGGCGGGGTGCCGAGAAAGAACTAGCGGTAGTAATGACCCCGCACGCACTACCGATCCCTTACACAGGACTAGCGTCTGTCCTGTGTACAGGGTCTGTTCTGAAAGTAGTAGGACTGATTTTTTCCTGGGCGAATGGGCGGATATGAGGCTGTCTGCGCGCGCAGGATCGGTGAAGGGGGATATTGGGAACGCTGGGAAAAATCGGCAGTCGGCTGTCGGCCGTTGAAGAGAGCAGGTCGCTTGTTCTGTGAACCCCTCTCGAAGCGCCTCGTCACGGAGAATCATGGAGCGTTTACTAGATCAGTGATACGCGGTAAAATTTTGTGTAAAGCTTGGTAAAACGGGCAAAGAGACCCATGACATGATTAAGGAGGCCTACGGTGATGCTGCCATGGGTAGATAAGGAGTTTTTGAGTGGCTCAAGCCGTTCCGAGAAGGTAGGGAAAGAGTGGAAGATGGCGATCGCTCCGGACGGCCTTCGACCAGCGAGACGAAGGAAAATGCGTCGCGAGTGAAATATTTACAAAACGGTGATCGTAGGATGAGTATGAGAATTATTGCAGATGACTTGAGCATTCCTCAAACCCAAGTTTTTGAGATTGTGATTTAAAACATAGCCATGAGAAAAGTGTACGCGAATTTGGTACCGTGAGTGTTGTCAGAGGAGCAAAAGGTCAACCGGATAGCGATCTGCCAGGATCTTCTTCATCATGTGAATGAGGACCCCAATTTTTTGGACGATGTATTGACCTGTGACGAGACGTGGGTGTTTGACTACGACCCTGAGAGCAAGCGGCAGAGCTCAGAATGGCACACCCCTCCTTCCTCACGCCCCAAAAAAGCGCGAACCAGCAAATCCAAGCAAAAGTCCACGCTCATTTGCTTTTTTTGATCGACATGGAGTCATTCAGAAAGAGTTCGTACCATCTGGACAAACAGTTAATGCAGTTTTTTAGGTGCAACTCCTCAAAAGACTGCGAAAACGCATTGTTCATGTCCGCCCAGCCATCGCAAACAATTGGCGGCTGCACCATGACAACGCGCCGAGCAACGCGCCGAGCCACACAGAGCTTCCGGGTAGGTGAGTATCTTGCCCAGCACAAGGTGACAATGCTTCCTCAGCCCCCCTACAGCCTCGACTTGGCTCCGTCAGTCTTTTTTCTGTTCCCAAGAATAAAATCGACGCTCAAGGGGGAGCATCACGGATCGGTTGTGGTGGTCCAACAGGCCGTGACGAGGGAGCTAAACAGCATTTCGGTCTAGGCGTTCCTGGAGGCGTACGAAAACTGGAAAACTCGTTGACAGCCGTGTGCAGATGCAGAAGGGTGCTACTTCGAAGAATTTTAATCATTTGTACTATTCACATGAATAAATGTTTTTTAAAAAAAATGAGTCCTACTACTTTCAGAACAGACCCTGTATTTGTGTTCTTGTCCCGTGTGTTCACTAAGCGCTAGCAAATATGAATCCAAATGCTTTCCAACTAGCCCAAATTTCCGCCTTAATAAGCAACTAGATTTCCCTGCCTTGTGTCCTCTCGGAAGCTGCCCCATACCGCTGCATTTGGAGGAGGACCATTCCGTCACGCTTCGGTTCGCAACATCTAAACTCCGTTCTTCGGTCGCGGCTTTGATCGTCTTCAGTCCTACTGTTGTCTTCCCTGCTGCTCCTCAACTTTCCCGATATGCGGCTGTAGGTAACATACATGTCTAAAGTAGGATATATGGATGACGGTTTCTGTAATTATTTTGTTTTTACCTCACGCAAGTGTGCGTCTCAGTTTAGCCAAAGAAAATTATTCTCGAACAACAAGAAAACTTCCGTGCAATACAGAGTTGCAGCACATGCAATCGGCGAGTTTCTCGAAATTTCCTACTCGAGTACAAGCGTTTAATTCGGCGAATTTTTTTTAAACTTCCCACTCGGGTTACAAGCTTCTGCTCACTCTTCTGCTGCAGTTCTGCGACACAGGCCTAATCCGAGGGATTTTTCTATGCGTCTCAGGTGTGGTGCACGCTACCATAAGAACTCTGATTTCCCTTCACTTTTTTGTTTAGTCGCATTGCAGCTGTCAGCACATGCAAAAATAGCGAAAAGTGCGACATCGTGTCCATGGATGCGTATTTACGATGACCATGGATGCGCAATTTCAACCTTGCTACCTTCAATTGCATCTTACAATATACACAATCAGGAAATGTAGTCCTGAAGGCGTTTTTCATATGATTGCGTGTGTTTTGTTTACAGCTTATCGGTAGGTTAGTGCAGTTCCGCAATAACCTCTTAACATTATCATCGGCTTCCCACGCTCCGATAGAAAACGCGTTTCCGTCTATCGCCCTCACTATATTTCAGCTTCGTTCCAATTGTCCCTGAATATCGTATTCCATGCTTTAAATTTTTTCTTTGCTTTAATATTCCCAGTTCTCACAAGGCGGAAAGTTGTACACTCATAAAAATACAGTCTCTTACGGGGTTTCTGTGTCGTTGTTTGTACCACTTTCGTTGTAGTTGCCGCAACTTTCGTCTTAGTTGTCCCCACTTTGGTCATAGTTGGCACCACTTCCGTGTTGGGTGTCCCCCCTTCGGTCACAGTTGGCACCACTTCCGTCTTAGGTGCCGCCACTTCCGTCGTTGATGCTTCAGCCACTGAGAAGGATAAAATGATATCAAAGGTTTGTTTTATCAATATATCCTGATACGCCAAGCTTGCATTACATCTTAAACTCGCTGGAAAACATTGTAAATACAAGACGCGCGACATTTCCAGACCACAAATCTTAGGCGCCCATTCCTGCATCCCACATCGTCGTCGGCGTGGGCGATGTTGACGTAGCCAATTATCCAAGTAGCAGAGGAAAACGTCACCTGTAAGGTGGCTAGCAGCGTAACACGCCACCTCTGCCAGCGGTGGCAGGTGGCGTGTCAAGACCTGTGCTGAAATCTTGCATTACCCACTATAGTAACCATCTCATTATTTTTGAAAGGCTGCACTAGTTTTATTAGCAGCCAAATGCCATTGCAAACACCGGGTGCGGGGGTTTTCCTCAGCACAATAACTTCAGCGAAAAATAAGCTGTAGTTGTGCGCTAAAGAGGTACCAGTACAGTTACTGACCACGGGACCTCCTTCAGTATAAATTTTTCCTTCTTCCTTATTTCCTCTCCTATGCAGAGTAGCGAGTAAGCGAATATTCATGCCAGCTAAAATGTGCTTTTCATTAAAGAGTTCTCTCTGTCTCTCTTGTCCACCTTATGTTTTTTTTTACTTCAATAAACTGATTCTGAGCCTGAAACTACAGAACAACAAGACCACCACTTCTAAGAAGCAGCGCTCAACTCCTGTCATTACCCACAATGATGAAGCACTATTTACCTCTAGAAAGACTTCCTCGGACGCGGTAGGCTATGCACAAGACTGAGCTCCTTGCCTCGGATTTCTTGAACAACCTGGGTTAAACAACTCGGTCTGTCAGACCGAGTTGATAGAATGAGTCTAGAGAGACTCCAGCACTACCGGCAACAAGATATCATGTCAAAAAAAGAGGCTGTCAGCCTTCTGAGGCAGACTCCTCTCGCCACGCCCTTCACCCTCCTTCCATTGTAACCACGTTGCGTTTGGTTACCATGGTACGCCTTCCTAGTCTCGCCATAACTTTCTCTGGGGTAACTACCCTCAGGTTGGTTCCCAGGGCAACCACGTATCAGGTATGCCTTGGCACGCTGTCAACATTCCCTCTTCTTTATTTGGTAATAATCCTCCGGTTGAAGACTTCACTCTTGCCACACTATCCTCATTCCACAGTTACCCCTTCCGGACGGTTATCGTGGTAACCGTACCCTGGTTATGCCTTCTTACGCTCCCGCCATAAAGCCTCCCTTCATGGTTACCTTTCTCGTTCTTCCAGGTTAACTACCCTCCCGGTGGTTCGTCGACACCGCTAACCGATTGCGCCTTCTTGCGCTCTCGCTATACCCTCCTCCTTTCAGGGTAACCATCATCACTTTAAGGATTGCTCCGCTCTCTCGATACCATTGTCCTTCCACGGTAACCACCCTCCCGATGGTTCCTAAGGCAATCACCCATCGGTTACGCAGTTCTCATATCACGTGATATCTTCTTCCTTTGCACGGTATAAGCACTCTTCGAGTGGTTTCCGTTGAAACGCACCCACTGGTTACGCAGACGACAAACACACACAGCGACAGCTACTTCGACGCGAGACCCAGGAGTGGGCGCTTAACCACTGTCGCTGTAACAGCAGGGGTCCCAAAACTCTGCCTTGGCGAACAGTGGAAAGAAGACGGTGGACGGTGGAATCATCGTCACTAACCGTAAGAAAATCATCACGATGCGTAAAAAAACAGAAGAGTTAAAGCAATTCCGGAATATTAGCAAAGCCGAAAGTTGGGCAAGTTGGATAACGTTCATGATGTAAAAATAGCGCACAAGCGCAATAGCGCAATAGCGTCGTTTCCTATCCGTCCCTTGTGTTCCTTGTGCGCTATTTTTACATCATGTGCGGAATATTAGCGCCTAATCCAGTCAATGGCACATTTGTAAACTAAAGGCACTGAGGAAGCTTATCAACACATTAACAAATAAAAGCATTGAGAAAACTTATCAAACGCCTTCGCGAGATTCAGGAAAATATACTAGGTGGTCCAGCAACGATGTTCGGGGAGGAATAACCGCAAACTTGACAGGACTGAAGATCGAGAAGAGGACAGGACGAGCGGTAACTAGCAACTGAAGTTTATTGAAAAAAAGACATGTTGCAGCAAAGGTTAACATCTGCGCATAGCGTACGGGAACTGAGATAGTGACACGTGGAACACACAAGATAATAAATGATACACATCGAAACGAACAAGAAACGAACAAAAAACAAAGAAATGCCCGTCACAGGTTTAACAGAAACCGGGTCTCTTTATCTAAAAGCGCCACGGAAGGCTCACTCACACACATATCAAGCCCAAGTTTGCGCATGTGTGCCGCTTCTAAAATCTCTCTTTCGAGCCTCGACCTGCCCCTTCCGATGATGGTGGCTTTGTTGAACTGTGGGTAGCAGCCATCGCATTCCCTGCAGTGTCTCGGCAGATTTGCGCCATTATCCGGTTTCAAGGAGCGGAAGTGCTGTCGCAGCCTATCGTTTAGACATTGACCCGTCTGGCCAACGTATACTCTGCCGCATCGCAACGGGAACTGGTATACCACATCGGTGGCACAGTTGACATATCTGTGCTCATGCTTCGTCTTGCACGCGACCCTGCGCTTACCTTCCGCCACGCGCCCGCAGAGCTGCGATAGCTTGCAAGGGGCTGAAAAAACAATTTGAATGCTTTGCCTACCTGCCACCCTCTTAAGGTTATGGGCCATCTTGTGCACATAGGGCAAAACAATTTGAATGCTTTGCCTACCTGCCACCCTCTTAAGGTTATGGGCCATCTTGTGCACATAGGGCACAAGCCCTATGTGCACAAGATGGCCCATAACCTTAAGAGGGTGGCAGGTAGGCAAAGCATTCAAATTGTTTTTTCAGCCCCTTGCAAGCTATCGCAGCTCTGCGGGCGCGTGGCGGAAGGTAAGCGCAGGGTCGCGTGCAAGACGAAGCATGAGCACAGATATGTCAACTGTGCCACCGATGTGGTATACCAGTTCCCGTTGCGATGCGGCAGAGTATACGTTGGCCAGACGGGTCAATGTCTAAACGATAGGCTGCGACAGCACTTCCGCTCCTTGAAACCGGATAATGGCGCAAATCTGCCGACACACTGCAGGGAATGCGATGGCTGCTACCCACAGTTCAACAAAGCCACCATCATCGGAAGGGGCAGGTCGAGGCTCGAAAGAGAGATTTTAGAAGCGGCACACATGCGCAAACTTGGGCTTGATATGTGTGTGAGTGAGCCTTCCGTGGCGCTTTTAGATAAAGAGACCCAGTTTCTGTTAAACCTGTGACGGGCACTTCTTTGTTTTTTGTTCGTTTCTTGTTCGTTTCGATGTGTATCATTTATTATCTTGTGTGTTCCACGTGTCACTATCTCAGTTCCCGTACGCTATGCGCAGATGTTAACCTTTGCTGCAACATGTCTTTTTTCAATAAACTTCAGTTGCTAGTTACCGCTCGTCCTGTCCTCTTCTCGATCTTCAGTCCTGTCAAGTTTGCGGTTATTCCTCCCCAACATGTCTGACCAACTGGCCCAAAGCTTCCCCTTGTTGTCCAGCAACGATGTCGAATTCCATGAAGTTTGTGTATGAATATTACCTGCTCTGTTTCGCATGAATAACGCTTCATAAATTGTGTAGAGAGGGAAGGAAAAACGAGTTACATTCAAGGAACCAGACAGCCTTTGGAAGCAGTACCTGCGGCAAAATTTTACTAAATGTCTGTTAATCGATTTTGGCGGCGTGGAAACACTGGTGTTCATCACCAGTTTGATGCCCAGGAAATAATTTGACCTATCAGCTGGTAGTTCACAGCTGTGCAATGGTCAATTAAATATTTCACTTAAGACAAAAGAAGGACATATTTTAATACATTTATGAATTTTCACATTAATGCAATCAACGACAGCGGTAGAGGATGTCCCAAGGTTGTAAGTAATTTCGCCCATGCCTTGAGATTGACTAGAATAGGGCACATAAAAAGGTAGTTCTAATGAGTCAATTGAGGCAAATCCGCCGTTTCAACACTTGAAAAAAAACCTTAAAATACGTTTGTCGCATTACACTCAACTCTGAATTCGTCTTGTTGATCACGTGAATTTGTTAATACTTTCCTAGCCATTTCGGACAGGTAATGCTCTTCTAAAATTTTCTCAACATTTCCGCAGCATACCTGTTAGTGATGTTTTCAGATCATTTACTTTGTATCCTTTGACAGCGCCGCTGAGCAACAACGGCACCAACGATGTTCAGTATGTGACACTTCACGTGATCGGTGTAATCGTTTCTGGCGGTTAGAAAACCGTTTTAGATGCACGTTATGCAATGGCGCTTCTTTGTGAAAAGTGGTTACAAAATGGTTATTTGCAGGCAGAGGTATCGGGAGAGATCAAAGGCCGATGGCCTGAGTCAGCAGAACAGCTTACAAAAACGCACGCCAGTGTCGTCGTCGTGCTGAGCACTTCACCGTCCTCTAATGATATATAGCACTACCCCCTCACTTCCTCTCCATTATCCATTAAAGCCTCTTTCCTTCCTTCCTTCCTTCCCCTCACCAAAAGCACATTAGTACACCTAGAATAATGAGGCTTGAGACTAGAGACATGGACGATCTCAATGCAGGGTGTAGCTTGCGCGGACACAACGATGCGATGTCGTACGCCGTGGCAGTGACAGGATGTGCACTTTGATAAGGGACGGTATAGTGCGCCAGGTTTTCAGAGAGGGCCGCAGGGCGGCACGAGACACCACAAGATAAGGGATCTCGGAGGGTCGGTATCATCGAGATGGCGACAGTTGTGAAGGCACTTTTGAGAATCTTGGGAAGCGGATAACCTGTGCCGAGCTACACAATACGGGCGGCGGCGGCGGCGGCGATGGCATCCCGAGCTTAACTACTCGTGGAGGCGACGGCGGGAAGAACACTGTTGAGAGGCAGTAATGTCTCGCAGCTAAACTGAAGGTAAAAAGGAGAGCAACGCGCTTTATCATGACAAGTGGAGTTGTAGGCGAATGCCACCAAAATTGGGGGCTAATATCCCAGTGACAGAGATGGTTGCAGTCTACGTATAAATCATGTCCGTCTCCTTCAAACGTTCGGTCAGGCCTTTCTCTTTTAAGTGGTAGACCGCGACTAATTTATGGCGGACAGAACTGGTGCCAAGGATTTCGGCGACCATTTCGGAGAAGAAGCGGCGCCCGCTATCTAAGGTTGAGCAGAACGAAGCCAGCGACATTAGTTGTGCAGGTGGTTGGAATCGCTTGCGAGATAGCTCAGCGTGTCGTGCAGTCTGTTGCGGAGACGATCCATTTGTTGCCCATGGTAGACACCGGTAAAGGGCCTAGCAGGCCGGCACTTACACCAGAAAAACGGGTCTATCGGAACGCCAATCAGCTTTGAGTCGACGGGAGGAAGAACACAAGGCATCTTCCAGCGCTGGCAGAGCTCGCACGCGGCAACAAGGCGCCGGACACAGCGGCAGAGACCTGGCCAAAACAAGCGGCGACGCACGAAGTCGGGCGTCCCGGATAGTTCAAGATGACCTGCCGTGGAAGCATCACGGAGCTAGTTGGGTTTCCCCTTCAGGTGGAGATGTGAGGAAACACTTGATGATGATGAATAGATGGTTCGCACTCGCAAACAATCACGTTACTAGATGGCGGGACAAGAAGGTTAACTATTTATTAACACATGAATAAATGTGAAGAAACAAGCAAGGAGGAAAATATTTACAACATGACCGAACCTTTGATTACACGAAATTAGCCCTACTTAACCCAGAGCGTTCCGTTTTAAACCTTCTGTCTCCGCCCTTGGCGGGGACAGCAACAAATAATAAAACAGGCGACACCTCTCACCAATCAATGCCCAAGAAAAGGGACAATAAAGTTTTCGTCAGCCAATCAAAAACTGGGGAAAGGACGCCAGCCAATCAAGCACTTGGGAAAGGAGACGTTCCGAGCATCGGACGCTCACAGGACCATCGGCGCCGCAACGCGCACCGATCGTCCACCATAGACCCGCATCCTCACCGTGATCCGCAGGGACGCGAGAAGGTTAAAAAAAATGGCTGAGGCTTAGCTAGTCAGATGCGAAGCATATTGATGGCTAGGCTTGATAATACATGGCTTTCCTTGGTTGAATACTTGGTCATTTTAATACAACCACTAGAAGCCTTCGTCGTGGGGGAAGACAACGGCATGGCTACAGCGGAACGCCGACTAACCCCGAGACGCGTGTTGGGTGAGCGCCTGGATTGCCACGGAAGCCGCGTCCGCCTGCCCGGTGGAGCGAGCGTTTCACCTACACCGAGTGTGAACGCGCGTTCGAAATGCGCGGGAGTGTGACGTCACTATACCACGTGATTCACACGGCGTGCAACCGCAGCGACGGCACAAGTTGGAGCCCAGTCTGTCATCTGTCGTGACGTCATTGTGTCACGTGGTGTGACGTCACCATACCACGTGGTCTGCACGGCGTGCAACCGCAGCGACGGCACGAGTTGGAGCCCCGTCTCTCATCTGTCGTGACGTCATTGTGTCACGTGGTGTGCACGGCGTGTAACCGTCACGAAGGGCTTGGGTTACCTATTGTAATATGCTTCGCATAAAAAACATGCACTGGCCACAAACACGACGACTGCAGGTATCCAAGCAGTGCACTGTAGAACGCTGCGCGCTAGAAAATATCTGTGGTGGGGAGGCAAACCAAAGACAGAACGAGCGTTCCGGCGAGGGCGCCGCCAGCAACAACAGAGCAGCCACCGACATGCGTCGCGCCGTGCGTCCGCGGTGCGTCCGTCGCGCGTCCGCGGCTCCATGAATTCGGTAACTCTCCGACCGGGGACAGGTGCACAGGTCAGTCTCGCTCCGCGCACTGTGCTGGAGGCTGGATGGCGCCGCAGAAAGTTCTGCGAACTTAACAGAGCTGTTAAAGGACTCTTGGACACAGCCGTTGGGGGACCACCAGCAAGAGCTCAGTGCCTTCAGGCCGCATATTGCCGTGGTATATGATGTTTTCGTGGAGTCCGAATGTGGCGACGGAAGCATCATTGCGGTTGGCGGTGAGGCGGTCAGTGACCGAGTATAACGAAGTTTATGAACACAGCTATTGACCAATCTAGCGGGAGCCCCATATGGACAAAACTCAAGCTTTAGCCTTTCATTTGCTGGAAGGGAGTGGATCGACAATGTGACTAGCGAAGCCATCTGCATCTTGGTGCAAGCGCCCGAGCTGGCCGAGTTGGTTAAGGTTCATGGGGTTTCACGTTTGAATACGACTCAGGCTATGAGGGACGCCGCAGCGAAAGGGTGCGGATAATTTCGGTCAGCTGGGCTTGTTTACCGTGCACCAATATCGCACAGCACACAGACCTCTAGAATTTCGCCTGCACTCTTTTACCAGTAGCGTCTTTGAGCGAAGATGGCCAGCACAACACGCGATGATCCGTTACAACCGGCAAGGAGGGGGGGGGGGGGGGGGGGGGCGAAACAAATAAGCGCAAAATAACATAGTTGCCAAAAACAGAATGATGCATTTCCGCTCAATGATAGAGTACTTACGATCAGGCATAGAAAGGAGGCGGCTGGCGTACGTAATCCCGCGATTCTGGTCGCGTTGACGAAGGGCAACTATAGCACCGATACAATGGCCACTCACGTCGGTCCGAAAATCCGAGAGGGCTAAATGATTTAAATTAGCCAAAACATGCGGAGTGTGGGGCGGACTTATAAGTGGGCTGAAGGAGTCAGCTATGTCCGGCCCCCAAGAAGGATTTCTTTCTTGAGGAGCGTGGTAAGAGGGCGAGTAATTCGCGCAAAGTTCTGGATGAACCTATGCAAATACGAGTATAATCAGGAAGCTGCGCAAATCACCGCGAGAACGCGGTGTAGGAAAGGAACTCATGGCGCGGACTTTATCGCCTTCTGGCTCGACACCGGCAAAACCGACCATGTGACCGAGGACCTTGAGCTAACGGCGTGGTGGTGCTGGTGGAAAACGGTTATTTGCTCTATTTTACAATATTTTTTTGCGGCTTCAGATGGAGTCTTCCATCTTATCCTCAGGGTCGGTTCCCCTAGTCCAGGGCTCCGCTGAGGGTAGCTGCCATGTGTGCAGGCCTTACTAGTCCTTGTTGGACTTTCAGGATGTCGCTGGGTAGCACCCTCTCCCACTGTTCCTCACTCGGGTTTTGAATTATGGGTAACTTGTCTATTTTCTGGCATGCCCATGTAGTATGGTATAATGTTGGTTTGTCTCCACACCACGGGCACTCGCTCTTGTACTGTGTGGGGTAGATTTTACTTAGGATGTTTAGGCATGGGAATGTTCCCGTTTGTAACTGTCGCCATGCTACGGCGTCTTCTCTATTGAGTTGTTTGTGTGGGGGCGGGTATTTTCGTGTGATCCCTCTGCAGTAGTTAAGAATGTCTGTATAGCTTTGGGCTACCGGCTCGGGTTCCTCAGCGGGGTCGGGAATGTTGGATGCTCGGTTTGTTGCGTACTCTCGAGCTGTCCTATCTGCCTCCTGATTTCCCGTAATGTCGGTATGTCCCGGCACCCAAACTATCGTGTGTTTGGCCTTGTTGTTTTCGGTTTTGCCACTTGAGCGGAGAATGCAGAGCGCGCTGTGGCTGATTCTGCCGTTTAGGTAGTTGCGGCATGCAGCTTGTGAGTGGGTGGCGGAAGGTACAATTCTTCGAGTTAAACTGAAGAGGAGCACAAGTTAAGAGGGCAAAGATGGTAGAAAGGCGGCGCAGATAGGTTCGGAATGTGGACGAAAAACAATGACATCATCCAAGCAGCAGAGGCACGTCATTGATTAGCCGCGCAGGAGCAAGTCCATGATGTGTTCGAAGGTCTCCAGGCCGTTGCAGAGACCGAAAGGCATGACTAAATTAATACATTCCGCCCTGGAAAAAAGGGGATTTTCTGCGGTCCCGTCAGTCAAGAGGTAGCGTCCTGAAAAGAGATCTATGGAAGGAAAGTAGCTGGCACTGTGCAAGCAGTTGATAGCGTCGCCAGTTCGGCAAATGGGTAGACACCTTTCTTTGTAATGGTGTTCAGGAGCCGGTGCAAGGACCACTTGAAGGCTCGACAATGTTGCGGGCAAACACCTTCTTTACCTCCGTCTGGATGCCATGGCGCTCAGAGAAAGAGGGGCCGTCTGTGGATAGGATGGGCATCGTGGGTATAAATTCGTTGAGCGGTAACTGAGGTTTTATCCAAGAGACGGTCATCAAAGCCGAAAATGTTGCTGTATAAGGACAGGAGGTTGACAAGGGCCGTGGAGTCCACAGAGCTCAGAGCGTCCCCAAACCTGGTGGAAATAGGAACCGTACGCGAGGGCGGTTATGCGTAGGAGTTGGGGATGTCAGAAG
The DNA here is from genome assembly GCF_055824585.1 of Amblyomma mixtum. Classification (NCBI taxonomy): domain Eukaryota; kingdom Metazoa; phylum Arthropoda; class Arachnida; order Ixodida; family Ixodidae; genus Amblyomma; species Amblyomma mixtum. The sequence continues at coordinate 330,913 of NC_143018.1, read as the reverse complement.
GTAGTTGCAAACTAGGGCATAAAATGGGCTATCGGTCGGTGGGGACAGCCCAGCAAGTGAAATGCCTCCGGGGAGAAATTCAGACAGGGTGAAGTTGAGGAGATGGTGTGGGTGCGGTTCTGGGTGATATACAGAACGGTGTTTAAAGACGCCGTTAAGCCCATAATCACAGCGGTGATAGGGTAAGTGACGTAGGTGCCTTCAAGGACTGGGGAAGAAGGCAAAAAAGGGATGCGGACGGCAACTTCCGGTGGTTGTTGAGCAAACTCGGTGAGTGGAAGGCAGGGTTGGCTTGTGGAGTCTTTATAGCAGAGGTTCTGTTCCAATGGCAGGTCAGTGCAAGAGTCAAAAAGGGCTGCTGTTTAAAGTGAAGCCCAACAAACACATCCAGAGGGCACCTGGTTAGGTCGGTGAAAGGAACTGCGATATGACGGCCGGTAATTCCCATTTCTGCATTGCACATTCTTGTTACAGCCATAAGCAACGAGAATTGTGCCCGTGGCGGATGGTGCTAAAACCTTCTTGAGGCGTCCGCGCAACGATGCAATTAGAGAGTTTTAGTATAGCGTACGTGGACATACGCAAAGGCATAGCGTACGCTATAAAATAGCGTCAGTCGTACTGCGCATGCGTCAAACGCCATTTCAAACCGATGGCTTACGTACGTTCGCGTTGCGTACGCTATTTTTCGAATTTAGCGTGCGTGCTCTTGCGTACGCCAGGAAAAATAGCGTTGTCAACATGGCAGCGCCCAAGTCCCCGCTTCGGAGAGAAAATGTCATGTTATTGGGTTTTTAGGCATATTCATTGCCCTTAAATGGAGCGTATGATATTCGCTTTGCCTCCTCTCGCCGACAGCAGCACGATTGAGAGATAAACTTGCCCTATTTTGGATTCTGTGTAACGATTCCGCCGTTCCTAACCCTAACAAAACACCGCCGACTGTGGATTGGCTTGATTTGGATTTTTATGCCAGGGTAGCCATAGCCTCGCCAAAAGTAGTCGTTTTGGCTGTAGGGCAGTAGGGGTCCGAAAGAATGCTAGTACGTACCATGACGTTCTTAAAAAACCTTGCTCCTTCGGTTACTTAAAAAAAAAATTTAAAAAGCTAGACCCTGCCCTGACTGCGCAGTGCGCGACTCATCGGGGACGCCATGCAACGCGATAGGACTTGGATCAGCTTGCCCGATGCCTTGGCTAAGCGCGAAAAATACGACACAAAATGTTTTGACATTTTAACACCAGATGGCGCCACTACGGCCTTAACTATCGTTGCGTTCGGGCGGTTGTACGGTAAACTAAAAGTGCTCTTGCGACTTCCACAGTAACCTCCCGCTAAATGCTTGCGTATAGCGTACGTAAGCGCTCATACGGTATACTAAAACTCTCTATTATTACAGATACTTGGGCGCCAGTAACCGCGACCGTATGGACTGAGAGACAATCCACATGAACATTCACGACATTAATTTAGGTGGCAATAGTGCAAAAAAAAATCAGTACGGGTGAATGATGCAGCGTCACCTTTGGAGGTAAATGACCTAGTTTCCTGATAGATGGCCGCTGCTGGACGGAGATAAGTTGCCGCTTTTCAAAGGGAAATGGGATCCGCGAACTTGCGGGAACGGAGAGCGGCTGCACACACGAGATGGCAAAGTGCGCTCGCCAAGAGGCGCATGTGTACGAGGTGAGTAACGACACCGGGTGTAGTGGCTGTGGCGGCTGCCGAAGGACTGGGAATGGGGTTGCGGGTACCAAAATCTCCGGTAATGAAGGGACATGTGCCCGAAACGTGAGCTTGTAATAATGATAGGCCGACCATGCGGCCAACGGCATTCAGTGTGATTGCGGTACCGGCACCGAGGAAAGAAGCTGGTACTGTAAATGGAAGCCGCGATCACGATCCATGGAGGGTCTGGGCTGGAGAAAACATAATCCGCGACGTGGCTAGCAGGCACGGCGATGTTCGCAACCTCCTGGCAGACGACAGCGTGGATAAGGGCCAGGATGTTGCTGGCAGTTGCAAAGTGGAGACAGCGGTGATCATTGCCCTCAGTTCACGACGCGCAATGCGGGTCAAGGTAGCCTGGTGGGAAGGCTGCCGCAGAATCGATAGGTCATCGCACGAGGAGCTGGCAACCGTTTTTGGCAGCCGATCGCAATGTTAGCAAATGCGCCCGTGTTTTCCCTGCTCGAAGCGCACGCGCACATCCAGAACAGACGAGAAAGTACAACAGTCTTTATAGAGCAGGTGCATAAAGGCGTCGTCGGCAATATCTTTAAGTGGCCAACTTTATCACGCTTCAACATATTTATCAACCTTCCTGCACATGGCAAGGACGCCTTGGTTAAAGTCAATGTAAGGCTGGGCGATTTTAATCCCGCGACGAGACACCCATCTTGGCGGCGGCTGGACCTCCGGTAGGTTTGCCGAACAGGCCGCGGAGTCTCTGAGTGTTGCCGTTCAAAGATTTCAAATCATCTTCGTGCGTTTCAAACCGCACCCGCGCGGTGTCGGTCAGAGAAAAGATCACATTGGCGAGCATCAGCGTCGCATCCCATGGGTTATGTTTTTGTGAAGGGCTGTACACGGGAGGCCTAGGCATTGCGCAAAACAACTCACTCTGCCAAATAATGTCACATGCATTGTGCCTGTCTTCAAAATTACCGCCCTGCACACGTGTGCGAAGGTCATTGTGTGGAATGCGGGCGAAAAAGAGGACAGACGTGCAAAGCAGCCAGAGGGTTAAATATGACAGGCCGTGCGAGGAGCCCAAACCAACCACAAACTTCCCTGCGGCGTGTTGTGCGGGGCCCCCTCCCCTCCCCTGGAGCGCAGACAAGCCTGTTTGTGCGCTTGTGAGCGCGCGCGTGCGCGCCAGCAGGCGGCCTTACTAGCAGCGGACACGACAGACTGCGTAACGGCTCGAGGTGGCGGGGCAGCCGGCGGCTGGCGGCTGGCAGGCTCCCAGCAGAGGAGGCGGGACACTGGCTTCGGGGAAGCGTTGCCCTCTGAGGGACACCTTATCCCCTTCGACGCATCCCAACAAGGCCATCGGCCGTCATGTCGTAACGGTCGCGGCTTCTTGAAAATTTCATGGGCGCTCTAGGTCGGCTGCATGAGCAGCGACGGCGAAAAACCGTTGGGCGAGGACGACCTCGGCCCTAAGAAAGGAAATCGCCAGAGACACACAGCGGCGGCAGAAAAGACAACAGAAACAAAACAAGCAGAGACGGGTGAAGTGAACAGAGGCATGATCGCGCTAGTCTATAGTCGACGAAGCCGGAGCTCAGGGGACCATAGCCAACTCATCGCCAGCCGAGACGCCTAAGAAGCTGAGCTCTCGACCTGTCTTAGCAATGCCAGCCACGACGACTAGAAGAACCGATCGTGTCAAGATCGAAGCCCCAAGTCAGCGGTCGCCGGACTGCTGGACCGTCACAATGCTGAGCACGACCCCGCCTGAGCAGCCAGGAGCAAGGCACCTGTTGGATGAACTAGACAGACTCCTCACACAAGTCAGCGGTGAGCGGAACCCCCAGTTCCGACTTCAGGCGGAGCGTCAATAAAAAAGGTTGGCCCGGAGGTGGTGTGTGTTGGCTCAGTTCTCGCTTCAGCAGGACCGGCAGACAGCAACAAATTAGGTTGCTTTGTGACTGACCCCCGACAGATGGGAATATCACACGTGCTGTTACTTCATAAAGTATACGAACCTATCGAACGCATCAATGTCTTTGGTCCCGCAAAATGTTCCTGGTTCGCCTGGGTGGGTGTGATGTGCACACCACACTGTCGAGGGATTTTTGGAACGCGGCGTGTCGGCAGTGATGCTTCGGACAGCGGAGCGCCGTGCCGCCAGCCCCGCGTTGCGCGTGTGCGCGTGCCTATGGTGTACGCGAGGCAGGCACGAGGAGCGGAAGGCTGACGTGTCAGCACACCGAGGTGTTGAGGAAGACAACGCAGTACAAGTTTGGTCATTCAAGCGTGGAAGTGGCAGCTGTCGGACTTTGGGTTCGAGCTGCCAGTGACTTCCCTTGGATCATCGACGCAAGACCATTGAGCCTCATTCAAGCGTGGAGGTGGCAGTCGTCAGACTTCGTCTGTGCTGCCGCGTACTTCCCTTGAATCAACGACGCAGGCCTACTGCGATCGCCACTTTGCTGCCAAGGCTTCCTTCGATAGGCTGCACAAGCTTACTTTGTTTTGGAACGCCGTCGACAGGACCTGGCTACGGTTTTCCTGCTGCAGCTGCCCAGTTCTTGGGGGCGGCTGACAGGAGTTCGTCAGCGTCTCCTGTCTCCATCTCCGTTCGTCACATCCTGGTGCTCTACCACCGCTTCCCAAGACGCAACGCCAGCGACGCATCGCAAGTCGACAACGCGCGTCTCGCTGCCTGAAAGGCATTCCCGCTCCACCTGGGACGCTTTGTATCCGGTGAACTCTCTCCTTTTTATCCGTAGTGTTGTACGCGTTTCTAGTGTGTGTTTTCCTCGTGTTTTCGTTTCTTTTATTGGCTCCTTTCCTTTAAAGTATAAACAGGGTTTCGTTTTGTTCTGTTTGATTCGTTTGTTTTCTTCGTCGAACCTGCACGCGAAAGCGTTCCCCCTCAGCAGTCAGGGACGCGTCACCCCCATTCGCTACAGTGGAACAGGACTATGTGGCGTTGGTGATGTGGATAGTGTCAATTTGGGAGACATGATGACGATGCCGAAGCGGCAACCAGAGCGAAGATTCAATATTCTTTGCAACGAAAAGCCGACTGGGAGAGCCGTACAGCTCAAAGCACGCGGTACAGCGTCGCCATCGTCCTGAGCATTTCACAGTCTTCTATCCGTAAGCAAAGAGACAAGAGAGGCAACTCATGTGAACTTCCATAGTCGTTATTTGAATGTTCTGCTCCGTAGATCAGCGTTTCTGATAGCAAGATTGAGCTTTGTCAGCTTCACCTTCGTGAATATGCCTTCCATTGGCGCTGGCCTCGGGTGCTTAAAGCTCCATCTATCATTCTTAAATTTGCCCGGGATTAAAAGGCGTCATCTTGGTGGCATAAGAACATGAGACTATATCTGTGTCGTAGTAGGGTTTCAGGCGGCCAGATTGGACAATTTCTTGGCCACGGCGACGGGGATCTCACGAGGACGTGAGGGGCTTCGACGAGGTGACTCCGTAGGTTTGCTCAAGAACGCGATAGGGGACCTGGTATGTGGTCACACGCCTGAGGTAGAGAAGGGCACCCAATGCCAAACTAAGCAGTCGGGACGACAAGAAGGCTGTAGACGGGCAGAAGTGGCAGGCTTCTTTTCAGACTGTGAGCTGGTCGTGAGCTGCAAATTTACGGGCGATTTGACGGAATTCTTCGGCATACGTTGCGGCTTGGGAGAGGATTGGAAATCCGGATGCATCAGGTCGATCAGAGAGCATGGTGCTCCTTATGTACGAAGGCCCATGGCTCTACAGCAGAAAATAGTGTGGAAATCCGGCATATGCTTACGTGAAAGAGTTTTAAGTTGATGTTGCGTATGGTAAAAGTGTCTCAGTTTGAGTGACGGGTTGAAAATACTTTTCCATCATGTTGCCGAGGGTCTCATTAAAGCGCTCTTTCATGCCGTACGTCTGTAGATGGTACGAAAGCGTTGTGTAGCGAACGATATGACGCTCTGAAGAAAGTCTTCCAAGGCGTCGGAGAAGAAGACGCGACCCCAACCGCTAAGCAATTCTTGGGGAGCTGCTATGGCGTAGAATTATATTCTGGACTATGAAACCAGCGACGTCAGCGACGACGTCGAGGCTGTTAACGTAGGGATCCCGCAAAGCGCGTCAGATTATCGGTGGTGGCAATGGTGCAGCTGTTCTGTCCAGAAGTGCTGGGAAGTGAACCATAAAGAGCGACTCCAACGCTGTTGAATGGCAGGGCTAGACAAAGTAAAGGCTGCATAGCAGAAGGAGCGTGCGGTGGTTGGTTCGTTGGGCGCTGAATTTCGAGACAACAGCGGCCGTACGTACTGGCGGACGAAACTGTACATGCCCGCCAGTAGTACCCCGGCCGCACGCTGGTAAACATTTTCACTAGGCCAGGACGGGCGCTTGTCACGTCGCCTGGATAACCGACCCCCAGTAGCACAAGGTGGTGGGCCCATGCGGGTCCGACATCGGCAATGAGGGCTGGTGGCTGCCCGCAATAAATCCACATTTGTCCCCCGTGGGTGCAGTGATGGCACAAAACGCTGGGGCTGCCCACTTCGTGCCCGAATGGGACCCTCGTCGGCTAGGCATGGTCTTAAACAGACTGGGCAGCCCACCTTGGTGCCACCGCAGATACACGCGGGCAAGGATGCGGGCTCTATTTTGGTGAAGCGCGGGCAACCCCAAAACCGGCTGCCCATACCCCACCGTGAGGGAGTCCCAGTGTTTTTGTGAGGGCAAAGAGCTAGTAATCCCGTCTTCAGCCAACATGGATCCCACAGAGGAAATACACGGGCTAAACTATGGGCTTTACAGTGGCGAAGCGTTTCTGGCATGCAGTTTGGGCTGTCTTAGCAACACCGGCGAAGGTCCCGCGTGGGCTGCGCGCAGTTCGTGTGCATAAAAGATGGGGCTACATGACGGTGAAGTGCGGGCACACCCAAACGTGCAGCACCCTGACGGTGCAAATTGGGCTGTGTGTGGGCTAACTCCAGTATTCCCGGCTGTAGCCTACATGGGTCCTGCATAGAAAATATATGGGCTAGGCATGGCCACAATTGCGATTCCAACATCTTCCCCACCTGTATCGTACATATCTCGTAGAAAAGACCTAAGCGTGAGCTGTGCAGTAGCAAAACATGCGGTGTGTGCGTTCAAACGGCTAGTATATATCCGCCAGCAGCCTTCGTAAATCCTGCGCAGATTACTCTGGGCTTCACAGTGCAGAAACATCATGCGCCATTAATGAGTTGCCGGGCAATACCCATCGACAGTCCCACGTACATTAGTTGTACACGGGAAGAGTTGACATTCTCGCATTTAGTCCGCCTGCCTACCATACATCAGAGGTAAAAGGGTTAAGCGCGCCCAAATAGAGAGACCTTGCATGTTTCACCCAGACGAAGAGCTGCTCCTTGAACGTCTTAATAACAAAAGAACCCGCTTCTGAGATTTGTTGGTGCTTCTTTTGCGTTTATCGCATTGCATTTTTTTCTGGTGGGCTTCGGTCGCCGCGGAGAAAGCTGCGAGCATAAGATTTCTTGCTTCTTTGAATGCACTTCAATTACGCCAGCACTGCAAGCGCTTTCGTCGTCTCCATGCAACATGTGGCGCATGGAATTCACGACTGGTTGATGAACATAGCGAGCCTCCGGCAACTGCGCCAGAGGCTGCAAAAGGTTTGTTACTGTCGCGTTCATTGCAGCAGCTTTCTGAATGTCCGCTAGCAGCAGTCTGTAGCCACGCATCGATCAAGACACAAAATTCTTGGTTTTTGCGCAGGCATTCTTTGCGCTCCTTCTTCGTCAAGTGATCGCACATTGATAACGCAACTTGGCCAAGTGCCATCGCGAGCGGCCCCACCCTTCACCCTATCAGGAAGAGATAGTAATCACAAATCGCCCAGAACATTTCTAACGACGAACAAGAAAAAGTTAACTCAACGGAGCTGGCAGCTGGGGGTGTTCCCTAAAGGGCGAAAATTCGGGCTAGCGAAAAGGTACAGTGCTAGAGAGAACAAAATAAAAACAAAAACTCCTGTAGAAACGTCACACGAGTAACCTGTCTTTGCGCACACTTTTTTTTTCAAGTTTTTTTCTTTCTTCTCAACACCGCCTTCCCTGCTTTCCCTGGGTCCGCTCTCAAGAAAAAAACCTGCTCAACCCTAATTTTCTGTCTGCCTTTGTTCCTTCCCCGAGGACTCCTCTGTATCTTTCCTGTCCCTCCCAACCCCCTTCCCCAAAATGGCGCGGAGGCACTCACTCTACAACCCACTACCGAACATTTTAAGCCGTTCTCCCGACCACACTCCCCGCGACCCTTCCATGAAGTGGAGAGGGAGCTCCGATTCCACTTGTTCACTGTGTCCAGTCGCTGCGCGGTGACGTTATGCAGAAGTGCTCCCCCGCCTTTCCTGCGTTTGTTTGGAACAGGTTTTTCTTCTCTCCTGCGGTTGGGTTGAGTGTCAAGGGATGAAGGTAGCTGCGAAAACGCGCTGGCACTCGCTAGTCCTCGTTGAATTTGTGTTATACACTTTTTTTGTGCCTTGCCTCGTGTTGCTCGATCAATCCACGATCGAAGATGACATCGCCTTCCATGCGTACGTGCAGTGCAAGTATGATGGAACCCTGTCGTCCTTGTCTCAGTGTTGAATAACTTGGTTGGTTGGCTGGTTTATGGGGTTTAACGTCCCAAAGTGACTAAGGCTATGAGAGACGACGTAGTGGAGGGCTCCGGAAATTTCGACCACCTGGGGTTCTTTAACGTGCACTGACATCGCACAGTACACGGGCCTCGAATCTCTCCTCCAAAGAAATGCAGCCACCGCGGCCGGGATCGAACCCGCGTCTTTCGGGACAGCAGCCGAGCACCATAGCCACTGAGCCACCGCGGCGGCTTGAATAACTTCGCTCCGAACGACGCGAGTGGTGAACAGTAACATTTACTGACATTTTAGCGGTGGAGGCCACGGCGGTGAGGGTGGATTTTATGACGGTGACGTCGTGCAGCTAGGACGTAAATAAGCATTTGAAATCACTCTGTTGTTTGAGAAGTGCCGCCGTCTCGGTTATATGCTCGGCGTCAACAGAAACTTTCTAGTTGTTCAGTGTCTTTTTTGAACCAGCCAGTTCTAGATTGCACAGTGTAGAGGGACAAAATAGCGAAAACTTTTCTGTCAATTACATACCGAAATTTCTTGTCCTTCATGGTAACAAGACTAAAATTAGTTTTGAGGTGTGTATTCTTTCTTTACACAGGCATATGATGCATACGTGCAAGCGCAATCAGCGACGAGTGTCCTGAGGGGGAGCGGCTCAAGGCCCTGAACAAACATCACGCATCGCATCGATGCTGCGAAATGTGCCGTAAATAAAGGAGGATGACCAAGCAAGCAATGGAATCGTCCGAGCAACCTGTTTACACACCAACAATGTTACGACACACATTTGCAACACAATATTGATTCAAATACGAAAGGCGTGAGGTGCATTCACGATACTGTGCATTGCCAAAGCTCAGAGCCAGGCGTCATGAGACGCCTGGCTTGACCGTGCCTAGGCTTTCGTCCTGTATTCTTTTGCACGCATTATCTTTTTTTTAAGTAATGTGACGTACAACTTCCCCTGCGTGGGATTCTCGGTAGCTCCTTTTCCTATTTTTTTCCTTTTCTTATTTCCTAGCGATTAGCAATCCACAATCACTTTACCGATAACGATCATCGATTACAATCCCAATTATCGATTACGTATCATCAATACTTATCTAGCTTACAGAGCACTGGATACTACGCCACTTCTACACATACATACCATTTGTTCCAGTACACTGAAGCACCATAACACTTCTTTTCATTCCGTCCAATTTCTGACGCGTAATTAGCGTATTAATATTTGTCTGGCTTCGCGGTAGCTCAATGGTTACGGCGCTCGGCTGCTGACCCGAAAGACGCGGGTTCGATCCCGGCCGCGGCGGCCGAATTTCGATGAAGGCGAAATTCTAGAGGCCCATGTACTGTGCGATGTCTTTGCACGTTAAAGAACCCCAGGTGGTCGAAATTTCCGAAGCCCTTCACTACATCGTCCCTCATAGCCTGAGTCGCTTTGGGACGTTAAGCCCCCATACACCACACCAATATTTGTTTTTTTTCGTGACTGTCAGACCAGAACACATCCCAAACACAGGTTACTAAGCCATAGACCCTACCTCGCGTTCAATGGGTGTCCCTCAAACACGCCTGGAGCAATTACCCTTCGTGGCCTACGGGAATAAAGAACAAACAAAAAACCTTCGTGGCATACGTGTTACTTGACCACCTGGCGCAGTGGGGCTATTTTCTTTTTCTATTTACAGGACTTGGGGTTTCTTTATGACGGGGGGAGCCGGGATTTCACCTGAACGAGCTCCTTACGCTCTCGCTTAATACTTGCGGCTGTCCAATAGACCTTTTCTGGAATGCATCACAGCTCATGTTTCTGGTTCGATGGGAAAAAAATAGCGCGCACCGAGGTGTCTCTAACAAGGAGAAGAAATCGGGTGGGGGAGCGATCGTCGCAAGGAAAACCGGTTGAGAAGCAAAAGTGGGCTGTTTTGCCTGTGGAAGAAGTACAGATTGGGCTAATTAGTGTATATTCATAATGGTGGTTCAACAGCGCGAACACACCAAGACCAAGAAAGAGAGAGGACACACACACCAGCGCTGAATTCAGCGCTGGTGTGTGTCCTGTCTCTTTCTTGGTCTATGTGTGTTTGCCTGTGGGCCGAACTTGGGCTAGCCCATGTGGGCCGGACTTGGGCTAGCCCACGTGGGCCGAGCATGGATTATCTCATGTGGGCCGGACTTGGGCTAGCGCATGTGGGTCCCCGCTGCACTGCCGCCTAAGCCCCCCTGGAGGTCCCCTCTGAGAAGCCCATTAGTTCTCCTATGGGTCCAAGAAAGGACCGAGGAAAGCCCCCTTTATCGTTTTTATGCATGCAGACCATAGGGGTCCCGTGCTGGTCCTATGTAGCAAGCCCACTGGGCTGCCCCTGTGGGTCCCGCGCGATGCCGAGTTGCAAATCCCGCACATATCCCACATCGGGCCCCCATGGGCTGCCCGTGTCGGGCCCACGAGGACCTGCAATTCAGAGCCCCGTTTGTGCTACTGGGGACGCAAATGATGGAGCGAAAATGCCGTGTAATCACTAGAAGTCATTTGCGACTACCCGGCAGATAGTTCACATGGTAAAGCAGCTTATCAGCTAAGCAAAATTGATGGGCTTGAGTCATAACCAGCGGTTCGCTAAGAACTCCAAATTTGAAACAACCCAGGGATCCTTGCACTGCTGAGAAGCCTTATGAATGGCGTCAAGAGAAGAAGGTGTCAAGCCGGATACAGACGTGGATCAGGATCAGGGAATACATGGAAGCGAAATAGGGCGACGGCATCTGGGCGCGTATGACCGGAGTAATGAATCAAACGAATCTCGCACTCTTGTAAACAAAGCCCAAAGATCGAGGCAGCGGGAAGAATCTTCGAGAGAAGGCCGCCAGCGGCAAGCATGTTGAGCTGTGACAACATAAAATGGACGCCCACATAAATAAGGGAGAAAGATTGCCATCACAGAAATATGCGGCAAACGTTCTTAATTTGTGACCTAATAATTAGTCTTGGCTTTCGTGAGTGCGCGGCTGGCGTAAGCAAGGCCGTGGTTTGCGCTGAGTGAAATCAACATCAGTACCCCTGGCGTCTGTGTGAAGTTCTGTAGGAGCGTGAAGATCGAAATTATGCAAGAATAAAATCAGGGGCCACTTTGACTGTCTAAAGTGCATAGAGGCGAAAGCGTTTTCCGCACCACTTTGACTGCTTCTGTGGGACTGGTGGCGTCACATGTAATTGAGGACTAATTACTAAGTGATGACAAATCACCAATTAATGGTTAATTACTGATTAATGCTGAATACTAATTAACTGCTAATTAATGACGCTTAAGCTTCGCCTTTAGGAGTGGAACGCGACAGCGTGTTGTAGCGCTGCCAGGGAGTCCACGGAACGCCACCACCCGTTCGGCGCGATGTGTTTCCCTCTGAACGCAACGCTCTTTAAGGAAAGGAAATGGCGCAGTAATACTCTGTCATCTCGGTGGACACCTGAGCCGCACCGTAGAGGAGGGAGGAAGTGGAAGTGAAAGAAGAAAGACAAAGATGGGCCGTAATCAAGAAAATGAAAATTGTATTTGAGGAAAGGAAATTACGCAGTAACGGTCTCACATATCTCGGTGGACACCCGTCAAAATTCAGGGGGGGGGGGGGGGCACTTTTTTGACCTAAAGTGTGGTCACTGATGTGTGGTTAAGATGTTAAGCTTCGCCTCTAAGTGAAACGCGACAGCGTCTTGCAACGCTGCCAGGGAGTCCATAGAACGTCATCGCCCATTCGGTTCTACGCCTCGCTCGGTAAATTGGTTTATGGCTGAATTTATGAGAAGACTATGGTTCCCTGCGCAGTCGTTATGTTATCCAGTATTTTGACATAAGACCTAAACCTCGCCGGAATGGAAGGGAGGAGGATGGGAGTGAGCGAAGACACCGTATTCACTAGACGCGCCTTTGTTCATTCCAAACCATCGAGCTGGCATGGCAGAGGGAGAAAGACGAAGACGGCGTTCCGAACGGTCGCGTTTTTGATGCTCTCCGCAGAAATGAATAAATCCGCCCTAGGCCGAGGTACTGTTGCGGCTTCTGCTGCCAGTAATACTTACCGTACTGTTCTTCCCCGTCTGCCTGCTGGTAAGCTGATTTTAACTCCGTATTTCTGCATGCGGACCTTGCTGGCCGTCCCTATCGTGCCCAGGACTTCAGAGATGTCTTACGGGGTGTCATTGACCTCTGTGACATCAGCTCTATCGGACAGTTTCAGATGTCTCACGTATGGATGATAACATGCAAGACAGCGTTAGCGAAAGCTAAGCTTGTGAGCACTCAGGAGTTACAAGTGAAAAACCGCCGTTTTCTAGTGATTGACCCGGAACCGAAGACAGTAAAGCTCAAGATACTTTGGCTCCCAGAACATCTTGAAGATTTTTACATTCGGGACGCCCTTCGCGCTTGTGGAACGATTACGTCCATCACAGTGGAGCACTGGAGGGTTCCAGAAATGGAGGGCATGCGCACCTTGAATCGAGACGTTGCCTTGACTCTTGCTGATGGCGTCACTGTCAACGACGTGCCTCACATTTTGACAATTTGCGGTGTACAATGTCTGGCTTTAGTGCCAGGAAGGCCACCACTGTGTCTCCGTTGCCACAAGGTTGGCCATATACGCCGTCATTGCCGCACTTCTCGGTGTGATGATTGTCGGCGTTTTGGTCATACTACAGAGGAGTGCGTAGTGTCGTATGCTGATAAGCTACGCGGTGGCACCCGTGCCATGGACGACGCATTGCAGGAGCACTTGATGGACGCAACAGAAGTTTTGGATGCTGCTGGTGGCACGCCAGCCGTTGCGCCCATTGACTCAGCGACTACTGACCCGCTGTCTGGCCCCGTTCCTGCTGTGCAGCATGAGCCTACCCCGCCTTCACAGATGGAGCAGCTGTCTGCAGATGATGAGCGACGATGCCTGGCGGAGCAGGCTCCAGCTATATGCAGTGTCAGTGATGGCACTCTTGGCTCACGTGCCTGTGCTGTGCGTGGGCCAGAGGAAGACAAGGACGACGGTGTGGCTCCGGCGCCGAGTGCCTGCACTGCTACATCTTCTGAGGGATGTTCCACACAGGTAACAGAGTGCCAACCTGGCACTTCACTCCCCGACGGCAACTGTGATGCTGATGAGCAAATTTTAAGTGTGGCCTCGAAGCGCGGTGTGTCTCCGAGTTCTACCTCCTCTGAGGAGGACAGTGTCCCCGCGAAGCACAAGTCCCGCCGTCGAAAGTCAAAGAATAAGAAACCTCCTCGGCGCTCCAGATCAAGGAGAAAGGGCGTCAACTCTAGGGAGGTCTCACCTTCCGGAGTGATGCCCCCAGACATCGTGGATGCCTCATTTAAGCTCAAGTTAGCCACCATGGCGTCTAACCAGCAGTTGACTGTCGCAACACTCAACATATGTGGACTCCGTTCAAGGCAGAAACAGGTACAGTTACGCCGATTGCTTTGGGGCAATCAGCTAAACATTGTCGCTATTCGAGAAACTAAGATAGAAAGTGAAGTGGATACAGAGATAGCCCTGCGTCCTTTCCTAACAGATTACAACGTCTGTGTGTCGCACTCAGTGGGTCTTTCGGCAGGTTGCTTTCTTTTCTTAAAGAAGAGTCTAGCTATTTCTGACTTTAAGTACCAGGTTGACATAGAAGGGCGTCTGATATGTTGTGACTTTCGACTGCATGGCGAGTCGTGGAGGGTTATCAACGTGTATGCTTCAAATAATCCGGTGCAACGAGCAGTTTTTTTTCATGCAATTGCAACTCTCCTAGGATGTGATCGTTATGTGGTTTTCATGGGTGACTTCAATTGTGATGCGACCCACGCGATCGCACAGGTCCTAACCAAAACGCCGATAAGAGCTCTGGTATATTATTGTCTATTACCGAAAGCGCAGGTTTAACTGATGCCGGATTATTATCCGCCTTCACATACATCACAGGAGCCTCACATTCACGCCTTGATCGCATTTACGTTTCCGTAGATCTCCTTAAACGGCACATTTCATGTGATGTCAAGCCTATTTCTTTCTCAGATCATGCTATGGTCATTGCGCGGATTGGAGAATGCGCCCGTCCCAAATTTCAGCCACAGTGGGAACTGTGGAAGCTTAATTCCGACCTTCTAAATTATGAGCATTTTCAGCAGCGAGTGATGACAGCTTTGGAATCTTGCTTGGTCATGGATGTCCCATTATTTGCAGCTTGGGAGATGTTTAAGCTCGAAGTTCGTAGCATAGCTATTGAGATCGGCTCCGTGAAGTCTTATCTTAAGCATGGTGAGGAGAAACGGTTACTTCAGAGTCTTTATAATCTGCATGCGCTTGAATGTGGGGCTCCTGGCTTGTACACAGAGGAAATTGGTGCTGTTAGTGCAACCTTCAGAAGTTTGATGCAGAACGCTATCGTGCGGCCCGTGTACGATCCCGCAGCAACCGTGCTCTGCACTCTGAGGAGCCTACTAGACAGGCCTTGCTAGATGAGCGTCGTCATGTGGCTGCCAAGCGGATTTCTGAGCTCTACTGTAGTGGTGGTGCCCTGGTCACAAGTACAGATGTCATAATTACCGAGTTTGAAAACCACTATAGCTCTCTGTTTGCTGCCACGTCTAGCACTGCTGATGATCATATAGCGCGAGTGGTGCCCATGATTAACCCACTCAATGAGGATGAGTGCAAGGCAATAAGTGGCTCTTTAAGCTTGGGTGAATTGCAAGATGCAATTGATCAATTGCCGCTTTCGAAAACCCCGGGGCCTGACGGCCTCTAAGGAGAATTTTACAAGGCATTTAAATCCGTTCTAGCCCCTGTCCTGCTCCAAATTTTTGAGACAAGTATTGATGTTAAATTTCTGCCTCAGTCATTTACGAAAAGTCATATTGTCTTTATACCAAAGACCGAGGATAAGGAAAAACTTCGATTTGTAGATGGCTGCAGACCAATCACGCTTTCTAATGTAGATTATAAGATTTTTGCTAAAGTACTGTCAAATCGGCTGCAGCTTGCAATGTCTACTTTGATTGGGCCTCATCAAACATGTGGCTTGCGGGGACGATCAATACAAACTAACCTACATGTAGCGCGTACGGTGTTGCAGTATTGCAGTGACGCTCAAGAACAATTAGCAATGCTGCAAATTGACCTGGCAAAGGCATTTGATCGAGTGTGCCGTTCATTTCTTTTTGCACTTTTAAAACACGTCAATCTCGGTTCAATACTTTCTACTGGCATACGCCTTTGTTACATATCCTGTACCACGCGCTTGATTGTTAATGGCTGTCTCTCGCAACCAGTCCCAATTCAGTCTTCGGTGAAACAAGGGTGCCCACTGTCACCGCTCCTGTTCGCATTATACTTGGAGCCACTTTGCATAAGTGTTATAAACAGTAGAGCAGTCAATGGTTTCCGAATAATGGGCCACGAACTGAAGGTATTGGCTTATGCAGATGACCTTGCGTTTTTTTGTACTGATAAGCCAAGCATCGATGAGGTTATTCGTTTAACGGAGGACTTTGGTTCGGTGTCAGGAAGTTGGATTAATCGCTCTAAGAGTTGCGGTCTTTGGTGTGGTAGCTGGGCTACGACACCTGCAGAATATGCTGTTATAACATGGACATGCAGGCCACCAAAGTACCTTGGCGTCCCTTTGAGTGCCTATAAGCATAGCGCACATTATTGGAAAGACCGCGTCTCAACTCTCCAGCGCTATGCTCAAACGTTTGTCCCCCATGGCCTCTCAATTTTTGGCAGGGCGACCGCCTGTAATCTGTTTCTCGCGACTAAAATATATTATGTACTGCAAATTATTCATTGCGCAAGACTTCCTATCCAGCGTTTTCACAGGGTTTTCGCTACTTTTGTGTGGGATTCGTCTTTTGAATCCATGAGGCGTGATAACCTTTTTCGGCCTGTAAGCGCTGGTGGCCTTGGTCTAGTTCACCTGTATGTCCGACAGATAGTCTCACGTTTCATGTTTTCCGTGACACTACACACCTAATAGTACGTTCATTCCTGCAAACAAATTTAGTTCATGTTTTACCCAACCTCACTGTGTCTACCAATGTTTGTGACCGTCCGTGTTTGTGGGGCATAATGCAAGAGGTGTATTTGGCTGTCCGTTTCCTACTTGCTCGTTTTTCTCCCGAGTTCTTCTTTTTAGTGTCGAGGAAAAAGTTGTATAAGGATTTGATTAGTATGCTCTTCCCTCCGCCCATGTAGCGCTCTCTGTATTTTGGTTTACCTGGGCATAACGTACTCAAAAGAATACGTCAGATGCCAGTCTCGCCGTGTACAAAGACCTTTTTCTTTAAGTTACACACCGGTACGTTGCCCGTTAGAACATGGTTAGAGAAAAAGGGCATTTTTGTGTCTACCGTAATGGTGCTATGGTGCTCATCTCTGTTACAACAGGTCAACTTACGAACATAGAAGTTGTATAAGGAGCAGCTTCAGCTTATTAGTTCAACTACCCGTCTATCATGTGGTCACATTCATTTGCTATCCTAACCTTTTCTCGACGGAATGGAGCAACTTTCTTCAAATGTGTGCCAATTTTAGCCTGTCACAACTTTTCAATGAAAAAAGCAAAACTGCGTCATCGTCATAAAGTGTGTTAGGTCTAGTGTTAACCATGTCCCAAGGCCTCGTCATTTGTCTTTCATACCTTCCGGCGTTAAGCGATCGATCATTGTTTCATTTGGAACTGAATATTTCTGCCCCTATACTCGCGATAGACAATTAAAACCCCTCAGGGGTTATAACAGATTTTATCCCTATTAATCAAGAGCTTTGCCTTCTTTAATAACTACTTGCTAGGGTTCTCTCAACACTGGCTTGACGCCAGCTATAGAATCTCTTTAAAGAACTGGGTTCTTTGCTCACTAACACATTCATTCCGCTAATAACGGTGATGAATAAGGCAATGACCAGTGGTTAGCCAGTTCATAAGACTTCCAGCAAGAAAAAGTCTATCCTTCGTTCGCCTAATCGACGAAATTCTCTCGGGGGCGTATTTCGATGGGAGGCGTATTTTGTGTATCACCAGCGAACACCATAGCGTTTAAAAATCCTGAGGACTCATTTTTTAACCCCACTCTACCTTCGATGCTGATAATCAACCTAAAACTATTTCGTGATGTAGCCTACAGAAAAGATGCTTCTAATCTCGGGTATTAGAAACTCTTTATTGGGCTGACTAGCGCCCACAAAGATCTGGATGATTTGGCGGCGGCGTAGCTACAAGAGTGCTCGGCGGTTGCCGAACAGAAAGAACGTCTGCCGCTGGTGACCATGCTAAGAAAAAAGCTGACAACGGATGCGGCGTGCAAAGTAACTACAACAGTTTGGAACAATGGAGCAACGTGGAATCAGTTCCGCCCGGGAGTGATCATTCGAGACAAATCTGGTCGCGTTTTGCATCACAAGTAAAGCGGTGAAACTGCGTGCGAGCAGCTTCGAAGAAAAAACAAATACCAATTACAAAGCTTTGCGCTAACATTGGCTCTCAGTTTTCCCCAGTTGATTCCGGTTTGCGTCAGGGTTTATTCTCTGGACTCCTGCCTTTCCTCGCATGCATAAATGGCTCGGCGGAAAACCTTAGTTCATCCGTTTGTGTCTTTGAGGATGATTGTTATGTGTGTCGTAAAATAAACAACTACGGCGACATCTCTCTTACAATCAGATATTAGTAGCATCTCCGAATGGTGTCAACGGTGGAATATGAAACCTAACAAGAACAAGAGTGGATGTTTGCGTGTCACTCGTAGCAACCTAATGCAACCTGAAGAACTTGCACCTAGCAACCTGTAGCAACCTGAAGAACTTGCACACTCTTGTTTACGACGCCCGTGTCTTCCAATTTGCTGCACACGACCACAGTAATCACTCCTGCTCGGCGACCTGCCCACGGTCTGTCTCGCAAAGAACGGGATGTGCCGAGATGAGGATATATGGCGCACGTCCGCCACGCATATTCTTCACCCCCTTATGAACACTTGTCAACGCTGATTCCGATCTTATCAAAGTATAATTACGGCAAAATTCTCAACGTAGTATTCTGTACCAAGCGATGCTACCTACCCACTTTCTTTACAAAGCGCGAAGCGATATCGAACCCCGGGAGAAAGCTCCTCGACATGTAACCGTTAGGTGCAAAGATGATGCAATGTGAGTATTTGCTGAATGCCCCTTGCGCAAGGCTAGCATCTTTTATTTTGTAGTCAAAGTAGTATTTCCTGCAGAGTAAAAGTAAGTTAATCAACAGGTAGCTCTTTTTCTTGGCACACCATTGTAGTGCACACATCTGATATGAGAGACAACTCACCTGTCGTCACCTTCGGATCACTTTTGCCTGAAAGGCTTGGCCCACCTGCGAAAGAAGCCTCGTTAAGTTCGGAAAAGTAGTGCTCTGCTATTTTCTCTTGCAATGCTCTAATGCTACAACATAATAAAGCGAATCCACACAACAACACAATAGGTCGCCAAATTAGCAGCGCAGTAGACGGGGCATAGCAGAAGACACAGACAGCGGCGCTGACTTCTTTCTGTCCTTTTGCTATGTCCGGTGTAGTAAGATGCTGATTTATGTGGCATGTGTGTCAATTCCCCTCTTCGACCATAAAGCGCCGTTTTATTCATTTCTGCTGGCTACTTTCAGTATAGACCAACACCGAGCCGTGACGTAGGATGCGAAAGCGCTGCTGTCGCCGGCCGAGTCGATTTCGGGTGTAAAGTACGCTGTAAACAAGTATAAACCCAATTGGGAGTATAAATGGTTTGCATCACCCTTTAAACTCCATATGGCGAAATATTTACTCCATCCATATAAAGTAAAAATGTGATAAATGACATATTTTACTCCCTTCACTCAAAAACGGCGTATAAAGGAGGATTCTCCTCCTTACAAATCCCATTTTTAAAGGAGTTTCTTGGTTTCAATTCACCCTAAGTCCCCAGTAGAGTAAAAACATCATTTTGCGCCATACGCCCGCTACCTAGCGTCGCCTCTGCTTCTGGTCAGTCGCCTGATAATGGCGGTGAGTGACGATCTCTTGCTTACCATCATCGTTTGATATCTGCTCACTTCTGCTCCTTCACGGGCGCCTCCCACGGTACAAGATATCGGGCTGTCGCGGTTCTCCACTACAGTAAGCTACACAGCTGAACCACTCTTGTGAAGCCTCCAGTATTCTAACCATACCTGAACTCCCTTAATGTCTGTCGCCTACCCTTTAGAGCCCACGCTTAGGCCTAATTCTTACAGCTTTTTTCAGTGTGGCTTTCGTGGTGTGTTGCAGCGGATCATAATGTGCTGCATGAACATGAAACTGTTATACAACGTAGTTTCAACGCTGAGCTTTTGGTTGAGCTGATGAGGGTACTTATTTCCTCAGTCATAATGAAAAGCCAAGCCTTAAAAAAGTGAATATGAAAGCAAACATTGCCATTCCAAAATACCTTCAAGTGTGTTGTCATTTTCAACCTATGTAGTCTGCTCTGGTTTAAGTCAAGTGTTGTGTAATGCATGACCGTGAAAATTACTCCACAAGCGACTCTTTTTCAAGTTTTAGCCGTTCATTCTAATGTCAAATGCCTTTATCAAAGAACATAGACAACCAAACGAGCTCGTACAGCAAAAGCAGACGACTCCTGTTGCCTTCGCCTACGCCGGCGCTGGGTTTACACACGCAGAAAACAACGCGTGACGCGGATTCACAATGGGGCAGTGCAGTTTAGTAAGTTGGGTTGCCCACCGCCCCAGCAGCTACTGCCCATTTTAGCAGCTGGCACGGCTGTAAGAATGAGCCTTAATGAAGATAAATTAACATGACGCCATTTTCGGCTCCATTCCTGTGGGTAGTAAAAATTGCTTGTACACCTAAATACCACCCTTGTTAAAAATAATATACTCCATTTATACGGAGTAAATAAAACCTCTTTTTTGGGTGCGCACTAGAGGGCGATGCATTTGCTCCCATTTGGGTTTTTTTTTAGAGTGCGGCGTTTTATAACTGACTTTCCATGTAATGCTGCCTAGGCTGTCTAATTTGAACGAAGCATATGCGAGGAAACGTAGCACACGCGACGCGTGGTTAACTACACGAGAAGCATACAAGATTCGGGGAAACACCTGTCGGAGTGCCCCTTAAGAGCACCTCCTGAGGGTACGTAAGGCTTTAAAATTCACAGTAATCGTGGAATTTTAAAGCGATATCTTCGAAATGAGGTCCCGTACCTTGTCGCACACTTCTCCAAAACACTATTCAATTGCGATGAATAGGCGCCTCCAAGGGTACTTTGCGAGATGATCAAAATAAGTTGGAAAGTTTTCCTTACATCTTTTTGTAAGGGTCCACTCCCTCCCTTTGACTCCCACGGACACGTATTGCGAAGTTTTCAAAGTACACCATCTCTCAAATGGTGATTCGTAGTTTAACAACCAATGTTCTCCCAATTTCGCGTCTGGTTCTCTACCATCCGAGCTACGTAGGCGGCTGTGCAATCTGGTGCTTTTTGAGGTTATTCATCTATAGTTGAACCAAACCTTGAGAGTGTTCACCAGAGCTACCCTCGGCGGACGTAGAACGCCCTTTATTACTGCGAGTGCCACGTTCGGGCATCATCGAACGGTGACAGCGGAAGCTGAGCGCGAACCCTCTTATGATTCCCACAGATCAAGACGCGAGAACGGAGGCGCAAGTTATCTATTCGGCAGAAAAATGAAGGAAAAAGAGAGGCTCTTTGTAACGTACATGACAGAAGCCAACAGTCACCAAAACCAAGGAGCAACCGGGCTGTTTTTTTTCTAATATGTGCTGTTCATTTATGGTAGTGACATGGGGTTTTTTTTTAACGGTAACTGATTATGAAGCAGAGGAAAAAATAACCACATGCCGCCGGTGTGACCCGAACCCATGATCTCCGAATTTCGCGTCGGTACGTGTAGTATAACCGAACCGAACTAGGGTGACCCTGCAGAACACTCTCGAGGTTCGGTTAGAGTACAAGTAAATGCCCCCGAGAGGCAGAACATCGGACAGCGTTTGCAGTAGCTCAGTTGGTAAAGCACCGGACACTAAATTCGTAGGTCGTGGGTTCACCGGCGGCATGTGATTATTTTCTGCTGCTTTATAATCACTTGTAAATAAACACCAAAATTAATAAAAAAACATCCCGCATTCTCCTTGGTTTCGGTATGTTCGCTTCCGTTGTGTGTGTCATATCGAGATAGTTATTTGAATGACCCTGAACAATCTGGTCCAGCAAACTCGTCAACCATGCTTCGACTACACACACGCACAGAATTTGGCCATTTTTTCTGCAGGCTCACAAACCAAATAGTGCCAGAAAATAATACTCTTTTATAAATAGCGGCACAGCCACGGTGGCTCAGCAGTTATGGCACTCGGCTTCTGACCCGAAAGGCGCGGAATCGATCCCGGCCGCAACGGTCGAATTTCGATGAAGACGAAATTCTAGTGACCCATGTACTGTGCGAAATCAGAGCACGTTAAAGAACTCCAGGTCATCGAAATTTCCCGAGTCCTTTACAACGGCCTTTATCATAGCCTGAGTTGCTATGGGACGTTAAACACCCATCACCCAGACCTAACTACACTGATTCTGGCCTTCCTAAAACTTGTATAAACATACAGCATCCAAACGTCATGTCTTATTTTAAAGCACCGGCATCATAAACATCACGTCTACGACGGCGCCGGTTTTAGCAGCATCAGATGGAACTCGCATGCTCGACCGGTAAGTTCATGATCCAAGCTTCATCCAGCGGCGCCGACAATCGCAATGTCGGAACCACTCGGCTATTGCAAGCTGACAGGGCAAAGTAATAAACCCTGCGTGCATTGAGAGCAGCACCTAATGAAAAAGACGAAAATATAAAGTAACAAGCTCCTCAAAATAGCTAATATTACCTGTAGTTAACCGAATACAACCATCTGAGATGGTGCAGGAAGGATATACACAGTAACTTATATAACTTAAAATATGAAATTCCGCAAAAGTTCTGACCAAGTGCGGGAAACGTAGCAAGATGGCGTTAAAAATAAAGAGCAAGAGGGTTTGGCAGGCCCAGTTAGAGCGAAGAGGTGGTTCAGCTTTATTGTTTCCGAATTATTATAAAAATTCAGGTCTGATTCTTTATTATCATTTCCTTTCAACGGCTCAGGATGTAGTGCGCGATTTCTCACTGCAGTGGAATGTACTCTTCGACGCAACTCGTGACTGTCTTTAAAGAACACTGTGTGCTACTAAGCTGTGTTTGCAGGCCTTGTCTAGCATTGCAGCCACACCCACAATAACACTATGAGGACGTACACGTAACCTTTGAATTGAAATCATAAAGAGACGTCACTTGGCGCCTTACCTTTGGCGTAGTTAGGTGGACTAGTTTCATCTGTTTCTCTAGCTTCCTCTGCGAATAGAATACGATTAATTAATATTACAATACAGTTTTTTTCAACCCCTATGACATAGAGACGACATATTTTCTCCCAACACCAAAGGGTAAAATTTTTTTCACTCTTGAAAGCAAAAAGCATAACGTAGTGATCAATATGGCATAGTTATGACTGTACGTTGGTGTGTATTGCAGACCCTTGCGTTCATCGGAGGACAGCAAAACATTTTTGTCACACGAAAAACGCGAATTCTGTCGCATTTGGACGCAGTTCCGAACTCTCGAAAGTCGCTTCAAGGACTGCGACTCATTATCATCTGCTAAACTCACGCAGTGCGAGCAGTTTAAAATTCATCGAAGTCTCGGAACTCCGTTGAACTGCTCAGGAAAATCACAAATCGCCTTTCCAGGCTGGCGGTGTTCGAAATTGTTTTTGCCCTCCTAACGATGCAGGCATGTTTGTGAAGCCTTTTGCAAACGCGAATTGTGCCCAAGCCTTGTACCTTTAAATTGGACTATGAGCTATAACTTTTTCCTAGTGCGAATTTATTCTATCGCTCTTCCTACGTATCTTGTTGTTGTCTAGCAGTAAACGACGCATTTATTTAAAAATAGATTTAGATATCTTTCCGCCACGTGGTTCAAATTCAGGACATCTACGCCAGAAATCAGTGCATGAATAACCTTTTGACGTGATAACTGTCTAGACGAGCCTCCAGAATATGCGTAAAAAAACTGTGTCGACGAATTACACTTTACATCAAAAAACCAGATGGTGGAGCCAGCACTTCTTTATTTTTCCGACTCCTTTTACATTTCAAGCTCCATTTAAAGTGAAAACAGAGTATTTTTGTTGTATTGCAGTAACCTAACGATAGAGGCCATTCGGAGGACATGACTCGCTTCAAGGGATAGCCGTGAAAACTTCGTTAAGTCAGTGCGAACGCAAACCCCCCCGCACCGAAAGTTTTGCACTCGGGAAGCGGAGCGATATCACCAATACAGAGAGAGGATTCTGCAGCCCGAGTCGACGAGGCCGATAAGACGAGATAATGGTGCCAGGCTCTGCAATTATGAGCAGGAGACGTCTCAAGAAAGGGGTGAATAAGATGGTTCCACGCGCGTGTTGGCCCATTAATTAAATGCCAAGCCAATCGGTTTTGCATATATCAATTGCAATTGCCTCTCACTGATGCGGCGGATACTAACGCCCGGTTTGCATTTGAACACATCATTCATTAGTAGCATCAAAGTTGCGCTTAGGATTAGCGATCAGCTGGCACTGTAATTAGCAGTACCTTTGATGCTCCTGGTTAGCTTTTCTTCATTTTCTCCGCGTTACATCTTACACTTTTTTGTGTTCACAAATTGGCAACATTTTCAACAGCAGAAGCGTTTGAGGAGATACGTAGCAGAATGCGCATATAGATCGCAGTTACCCGTGCGCTCTTTGGAATGTACAAGAAAGTTAGCACTGATAAGCCTCCGCGAGTAGAATACGAATAGAAGAAAAGGAAGCAGTGTTCGAAGCCTGTTGACATTAGGTACAATTTACTCTTCCAGTGCTTGAAAAGGCAACCGATAGGAGCTGAAGAAGTGCTTTGTAATAAGAAAATGCATTTAAACGGAGCTCTACATGCGACATTGTTCATCCACAAATGGCAGAAATAAAAGCAACTATTGCATAATAAATTTTATTCTAAAGCACCCCTTAACTTCATTTAAACTGTTGACATCTAAACAGCTAATGTTTCTATGATCCACGGCAAAAAATATTTCATGATCACCATTGTGATGAGAACGGTGGTTTCGGGCTGTGAGCCCGAAAAATTACTGTAGAAATCGTAATTAATTCGTGCTATCTCGCGGTGAAGGCTACAGATATATTTTAATATATGGCCCTTCTAGTTTAAAATAGCCGGGTTCCGGAGAAAATAACTTTCTGGTTAGATTGTCTTAATCCATCGTTACAGAACAGATTTCGTTCCCCCTCGTGTCCCTTTAATTGGGGCAGTGGTGGGCGCCTTTAGAAGGATGAATGAGATAACTTGGCAGTACGCATTCGAGATCTGGCTGGGTGCATTGAAGCCACCGCCAAGAATGATAGCGCCTGGCACAAAAGGATCAGCTGCGTAGGTTTTACCTGTTCTTTGTACCTTACCTTCTTTAGAAAGGAGGCCAGACGCAGCGACCAAAGCAGCCACCACAAGGAGGCAACAGATCCCGAAGATAAGGCCAGCCTTACGGCGCTCATCGTCATCGTCGCTGCGTGGACAAATACACAACGACGGCAACCTTAGTGTCGCAAGACCCAGCCCTCCTTTCGTGGCTTGCCACCCAAGATCGCGGGAAAACACGCAAGGTATGAATATTGCCTTTTCAGCCCATGGTATGGTACAACACTGGGGCTTCCCTCTACATGTCCAAGATTCACGAACAAAAATTTTACAAATTGGAAAATTGTAAGACACACTTCTGGAAATATTTAAGTAAATAATGTAGTCCATTATTTTTTATATGCAGCAAAATCTATCTCTTATACAGCTTCCATTGATTGCATCAAACAGTTGTGGTTTAGGGGGGGTTTAACGTCCCAAAGCGACTCAGGCTACGAGGGACGCCGTAGTGAACGGATCCGGACCTCCTGGGGTTCTTTACCGTGCACTGACATCATATAGTACACGGGCCCCTAGAGTTTCGCCTCCATCGAAATTCGACAGCCATGGCCGGGATCCAGCCTGCGTATTCCGAGTTAGAAGCCGAGTGCCATTACCTCTTAGCCAACGCGCCGGATCGCATCGAACAGTGAGGATTTCCATACAAAACCAATTGTAAACGCTTTTGACGATAGCAAAGACGTTAATAAAAAAATATAACACTGGCATCAAGTGATCAGTGGATATATTAATTGTTATAGTAAAATCGTAGGTTATAAGAAATAATTGCGTTCAGAGACAGATTCCCGCTCAAGAATTCTTTTTTTTCCAGAATTGTTCGGTATCTACCCCCATCGCAAAAAGTAAACGAGCAACAGGTTTTTGCTTCTCAGCCGTATAACAGAGACGTTGCGGCACCCCTATAAGACCGAAAGGTGTCAAAACGTGAAGAGAAGGAATCACCTTACTTTACACCAAATCAGAGCTTAAGGGCTGCCATGGGTGCTCCGCTACTCGGCGAAGAAACAAACCACCTGTCGACGGTTACTTTTGGCAAAGACCATGCATCCATCATATGGGCTTCGAGCCAAATAACAAAACAGAGGTGATAACACGCACCTTAACATTTTTTTTTATTCTGAGCACCAGGTCATCAGATCAAAAGGCTGCACATGCTGCACAAATTGCTAGATGTAATCGCTCGAAGTTTCCACACCGAGTATTGGCGCGGATTGGCAAAGAGAATGTGCGGACATAGGCCAGCCCAATATGCCACATGCATCCTAATAGTGTGTACATTCATACACCCTTAGAATGCATGGGGTTAGCTGTTCCTGTCCTTGAGAGTTGCTCTCGACTTGTCGTGACATGTTAGCCGGCGTCAAGCTACCTAGTGACCAAGAGGACGGTCGCCTGGTGCCCAGCATTCGCCGGTCGCAACACAGAAAATGGGCCGGAGTCAAAGGCGCAATAACAAAACAAGCTTTACGTAGCGAATACACCATACATAGATATCACATCGTACTCATGGGGAAGCATGTAATTATGAGTGGCGACCACCCTCCCGTTTCGCTTTACGCTCTTGCCGTACCTTCCTCCTTCCACGGAGACCATAACAAGGTTAAGCTTTGTGACATGCTCTCATCATACGCCTGCTCCTTCGGTGGTAACCGTCTTCCGGTTGGGGATTCCACTATTCCCACCACACCCTCCTCCCTCCACGGTAATCATCTTAACCCGCCTCCTCCAACATCCATGTAAACTGTCCTCCGTTTGGTTCCCGTGGCCACCTTCCACCGATTGTGCCTTTTTACGCCCTCTCCACACCCTCCTGGTTTCATGGCAACGATTCTCCAGTTGGGGATTCTTCCGCTATGGCGATACCCTCCTCCTTCTGGGGTAACCCCCCCCCCCCTGGCTCGTTCCGGGGCAACCACCCACCGGTTATGCATTCCTCCGCTCAAGTCATATACAACTCCTTACACTGTGACCACATTCCTAGTGGTTGCCATGCCAACGCACCCACCGAACCGATCACGCCGATTCCAACCATGAACTAACCAGGATCGTCACTGTGAACCCATCGACGCATTTGGAGAGTGCAGCGGCGACACTATCAATCCCGTAGGGACTTGCCGAAGAGACGCAGTGTAAAAATAAAGAATTTTCTATCTTCTTGACTGTAGGCAACGCAGGAAGCCATATCGTATATTTTGAGCGAGCGACAGCACCTTCAGACGGATAGGAACACAGTTAAAGTGCTTGTGCGCCTGCCGCTTTAGAAAAGCTCGTTCCCTCCGTTACTGTTCCTTCTAAGCGAGGCACACACAGACTGTATCCACTAAGCCTCCGCGAGGACAGAAACTGGGTGTATTATTTTTGCTCGTCAAGCGTAAATGCGCCTTTACGTAGTTTGCGTATTTTCGTCAATTGTATAAATTCGCCGATGCCCTGCAGTTCTCACATTGTCATAACCTCTCAAAACTGGCTGTTTCATCGCCTTCTAAGGCGGCTTGTAATTCTTGCTACATACAGACTCATTAGAGTCATCAGCTCGCGGCATAATATATTTCATTTATTTTGGCATGCACCGAGCGGAGTGGCGACGCCGATAATACACTTCGAACTAGGCACTTCTAGGCGTAAACCCACAGGGAAACGTTAACGAAAGACAGTTAGGTTGGATCATTTTCATAACTGCAACAGTGACGGACGCAGAAAAAATTGCGCAAAACAGGCCATGTGTTCTAATTTTTTGTTCTCCATCCAGGCTGCATGGTTAACCCCTTGCTAGTCATTTACTTCACATCTTTCACTATATTCGCACTGATGCTTCCATTACGCCCGTCCATAAAAGGTAGTGCATTCGCCAAAGCTACTTCATGCACTACGTCGCCTTCTGTGAAGCTTCCTGTGCATATTTCAATGACCACCGCCATGTTTCAGTTACCATCCAGCATATTTTCCAAGTTGCTGGCGACAACCTGCTTTCTTCCTTTCATTTATGAGTTTGAATTCCTTCAAGTCACTTAGGTGAAGATATGCCGCTACATTCATCAGGTTGCATCAAGCGGTTATCATTTCACCTCGAAGCTAGGAGCAATAACAAGAAATTTCATTGCTCTAAGTCCACTCACGCATATCCGGTATGTGCGCTATGCCACACACAGATAAACCTGTTCAAAAGGCAACTGCATAGGTTTCATAAATCCTGACGAATGTGTGAAACTTGCAGGTAAAGCATGCGGAGTCTTTTTGGGCTAGCATTCGATGTAGTGACGTAATCTCCGATTAAAATCGCGACGCCTTTCAATCTTCTCCGCAGGGCACAACGCAAAGTGGGGGATAGATTTTGTCGTCATGGAAGTAGCGATTCAAAACTATCGATAGTACTATCGTTACTATCGATATAGTTGAGTCACTATCGAACTATCGATGGAAAAAAAGGCTATCGATAGCGCACTATCGATAGTACTATCGATAGTTAGTACTTTCGATAGTGAATTGATAGTACTAGCAATAGTACTTTCGATAGTTCTATCGAAAGTACTTTATCGATCATAATATCGATAGCCGTATTGTATTGTGTTGAGTTTATTGGCGCATAAGCGACTAAGGCTGTCTCGCGCCAAGCTCAAGGTATGGAAAAATTGGTTTGAGCATAGTGTGAAAACAAAGGGGATAAAAACGCTGATGTAAAGGGCCTAAAAGTTAATTTACTACCTAGTTGATGAAAGACAAGCATTTTAGAAATGTCTGATAGCAAAACGTTTAAAGGTTGGGTAACCTCCGCGGACATTATTGGCTCGGCAAGGGTTTCGAGGCTCCCAACAACTCAGATAAAGACCTCAGC
Organism: Amblyomma mixtum; assembly: GCF_055824585.1. NCBI lineage: Eukaryota > Metazoa > Arthropoda > Arachnida > Ixodida > Ixodidae > Amblyomma > Amblyomma mixtum. The sequence goes on along the minus strand of NC_143018.1, from coordinate 302,134 downwards.
CTCCTTCTCATGATTGAGAAAGCGGCTGAGGTATATAACTGTATGTAGTGAAGCACAGGGTGATTAAATTAGAGTTTCTGAAGAATACTGGCTTCCCTTAAAAAGCTAAAAACATAGGGTATACTGGCAAGTGCATCTCCACCTAAAATCAATGATGGATGAAAAGGAATGTGTTCATTGTAAAATGCAGTGAAATGTTTTTTTTCCTTAGTGATTCAAGTTTCGTACATGAGAATAATATGTGGTTTACTGATAGTTCATCTCCGCACTTTTCACAAACAGGTTTGTCTTCTTTTGTAAGTAGGAAGTTGTGTGTGAGATGTGTGCGTCCAATACGGAGACGGCACAAAATAACTTCGGTGAATTGTTTTTGGTGTGAGCATCATTTCCATTTGTCTAGGATGGGTTTTACTAAATGTAGCTTATTATTTCTTTCAACATTTCATTGCGACTGCCATTTATTTCTTACCTTACACTGTACCAACTTCATACCATCTTTGTAGGGAATGTTCACTTTCTTTATTTCTTTGTTCCGAGCTTTTCCAGCACATTCATCCACTTTCTCATTGCCAGTGATTCCAATGTGGCTGGGAACCCAGCAAAATTTTGTCTTGTCCCTGTATTTTGGCTCTTGTTATGTTGTGTATGATATCACCAATTAGTGGTGTCACTGCATTTCTATGGTGAAGTGAGGTTAGTATGCTCAGAGAACCAGTGTAAATGATACTGTTCTGAATTTTCTCATTTATTATTTTTTCTAGAGCCACCGAGACTGCGTAACACTAGGCGGTGAAAATGAATGCACACTCAGGTAGCCGTACTATTTTTTCCCAATTATTTTGAACCACAGCACTTCCGACGTAGTGTGCTGATTTTGATCCATCAGTATAAAATGCTTCGTATTCTCCGTATTTTTTATTTAATGCGAATTATTCTTGTAATATCTGCTCATGCGGTGCGTGTTTTTTCCGAAATTGTGTTAATGTGAAGTCGCACACAGATGGTAGGCAGTACCAAGTCGGGAGTGGATCAGGTTTGCGGGCAATATTAGGTAATGTGTTCATTATGTCTAGTTCTTGGCATTTCTCCTCAAAGCGGAGAAGAAGTGGCCTGATTGCGAGGGGTCTGTTGGCAAATAGTGTTCGGGATGGGCACTTTGTAGCGAGTGGGTAACAGATGTGTTTAGGCTAGGAACGGATCTTTAAAATGTATGAGCATGTGAGCATTGTTCTTCTGTCAGCAAGTGGTGATTCATTGGTTTCTACGTACAGGCTTTTTATGGGTGATGTCCTGTAAGCACCAGTTGAAAGTCGCAAACCCAAATTGTGCACAGGGTCCAGTCGCTTCAAGTACGACGGCCTTGCTGATCCATACACTATGCAGCCATAATCTAAAACGGAACGTACTACAGAACAAAAAATCTGTAGAGGGCATACCCGATCAGAACCCCAGTATTTGCGTGTAAGGACTTTCAGTATGTTCAGTGATAGCGACGCTTTCTTTTACAGTGCATTTATGGGAGGCATGAAAGTAAGTTTTTTTGTCGAAGGTGATGCCTACAAATTTGTGTTCTTTTTTAAAGGCAGTTCTGTTTGGTTTAGGTGTAATGCGGGATCTGCGTGCAAGCCTCGTTTGAGTGAAAAAAGTAGGGCCACTGTTTTCTCTGGTGAGAACTGGAAACCATTCTTGTCTTCCCATGTTGCCAGTTTGTTGATTGTAAGCTGTACTTGCCTTTCGCATGCAGATATACTGGAAGATGTGCACGCTATCTGAAGATCGTCAACATAGACTGAATATGTAATGAACCTTGGGATTATTTTCCTAACAGAATTCATTTTTACAACGAAGAGAGTTGTGCTTAAAATGCACCCTTGGGGCACTCCATTTTCCTGAATAAATTTTCTCGAAAGGATTGAGCCTAGGCGTTCATTAAATGAACGGTTAGACAAAAAGTCTTTAATGGTGTTCAGTATTCTGCCACGGATGCCGAGCTCAGCTAAGTCCTGTAGAATCCCGAACCTCCAGGTAGTATCATATGCTTATTCTAAATCAGAAAAGACGCTAAGACAGTGTTGTTTGTGTATAAAAACTTCTCTGACACTATTTTCAAGGCGGACTAGGTGATCTGTAGTGGAGCATCCCTTTTTAAACCCATTTAATCTTATATTAAGGACACTTTCAAAGAATTTGGTGAGACAACTGGTTAAAGCTATGGGTCTATAACTGCGAGGAGAGGTTGGGGGTTTAATAGGTTTAAGAAACGGTACAATAATAGCTTTCTTCCAAGCTTCAGGTATTTTCCCAGATATTCAAACTGTGTTAAGGAAGCTTAAAAGTGCTTCTACGGCAGGCTCGGAAAGATGGACAAGCATTTCATAATGTATTTCATCGGGTCCTGCAGCAGCTTTCTTGCCGGCAAATAGTACTCTATTGATTGCTTGGAGGGTAATTACTCTATTGTATTTTTCATTTGCACCTCCACTTGTAGGGAGCCTCTGTTTTTCAGCCGTGTTTTTGTATTTTAAAAAGGACTGCGTATAGTGTGATGAACTTGAAACTGCAGCGAAATGTTGCCCCAATACCTCTGCCTGTTCCTCTATGCTTGTTTATGTGCCATGTGTTGTTAATAAAGGAATTGTGAATGGTAAAAAGTTGCCGTTTAATTTCCGAACCTGCTCCCACATTTTTTTAGGTGGGATTTGGCTGTTGTTAGGTGAAACATAATTCTGCCATGATGCTTTCTCGACACTCCGACGGACGTACCGAGCTTTAGCTTTTGCCTTTATAAAATTTAAGAAATTTTCATGTGTCGGATACCTACGGAATTTACCCCAAGCTCTATTTTGTTGTTTTTAGCTTCTTTACAGTCTTTTGACAACCATACTTTATGGTTTTGTCGCGCCACTTCTGACGACTGAGGAATAGCTGTGAGTGCGGCAATTATACACTTAGTGAACTTTTCGTTTATCTGGTCGATGCTGAGATTTTCTAAAGTTGCCTTTGCTCTAAAAAGTGACCAGTCAGCGAGGTGGAGCTTCCAGCACCGTGGCCTTGTGGGAATTAATTCCGGTGGGGATGTTAAAGTGATTAGTATAGGGAGTTGATCGCTGTCATATGGGTTGTCAATGACGTCCCATTTAAAATCGTTAAAAACAGAATGTGAACTAAACGACAAATCTCAACAAGCCATTTTCCCTGAGGTAGGGTAGCAGTATGTGGCTTTTTCTGTATTTAAAAGCATACGCTATTTGTGAGGATAAAATCTTCGATTATTTCACCCCTAGAGTCAAAGCGCTCGCTTCCCCAAAAAGGAGAGTGAGCGTTAAAATCCCCAAGTACTAGATACGGTTCAGGAAGTTCATTGATGAGTTCTTATAGATCGTGGACTCTTAATGTAAAATGTGGAGGAATATATACAGAACAGATAGAAATTGTTTTATAGCTGAAGACACTGACCGCAATGGCTTCAAGTTTTGTTCTAAGTTTGATTCTTGAGCAGGGACGCCGCTTTGTACGGCAATCGCGACACCTCCAGAAAGTCTATTTGCCTGCTCACGATCGCGTCTAAAAGTTATATAATGTTTCAGGATATTCATGACTTGTGGGCCTAGATTGGTTTCCTGAAGACATAAGGCTACGGGCGACATTTACCCTAAATATTTTTTATGTCATTGTAATTTCTCAATATTCCTGTACAGTTCCACTGAACTAGAAAAGGCATGTTTATGTTTTGAGGTAGCAACGGCAATGGGTTTACTTATGTTCTGGGGCCGTTATGACGGCCCTGTCTTTTTTCCCGTCAAGAGAGCTGTTCCGCCGCTGTAAAGCAGGCGGGCTGTGGGTTACGTCCATCACCTCGCAAGAGATGCTGGACGACCGCGGCGAAGCCGCGGGTGTGCGGGTGTCAGGCCTCCCCCCGACGGGGGGAAGTCCTGCGGGATGCCGACTCATGGGCCGGCACTCCCTGCTTTGGAGTTCGCAGGGCAGCCTTCGCTGTCCCTGCCTGGGGCGTGGATGGCCCTGCTACAGGCTCGATGGAAGTGGCCTCAGCAGGTGCCGGAGTGTTGTCTGGTGCTACGCCCCTGCGCACCGCATCAGCTAAGTTTGGTTTTGCTGTGAAGGAGATTGTATTTGTAAGCGCAAAACGCCTCCACGCTTCTCTGAATGAAATGTTTTCTTTGGTCTCTATGGTAAAAATTCAGTGGGGTACATTGTTGACCTAAAGTGCAGTCAGGCAAAAGTCTTAATCCCGGTGTTGCTGCCTGTGTCCCTGATGTGTTGTTAAGGTGTTAAGCTTCGCCTCTAAGAGTGGGACGCGAAGGCGCCTTGCAACGCTGTCAGAGAGTCTACAGAACGCCATCGCCCGTTCGGCTCTACGCCTTGCTCGTCGGTAAACTGGTTTTTGAGGAAAGGAAATGTGTCTAGCATATCTAGGTGGACACCTGAACCTCGCCGTAACGGGAAGGGAGGAAGATGGAAGTGAACGAAAAAACCGTATTCACTAGACACGCCTTTTTTTCATTTCAAAGGTTTGGTTTGGTTTATGGGGTTTAATGTCCCAAAGCGACTGCGGCTATGAGAGACGCCGTAGTGAAGGGCTCCGGAAATTTCGACCACCTGGGGTTCTTTAACGTGCACTGACATCGCACAGTAAACGGGCCTCTAGAATTTCTCCTCCAAGGAAATTGTAGCCGCCGCGGCCGGGATCAACCCGCGTCTTTTGGGTCAGCAGCCGAGCATCATAACCACTCAGCCACAGCGGCGGCGATTCCAAAGCGTCGAGCTAGCATGGCAGACTGGTTGCGTGCTCGTTTCGCAATCCGGAGACCCTGGTTCGATTCCCCAAGTCGACCAATTTCCTACTAGGATTTATTTATTTATCTGGCCTGACTAGAAAAGTTAATTAACCTAATTGGTTAATGAAGCAATTAAATAAACTCAGTCCCACTTCCTTAGAGCATCACTAAACGATCCCTTTGATTGGTTGCATGGTTACTAGCCAAAGTGCAATTAGCACTGTTTGAAATTCGCGTGCTGTGACGTCACGACCATTTCGACTAATTGAAAATCATGACATTTCTGTCGACAACTCCTGCTTACAATGATGAGACATTAAAGGGTTCCGCCTTAATAATTTGTTTCTCCTTTTTCCAGGACGGACACGCCCTGGAGTACGCAGCGTGGTCTCCTTCGCAGTTTGCACAGCGTAGTGCTGGGTCACATTTCTCAGAAGGGTGGTCTTTCGAAGTGCATTTCGCGCAGGTTTTGCGCCCGCGGCAACTCTGTTAGCCGTGGTCAAACTTCTGACAATTGAAATGTCGGCGGGGATTGGGTATGTAGTGTCTGACAGTGTGACTTTCAAGTGTCCAACTTTATCGTTTCGGATAAGCTTCTGGTGTTAAATGTCAGGACCATGTGTTTGATATCTATTTTCTTGTTATCCTTGCGGATTTTGATCCTGTGAACGTCAATTACATTTTCGTCGGACAGTCCTTGAAGCATTTCGGCTTTTGTTGGGTGGATAAAGTCAGCTTCTGAGATAACGCTTTTGACTGTGTTGAGAGATCGATGCGGGGTCACGTAGACAGAGATGTCCCCTATAGAAGCGATGTTGAGAGTTTTGATTACTGGATGCTACCGCGCAGTTCAAGGAGTAGGTCGCCACTGGCCATTTTTGATACCTTGTAGCCAGGCCCTAAGGTATCTGTTAAGCATTTGGTAGCAAGAAATGGGGATATTATACGGGCTTGCTTTTCTTCACAGTTACTGTGTATTACGTGAAACTTTGTAAATGTCGCTTTCTTTTTTTGCAAAAAAGTCTGGTGCCTCGTTCCGCTCTCTTTTGAGAGGGAGATCTGGTTTGGAAAGGGGAGGAGCCATAAAATATTTAATTTCTTCGGTCATGATGCCAGCCACCCACCATAGAGTCCAACAAGGGGACGGGACAGAAACTTAGACGCAAGTCCTGCCTACGCCAGCTGTAGACCTTAACTATAACCAAATATGACGCAGCTGAGGGTAGTTGGTCACGCAAGGTTATCCGTCACCGCCTGGAAAAAAAAATGGCTGAGGCTTAACTTGGTTAAGCCTGGAGAATGCGAAGCATCATCGTGTCGCGTAATTTGGAGGCGCACAACCACAGCGACGGCGCGAGGTGGGCCCCCGTTTCTCTACTGTCGTGACGTCATCGTGTCACGTGGTGTGACGTCATGTATCACGTGATTTGGAGGCGCATAACCACGTTGAAGGGCTGAAGTGGTAGCTAAAGTAGTATGCTTCGCATAAAAGAAAAAGCCAATAAGGGGGGGAGAGGACAGGAAAGTTCCGAGAAAGAAAATAGAAAAGTGGAAGACGAAGGGGAGGACAGGAAAAGGCGACTGCCGATTTCCCCCGGTCTGGTCAGACCGGAGGCGCCGTCTACAGGAAGCTGGGGCCAATGTGGTGTGTTGCCTCCGCAACCACCAGGATCCCCTTTTCCCCGGACACGGCGATGCCACGCACGGCTAGGCGCGGATGCTCGGGTCCGTGGTGACGCATTGCTCACCATCATCCCCCTGCGGGGATGTCCCTGCGGATGCTCAGGAACCCGTGGTGTCGCCACTCACCAACGTCTGCATGCTGCAGACGCCCCCCTGCGGCGACGATAGCCGTATTGATACTACTTGTTATACATAGTACTATCGATTCTATAAAATCAACCAATCGTACCCACTGCATCCTAAACTTGGTTTCCCGAGTGGGTGGTATGGAGGGGATGGTATGAGTAACTGACAGGACTAGCCCGTTTTCGCGGCCTGCGCGTCACCGAGCTCTGCACATGTTCCCTACGTAAAGTTGCTGGATAAAATGTTATCGTGCGAACATCCTATTTGCGAAGCATGTGTGCGAAAAGCATTCCTGCAGCGTTTACGTCAGCAAGACGACGTCTGCAGTGCACGATAGTGTCGTGTGTGCCAGCACTTCTGTTTTTTGTTCTTTCATCCCATGCAGTTCTAGGTATTTTTCCGAACTGTCCCAAAGCCCGTTAAAGAACCACAGCTGGTCGAAATTTACCCGGAGACCTCCACTACGGCATCCCTCATAGCTTGTGTCTCTTTGGGACGTTAAGCTTCATGCTACATTGAAACCAATCAGGTATCGCAGATGTTTTTGTTGTATCGCTGGCCAACAAATGCATAATATCAATATTGTTACTATCAATAGTTTTACCATCGACAGTTTCACTATCGATAGTCACAGCCACAGCGATAGTCATAGATAGTCATAGCGCATAGCTTGACTCCCTTTGGGTCATTAAGCCCCCATAAATTAAACTAAACTATCGATAGTCTTGCTATCGATAGCGATACTATCGCTAGTAATACTATCGATGGCAACACTATCGATAGTATTACTATCGATAGTAGGCTCTCGATAACACCATCGAGAGTCTATCGATAGTAGCAATATCGATAGTTCAAAAGAAACTATCGATACTATCGATATTTAACTTTCCGATAGTTTTGCATCACTACATGAAAGGCATGTGTACATTTCCAAGGCATAAACGCCTGCTTTAAAAGAAAAGAACCAACGCCACCGAGGACAAATCTCTCTGAGCGTTTTTTGGCAGCGCCTAACGAGGCACGGCAGGGTGTGGCTGACGACAGCAGTAATTGGAAAGCATACCTTCCGTGACGTCGCACTGAACTTCCCAGCACTCCTCGTGTGCATTGAGAAAAAGCGCAAAATTCAATCATCCATTACGTAACTATTTTAAATGCCATTGTCTCATTTGGCATGCCTTACCTATAGCCTACACAGATTTGAATCCTTGAATATCGTGAAATTCTGAAAACTTGGTGCAATAGCCCTTTACGCTCCGAACGGCTCAGGTCTTCCCGGTAGAATTGCAACCTGACTCCTTTTGAACCTCTATAAGCACCGAACAGTACCGGTATCTCCGTTACTCTTGCTTCATTGTACCCGCTTAAACCTGTCCGAGTTACAACGAATACCGATACCTCCATTAAGAGCGCTATATTAGGCCCGGTTAAACCATTTTTTAGCTCGGAATAGTACTATTCTAGCCGATATTAGCGCTAACATGGCATCAGAGAAACCCGCTTAAGGCCAGGTATCCACCTGTTTGCTAGGAACAGGACTGGTGTAAAAACTGTTTCTTCCAGAAATATTCGTTTTCATAACATGCGATGTTTTTAGTAAAATTTTGCCTAATCTATTCAATTCTATACTCAACTGATGCTCGGTATTGCGCCAAAAACTTTTCTTTTTCTTTCCCGTTATGCTTTGTGCATCCGAAGGCAACTTTCTGAGGCGGCATGCAGCCTGCGATCTCGTTATAAGGAGCTTAATGTCAAGGCGCTAGCCACCCGCAACGACGGACCTTTCGCAGACTGTGTCTTGCATGATATTCCGCTGTAGGATGCAAACTACCTAATATGTGATAGAGTTTCAGGAGGCTATTTGAAATGATTACATGCACGGTGAAAAACGAATACGTATTGACTACTTAGCCAATGCACTGTTGTGGTCCTCGAAAAAATTTATGTGCAGGTAATTACTTTACATTGCTTTCGAGGCCACCTTTCGAGAAAAAAGATTCTGAATAAATTCTAACCACTCTATAATGTCCAATAAACCTTTTTTCTGCAGCTTGCCCAGTGCTACCACTTTTCTACAGGCTTGCTTACGCCCGAAAAGTTGTTTTCGTGGCGCTAAGAACTTGGCCCCTTCCACTCTTCAAATATTTCCTAACCGGTTTGTTTTCTGAAGAATAAAAAGAGCTCTTCGATCGTTTCATGGGCATGAGAAGGCGCAGTTTACAGCAACTGTACTGTTGGTTCGCAGTGGTGTTCCGCAATGGACACACTGCATCACGTTTTTCCTTATCCAGGAGGCGCTTATGTCCCTACCATTGGAACCACTTCTATATGAGCTAATTTCTCACTGATAACTAATTTATCGACTACAGAGCGAAAGTAGCGACCGATAGCTTGCACAATGACGCTATCCTCTCGGCAATATTCAGCGATGCTCTGAATATGTCAAAATCTGTCAACCTGGTGAGTTGTTGAACTTAAACATTAAGCAAACACGCTTTGTTGTGCGTTCAAGTCAAGACGTGGGTATCCTGTCGAAGCGTTGTAGCGGCCGCAGTCCAATGACTGGAACACGGAACCCAAACCCAAATAGTATTTGCACGACTGGTCTTGGGTTCTCTGATAAAAAAAAAGTTATCTTCGGCCAGCCGAAGAATGAGGCGCGAGCGCGAGGCTCACCGCCGTGACTACCGCCGCCCTCCGCCGACGGATCGAGCTGTAGGCCCTTTTTTTCGCAGCTGGTATGACGTCACCTCGACTGTAGCGCCACTGGTGAGAGGAGCGCGAGGCTCACCGCCTGACTACCGCCGCCCTCCGCCGACGGATCGAGCCCTTTTTTTCGCAGCTGGTATGACGTCACCACGACTGTAGCGCCACTGGTGAGAGGAGCGCGAGGCTCACCGCCTGACTACCGCCGCCCTCCGCCGACAGATCGAGCTGTGGGACCTTTTTTTCGCAGCTGGTATGACGTCACCTCGACTGTAGCGCCACTGGTGAGAGGAGCGCGAGGCTCACCGCCGTGACTACCGCCGCCCTCCGCTGACGGATCGAGCTGAGGGCCCTCTTTTTCGCATCTGGTACGACGTCACTCCGCGATAGGTACCGTAACTACCGCCGCGCCAACGCTGAAGGCTCAAAACCTAGCGTAGTATTGCTTTCGCAATAAAAGAGATGATTTGATGGCCGCTGGCCTAGCTTGAACGCTTCGTCCCGCGCCACTGCCAGCTTTGTCTTTTTCGTCACACTACCCGGTGGCACCGAGCGACCCCCCTCTTCGTCACAATATTACCACTTAGAAGTTGTAACATTTTTGTCCCCATGTGCTCTCCGTATGAACAATAAATAGCTGCCTAAATACTATGCTCTCGGGCTCAGAGCTTCTCCTCCATTAAAGCTGATCCTCATAGTTAAAGAAAAATTATCCTTCCAGCCTAGAAACATTGCAAGCGCAAATAAGTCCTCGTCGAAGAATTTACTTACCGACGGTTGGCTGGAAACACAAGAAAAAGTAACTTATTTTCCTAAACTTACACCGATTGTAAGTTTCGATCCATTGAGAATCGTCACATACACACACGAGGCTTATCCAGTATTTCAATAAAGAAAAGCGAATGCTTTTATAGCGAAGCTCTCAAGCGCCCGTTTCTCGCATGTGCGTGGTCTTCGCTGTCGTCGGCGTAATTGGCAGACCAATAGCAAAGCACAGAGAAATAGCTTTTGACGAAAGGAAAGGGAGCAGCAGCAGCCTCACATCTCGATGGACACCCGAACCGCGCAGTGAGGAAGAGAGACAGAAGCAACTTCTATTGCCAAGAACTTGTCGACCTCAAGGCGCCTGAGTTTTAGTGCGACCCCCGTGAAGGAAGGGAAGAGGGAAGGCGGTGAGAGACGATATCGAAAAAATTGGTGTTGGTTTAGCATTTCTAAGCACGGAATAATGTGCTCGCTTGAGAAACGCCTTTATTTGCACACTCAAAAAGGAGGCTGGCCGGCGGAGATGGTCCGGGCCGCCGCAAGTGGCAGCCGACGGGCGACCGTCGAGGACCCGAGGTGGAAGGCATCACCCCAAGCCTCTTTGGGGAGGAGAAGGGAAGTAAGGACTGGGATGAGTATTCCCACACCAGATGGGACAAAGAGCAACGGCTCTCTTCCCATTGCGGACACTCGGGCTTCACGTTCGGGTCGTAGCGAGAAAACTGGGCCGGACACCGAAAGGTGCGGGTCTGGAGCTGCCGCAGAACGCGTTCGGCGGCCATCGACGCAGGTTGCTAAGAAATGCAGATCCTAGCAGATCTCAGCCATCAGCAAAAGCCCGACGGTTGCATGAGGCCAGCCTATGCTGAAATAAGAGGGTTACAAAGCAACACGCCAGCACTTAGCAATTGTTTCGGTCTTAGAGCCGGACTGAGTTGCTCTGCGCGGAAGCTTGTTTCTCTCGACCACTCTAATTGACCGCTGGTATTCTCTATTCCGCTAAACAGTGCACTAATTTCCGCTGTACATAAGGAGAGTATACTATCATCTCAAATAACTTCCACTACAGCAAGTATATACAGGAGACATCAAAATTCCCACGCCCGAATTTCTTATCACTGCAGGCGTTAGAATAAGTGTCATTCTCCTCTTACTAGTCCCATGGGCGTCTGAGGTGGTAGAATATACTGCGCGAAAGGCAGACTCTGCGGCCTAAAAACATTTTATGCAGCCTCTACTTGTACTTGCAGCAGTAGCTGCAGAATAACATTAAGGTTCATGTCTCCAGGGTCTCAAAAGAAAATAAATACAGAGAAAAACCTGCTCACCCGGATCGTTGGTTCCTGCGAATAAAAAAGACAGAAAACAGAAATCGATACATGAACTAGGGGATTCTTAACCAAGCAGTAATTTTTCTGAAGTAAAATTAGCCCTTTGGGGCATTTGATAAAACCGGGCTTCTCGCCCTCAGTTCGCTGTGTCTCCGCTCAAAAACTGCTGCTCATTTTTACAATTCGTGCTCAGGATAACAACAAACAGGCACGAGGGCGAAATTGCGGTTAGCTTGGTCTGTTACTTGTCCTAGAATTGCAACAGCATTCCTTCTGACCATTTATTCTGAAGAAGCGCAGTGCCTTACGGGTTGGTCTGTGCCTTACATAAACTTGGCAGCAAAATGAGCCGTGCGCAATGTTTACACTGCCACCTGAAACAGGACGTGACAGTCGTCATTACCTGCGACTGGCCTAGTGCGTCGAGACAGCCCCAGACTACCTCTCCGTAAAGATTGGAGTTCAACATAGTTACGCTGAACATGTGCAGCCAAAAAGAATTGCCGCTCATTCCTCGGCTATTGAATGCGAGCTGAGAGGGAAATCCAGTGGACCGAACTAACGGACACATATACGAAAATATACGTGACCAAATCATCTGGGTGCTTTTTAATCGTCACTATTCTTCTCACAAACCTCATTTGTACACCATAAAAAAGTAGCCGCGAAGGAACAATGTGCAAACCAAAAAAAATATTTCGATGATAATAATAAGTACTTGCCGCTTTTCTTTTTTCCTGCAAGACGCAGTACGCGGAAAGCCAGAAGCCACTACGCACATCAAGGTCCGCGATGTACAAGCCCTCTTTCCAGCCACCACGGGAACATTTCGAAAAAAGTTCTATTGCTGTACACGAATAAGATAGTGGTTTACATGCGGCTCTGTGTCTTAATTGCTGAGTTATTTCGGTTTTTAGAGTGATATGAGTCTTGCGTTTTGGAAGCTTGATACCAAAAAGTTTCCACATTGATAATTCGTGACCCCGGTAACCACGGAAGTATTTCTAGTCAAGCAATACCCAACATAATACTTTTTACCTAAACGTGCCATATGGCCCATATCGCCGGCATTGGAGAAACCAGCTTTCGGGGGGGGGGGGGGGGGGACGAAAGCACTTTTCTCTCAGCTTTTTGTGTCCACGTATATGGGAACGTACACTGTTCTCTAACCGACATCTGCACCGCTTTGAATATGTGTGCGCATTCTGTTCTATAAGGTATAAAAGCTTAACAACTCATCCCACCCTCAGGTGCACCAGGTGGTGTCCCCGAGAATTAATGAAGCGCATTTTTGCAAAACCTCGGCAAAACCAATAAAGTTTTACAGTGTGTCTGGATAAAATGCCCAGAATAAAGGGAGGAACCAAAGAGAAGCCCAAAGAAAAGTGATATCGCCCATTATCAACAGTGATGTTCATTAAGTGGTTATCAGTTACTTGCGGTGCTATAAGGATAATGTCTAATGATACTTGTCTTCAAAAAGAAAATAGCCTGCTTATTACCGTCTGAGCATGTCATGCTCTGAAAGCAAAAAAGTCATTTACGTACCGCTTTCGGTCATCGTAGACATCGAGCCTAATGTGGAGAAATAATAACAAAAACAGCGATCAGTCTATCGCATACACAATGACTAAGCAATAAATGGCACTTTAGTGTTTGATATCGCAACACTGAAGAGAAGAAAGCGCATGGTGTAAGGGATGCCAGAGAGTGGATGCTGTTAATGCTTTCATTGAGACGACGTTTGCGCTCTTTTTTCCACAAGTTCACAAGTCCTAAATAGGCACTACTCTAAGACGCAGAACGCTTCACAGGCGAGGAATTTCATATTACGGCTACAGCCGCACTTGGCGAGGAAACCATGCTGATGCTTGTTTGTTCCCGTGACAGCCTGCAGTACTTCCATGCAAAGAGCGAAGACACTGCTCCCCTCTCCCCATCCTACTCGTACATATGCAGCATTCGCGAAAGCCACGATCTGTCAAGGTGTTCGCGCCCATCAGTTTGGGCGTTTTATAACAGCCTAAATAAGAAAGTTATATTATCTAGGTCAGAAGGCTGTCACACTGAAAGATAATCTTTGGGCCCAAACTCGCCAGAAAATATATCACTGTGGGAGAAGCTAACAACTCACAAAATAAAGTGACAATGAAGGAATAAAAGCTATTGCGCTCACAAGATAGACCACTGACTGTGCTCCATTTTCGAGCTCTACCTGCGATACGGTGACAAAGTTAGCCCGAAGCACTCTGACAATTCAACCCTAATCGCCTCTTTAAGAACACCTTAGTTTTAATTCAGGAACTCCTTAAGGGTCTTCGTTTTCACGTCGCCTTGTTATCATACTTTATCCACCCGTCTCTCCAGAGCTCGACAGAATTCGAGGAAATAAAACGCCAAAAAGAAGTTGGTTCGAGGTAGATCCGAAAAAACTCTTCTTAGGGGCCAGTAAGGGTAGGGGCAACGCGGCTCGCCGAGGCCGCATGCGCCGACGTGATCTCACGGCGTTCCTACTCATTCAACACAACAAGAAGGTCGTAAAATATCACGAAAAAGCCGCTTAGTAATCTAGTAGTTAGCTTTCAATTAGTGCGTCATGAACGACAACAGCGCTGCTGAAAATAGGCGCTTGTTTTCTTCATAGCAAAGCGCGAGGAAAGCTGAGATTTATATGAAATGCACCACGCGGAACCAGAGTTGCATGCACAGCATCCCCCGGAACGTTTCTTCTGAACCACATTCGTAAAGAAAAAGATGCTGTATCATTTGGAAGTTGTCCTTCACACAAAACATCCAAATGGCACCCCAAATTTTGGAAGTAGATCCACTCCAGAAAATGAATTATTGTAGGTAATGTGGATTAGTGGGTGGATTTAAGCGGATAATTGGGTCTGAAAACTATACTATCATACGATAGGCCAATGGAACGTGCCCAGAGATTCTAGCCCTAAGATTCGCAAATTGCGGGGGCTGATGGTGCCACGCTCACGGTGACGATCTAAAACGTTTACCCCAAATCGCTCGCCTCCGCTGTCTTTATGAAACTAATATCATACCACCCCCTCATCTCTCTTTTCCACAGCGAGAGACCGGAGCCGTAGCCCCGTGGTAGAGCACCCCCCTGAGCTTCCGGAGGTGGTGGTTCGACTCTCGCTGCTGGCCGGGTACCCACCGGTTTTCTCAAAATGAGTAGAAGCTATCGCCCTGCCTGGTGACGGGCTTCCTAGGGTTGCATTGCTTCCGAAAGGAGCCTGCATGCGCCATCAAATTCCGTCACTCTGGGCTTGATGAGTGGCCGTGGCATCATTTTTGAGCGCTTGCCTCTGCTTTTCGAGTTCTGCGGTTCGACCTCCACGGCCGCCAGTCTACCCAACCGCCCAAACCGTTGGGAACAGGTGGTTCCCCAGCCTTAGCGCTCGATTCTACAGGAATGCACCACATAGGAACGTATCCTGCGCCTCGAAATTCCAGTTGTATGTGGGCAAGAACTCGGAAGCGGTGGAACCCGCAGTCAAACTCGCTTGCCTCGTCAAGACTGGAACCCACAGAATGCGAAGTTGGCAGGGAAACTATGAAGAGGTGTACAGAGGTGTACACTCTTGTGAAACCCTCCGGAGGCCAATGCGGTGGCCTTGTGGTAGAGCATGCGGCTCGCATTCAGAAGGTGCTGGGTTCGATCTCCAGTGCCGCCGGGAGCCTACCAGTTTCCTAATGCGTACAAGATTTCCCCCCGTCTGGTGCTCGTCCTTTCTGGAGTGAAATGATTGGGAAAAGGGTCACGGACCGAAAGTTGCGTTGACGGGCCAGCGATTCGTTCCGCCATCAAAAAACCCTAAAACCGCCTGGTTCGGTAAAAGCTCACTTGTGAAAGGACTCGGGCCATTTCGTATCTTTGACGCCCTTCGAAGCCGCGACCGTCACCCCAAGCAAACAAGGCTTCCCTTGCGCAATGCACCACCTTTGTTGTCATGGACGCGCGGTCGATGCGCTCAGACGCTCTGGAATGCTTCTCGACGCTCTGTTCATCTGTGGACGCATCTGCGCAGGAGCGAAATGCCATCGAATAGGCCGCGCTGTCTTTAGAAAGCAACGCTTTCGCCAAACACCGGCGTTTGGAAAAGCGCGAGTGAAAGACGCAGCACGGCCACCTGTATAGGACGTCTAACGCGGTATGCATGCGGTCATTCCTGCAGTCGGGTGGTCAAGGGTACGCACGGACTGGGAAGTAAATATTGAAAATCGGTAGTAGCTCGAAAATTGTATAAACCGAAGAGAACTTTCGATGTAAGATATGGTCAATTAACATTTGAACTCCTAACTTATGACCTTCTTATAACGCGTGCTATGCTCGACCGAATAAGCTATTGTGGCTAACTCGCCTTTCACCTCATTAATATCACAATGTTAGGAAGGTTAAGCCATAGACAACAATCTACAGAAAGAGCCTAGAAGTTGTAAATCCAAAGTTTCGTCATCACCTCCCTCTGGTCGATCCATGATATTTCGGTGCGCAAGACCACAAATCTCTTTAAGGTGGCGTTGTCGGTGAGATATAATAAAGTTTCAAGCTGCTATCAAATCTGAGGTATCAACCTACTCATAGCGCAGGACACTGCTATTTGGAGATTAGTGTTACAGGCCTTCGTCCTGCAGCAGACGTAGGCTGGTGTCAACAATTATGACGATCATGATCACGGACGTCTAGAAGTGTGCGAAGGCGTGGGCAACTCTGCCAAAGTTATCGATCTCACGCTTTCGCCCTGGAAACCACAAAAACTCTCGGCGATAATTTTCTAGTTCATGCGCTGACAGTTATGCGCGGTGTTGTTCAGTCCGGAACGATGCCGGCACTGTCGACCTGTCGCAAAGAGTTCCGAGTACACGTAGTTCCCTAGTGACTACAAAAAACGCACAGCATATGACTATTGATTTTCCGTTCAACGGGAAGGGTGAAGGGCCTAGAGCAGATACGTATGCCGACCTCTGGCGCTGTCACCGAAAAACTCCCTAGTCAGGTTCATTTTATGGCTGAATACTGAACTTATCAAACGATTCGCAATCAAAGCGAAGTCTATTCGTCTTGTTGCCGTTATAACTGTTCTTTTCGCATTTTTGTGTCTGGGACGTTACACCACACTACATAATGAAGCGACGTAGCAGAATACAAAAAAACGCAACGTAACGCTTTTACACCCATCTTGCACATCAGGAACTATCGTTGCTGAAAGTGCTCCTTCTTTGCATACATCTTCACTGTAGCCTCTGCAAGACGGAGTACTGCATTTGGCTTTGCGGGTAGCGGCGAAATCGTAGTCAGCAAGCAGAAGTACTAACATGTGCACTTATGGAGTCAGCAATGAAACACTAAATAGACCTTAGCAATGGAGCCATACGAATGGACGATAGTTCCTGATGGTGTACCGTATTAAACGCGCAGACTGCAAGGGCGTGAACATGCTTGTGAGATGAATAATGCGTATTATTCATCTCACAAGCATGTTCAGGCCCTTGCAGTCTGCGCGTTTAATACGGTACACCGGCCAGCTCCATGGGTCCTGACTGTTCCCGAGGCGTTTATACTGTAATCAGTTATGGAAATCGCAGCCCGTGCTTAGGGAAATTATTTTACCATCTCTGCTATGCCTGAAAACTGTTGCAATTTCGGGCATTGGTATCGCACTTCTGAACAATCTCTAGCCAGTCTTCAAAACAAAACATTGTATCTTTGCAGTACTGTTATCATGCTTGTCATTTAGGACTGCAATGTTTCGCGATGACATGATCGATACAATAATCGACTGCGTGATCTGTACGTACTGGCTTCCATGGTCGTAGTCTTGCCTATCCGCGGCGGGCACAACTCCAAGCAGAAGATGCAAGCGGCGAGGCGCGCACTGGTTTCTTCTCAGCTGCAGGCTGTCACTTGCCCACACAAGCACAAGATAGGGCGACACAGGCTGTAGTACACCGTTCAGTCAGTTGCCCTCGCAAGCACAAGATCGGGTGACACAATCGTTGTTGTTGTTATTGACCTCTAGATCAATCACTGCAACGAGCAAAACCCTGACTAATCAGTGCCTCTTCGTCTTTCAAAGGGCAGAAAAGGTCGCGCGAAGAAGAAGAATAATAAGCAAAGGCGTAGCTGCATTCTCTCATTCCGGTTTCACCTCCCGCTTTTCGAACTGCTTTTTAAGCGGCTACTTGGTTCAAAGGCGTCACAAAATGCAACCTATCAGGTGAAACAACCCCAGGGGTAGCGGTGGATATTTTGCGACATGCTGTTGATTCTTGGAGTAAGGAAGGGATGAAATATTTATTTTCTGCAATCGGACAAGAACGGCTTCTTTACTTATTGAAAACAGCTGCCTTGAGCTTCGGTGCCACTGAACCGATGTGGATGAGCGCGTATAACTGGTCTGTTGTACATTCTCATAAAGTTTTTTTCTGCTAATTTGCCGTCGCGTAACGCGCACTACGTACACTGTTAACAAAAAACACCCAAATGGTAGTAAATGGCTTGTCTTCTAACGGACACACAAAAGATGGTTTTATTTACTCCTCATAAATGGTGTATATTATTTATTTCGTTATATAAGGGAGGTATTTAGGAGTACAAGTGTGCAAATTTTTTACTACCCACAGAAAGGTACCCCATATGTGGCATCTAGTTTATTTATCCCCATTCAGGGTCATTCTTACAGCATTGACAGCGGGTGGTGGTGGTTAAAAATTTTATTTCATGAAATGGAATTTGGGAGCCACAGAGTGGCCCCTATGCATGGTCGGCGTCCCTAGTCCGGGACACCGCATAAAAAGGTCCCGTCTCTCCCCGTTTCACCAGAGCCCTTTGGGACTCAATCGAGGAGCAGTTGAGGAGGGCAGTCTCCCATGCCTCTCTGGAAGGGGTAGGGGAAGCGGGGAGGTGGGGATTTTGACAGCGGCGGAAACGGGCAGGAGCTGCTGCGGCCGCCGGCAACCCAACTTGGGAAACTGCGCTTCCCTATTGTGACCCCGCGTCACGCGTTCTTTTCCCCGTCTGCAAACCCAGCGGCTGCGTAGACGGCAGGAGTCGCCTGCTTGCCGTCTGCTTTTGTTTTACGAGCCCGTTCGGTTGGCCATGTTCGTAGATAAAGGGATGTAACATTATAATAAGCAGTTCAAAACTGAAAAGGTGTCGCTGGATAGTTTTCACAGTCATGCACCACGCTATATCTGACTATAAACCACAGAATAAAAGTTGAAAACACACCTGATGGTAGTTTAGAATGGCACTGTTCCAGTTTAGCTAAACTTCCAGGTAAATCTTCCAGTTTAGCATAACTTAAAATTAGTTCGAAACCGACGGCGGCGGTCACTTGCTATTCCGACGGCGTGGGTTCGGTGGCCTGGAAGGAAAATGGCGCCTGCCGGCTGTTGTTGCCAGCAGAACCAGCACCTTTGCGGTACTCTAAAATTTTCCAGTGACTCTATTTTTGCTACCAGTTCATCCATCTCGTCAGCGCTGCATTCGCAGTTTTCTCGTTCGAATGAATCTGCCACATCGCTAACCTCGCGGCCGTCCCAATGCGGATGGAAGTTTTTTATTTTCGATTAAAATTCATGCTTAGTCTTCATTGTGGGAGTCCACTGGAAACTGCAGCCTTCCTAGCCCTCTCTGTAAGCTCATGCGGAACTTTTGGCTCCGAGCTGGACAGCATTTTCTCCCACCGCTCAGACGTCGGTTCATTCATCATTGCTATTTTTGTGTTGTCTTGGCAGGCCCATACCAAGTGTCATATGCTCCCCATTATGCACAGCGTGAGCATTAAGGCGAAATCCTTTAATGGCTCGTGCTCGCGGTGTCCGTCCGTGCGCTGGAATCGTGCCAACTGGTGCCTCTCCTCCGGGCAGCGGCGCAACCTCCTCCGTAATTTCCTTTCCTCAAAATCATTTTCTTCACTAGGGGCTCTCTTTCTGTTCCTTCTTTCACTCCCACTTCCTCCCTTCCTCTGCAAACAGATGATTGGTGTCCACCGAGAGATGCGAGACAGTTACTCCGTAATTTCCTTTCCTCAAATGGAATTTTCATTTTCCTAACCCCGGCCCCTGTTTGCCTTTCTTCTTTCACTCCCACTTCCTCCCTTCCTGTACGGTGCGGTTCGGGTGTCCACTGCGACGGTTGGTAGGCAACGGCTCTTGCAGAAGCTACAACACAAAATCACGATTCAGGCGTCCACTGACCAAAGGGAGCCAGTTATGAGCGCTTCCTTTCCTTAAAGTGTCCGAAGTGTAAAACGTCAACACCAACCCTAATGAACACAATGAACGCCGAACGGACAGCGCTGACGGCGACGCCGCGAAACGGGCTCTAATTAGCTCGCTCTAAAACACTGCAATCAAAATAGAGAATAAAAAAATGGTAGAGGCTTAACTTGGTTAACCCTGGTCAGATGCGAAGCATATTGATGGCTAGGCTTGGTAATACATGGCTTTCCTTGGTTGAATACTTGGTCATTTTAATACAACCACTAGAAGCCTTCGTCGTGGGGGAAGACAATGGCATGGCTACAGCGGAACGCCGACTAACCCCGAGACGCGCGTTGGGTGGGCGCCTGGATTGCCACGGAAGCCGCGTCCGCCTGCCCGGTGGAGCGATCGTTTCACCTACACCGAGTGTGAACGCGCGTTCGAAATGCGCGGGAATGCCGCTGGAAGATATTCCGGTGTCTGTGCGATGGCATCGTTCTCCCTCCCAGCGCGTGACGGCGATCTGTCGTGACGTCATGTGTCACGTGGTATGGCACGTGGTGTGACGTCACTGTACCACGTGGTCTGCACGGCGTGCAATCACAGCGACGGCGCGAGGTGGACCCCCATCTTCCTCTGTCGTGACGTCATGTGTCACGGGGTATGTCACGTGGTGTGACGTCACTGCACCACGTGCTGCGCACGGTGTGTAACCACGGCGAAGGGCTGTAGTGTACCTCCGTCTTCCTCTGTCGTGACGTCATGTGTCACGTGGTATGTCACGTGGTGTGCACGGCGTGTAACCACGGCGAAGGGCTGTAGTGTACCTCCGTCTTCCTCTGTCGTGACGTCATGGGTCACGTGGTATGTCACGTGGTGTGACGTCACTGTACCAGGTGGTGTGCACGGCGCGTAACCACGGCGAAGGGCTCTAGTGTACCTCCGTCTTCCTCTGTCGTGACGTCATGTGTCACGTGGTATGTCACGTGGTGTGACGTCACTGTACCACGTGGTGTGCACGGCGCGTAAGCACGGCGAAGGGCTGTAGTGTACCTCTAGTAATATGCTTCGCATAAAACCACAAATGCGGGAAGCTCGCCACGCGCCAAGCGGTTCGGGAAAGCTGCGGTGAGTTGAGCACAAGGCTTTCGTCAAGCATAGTTTAGAAATTCCAAAGCGTTTCCGGTAATTGTTATGGCTCAGAGTCCTCTGAGGACCCGCCGCGGTGGCTCAGTTGTTATGGCGCTCGTCTGCTGAACCGAAAGACACGGATTCGATCCCGGCCGGAACGCTCGAATTTCTATGGAGCCGAAATTCTAGAGGCCCCTGTGCTGTGCGATTTCAGCGCACGTTAAAGAACCCCAGGTGGTCGAAATTTCCGGAGCCCTTCACTACGGCGTCTCTCATTCCCTGATGGTTGGTTGGTTTATGGGGTTTAACGTCCCAAAGCGACTAAGGCTATTAGAGCCGCCGTAGTGGAGGGCTCCGGAAATTTCAACCATCTGGGGTTCTTTAATGTGCGCTGAAATCGCACTGTACACAGGCCTCTAGTATTTCTCCTCCAAACAAAGCCTGAGTTGCATTGGGACGTTAAACCCATAAACAATAAACACAGTACAGGCAGAAGATTAACACAACTTTCTGTGCTGAAACAAACTCAAAACACAATACGCGACAACTTATTGCTGAAAAAAATAAATCAGCATCTGCCTGTATGTGGAACGTAAGATATGCTCGATGGTCATATGTTCGGTGTCTGCATGCATTTGATTGACGCGCTGTTTCTAAGGCTGCCATCCCAGTGTGCGGCTCGTTATGGTGCCTCCAACCAGCCCGTTGGCCTTCCCAAATTAGTGTGGCCAAATGCGGCAATTTTAGGCAATGGCGGCACACTATTTGCATCAAGAAACATCATTTTTAGATCACTTTATGTTGCTTACATGTGACGTGATTAGCCAGTCACGTTTCAGGAAGCGGTCCTTCTGATTAGGCAGTTATTCTCTAAAAATTGTGAAATCGAACGCGAGTGCTTTCATCTTTGCCAGCTGTAACTTCGCCTCCCCTCCATTTCTCATGTTTACCAGCTGCGCGCCAACAATGGCTCTGCTAAAAACAACTTCACTGTCATGTAATTTTTAGGTCACAGTTCCAGACCTGGGGAGCTTAGTTGTGACTATAGTCGGATACAACTTAAGTCTGCAGTGAAGCTCCGCCCACATTCAACCTCCGCGCACAGAATTCCTCCACGACAAAAAAGTAGTCCGCTGCTTAAATGTTTCTTGTTATGTAAACAATGAGATCACCACAAGAAAAAAATTATGAGCTCTAGGGTTTTGACACGTGGATTGTTTGATATAGTCAAGCATTAAAAAGCTGATTTCGTTTAAAATTGCGATTGGCCAGCGGAGTAATACAGGACTCCGCGGACCACGGCCCAGTGTTAGCAACTGCTGTTTTTTTACGTTGTATCCTACTATAGTGGTCGCTCTCAGAGGCAACGTGGAGCTGAACGGCGGCCTTGCTTGTCGAGAATAGTGCCCTCAGGTTTTTGAAATGCTTTGGAACTGTACATAGTGCGCGTCAGGCGACGGCAAACTCGAAGAAAAATTTTATGAAAATGTACAACTGACCAGTTATACGCGCTCATCCACATCAGTTCAGAGGCAGGGAAGCTCAAGGGAGCTGTTTTCAATAAGTAAAGAAGAAATTCTAGCCTGATTGCAAAACATAAATATTTCTTCCCTTTTTTACTCCAAGAATTAACAGCAGGCCGCAAAATATCAACTGCTACCCCTGGGATTGTTTCACCTGATAGGTTGCATTTTGTGACGCCTTTGAACCAAGTCACCGCTTAAAAAGCAGTTTGAAAAGCGGGAGGCGAAACCGAAATGAAAGAATGCAGTTACGCCTTTGCTTATAATTCTTCTTTCTCGCGCGACCTTTTCTGCCCTTTGAAAGACGAAGAGGCACTGATTAGTCAGGGTTTCGCTCGTTGCAGTGATTGATTGTGTCACCCGATCTTGTGCTTGCGAGGGCAAGTGACTGGACGGTGTAGTACAGCCTGCAGCTGAGAAGAAACCAGTGCGCGCCTCGACGCTCGCTTCTTCTGCTTGGAGTTGTGCCCACCGCGGTCAAGCAAGCCCACGACCATGGAAGCCAGTACGTACAGATCACGCAGTCGGTTATTGTATCGATGATGTCATCGCGAAACATTGCAGCCCTAAATGACACGCATGAGAAAGTATTGCAAATATACAATGTTTTGTTTTGAAGACTGCCTAGCGATTGTTCAGAAGTGCGATACCAATGCCCGAAATTGCAACGGTTTTTAGGCATAGCAGTGATGGTGAAATAAATGTCCTAAGTACGGGCTGAGATTCCAATAACTTGTGGTGTTGGCCGTCTCAATAAGGAGAGTCGAGTCCGTGCTGCTGTCCCATGACCAAGAACAAGACGAAGACGCTTTATTGGACGGACACAGCCTATATATACATGAGATGACGTCACAAGGAGAAGAATTCAAGACAATCCACAAAACCGAAACAAGAACTGAAACAAGTACGCAAAACACATGAACCACAATACAACATAACTGATTAAAGAATAAACGGCTCGGGAACCCTCAGGAGCCACGGGGCTTGCCAGTGTACCGTATTAAACGCGCAGACTGCAAGGGCGTGAACATGCCAGTGAGGTGAATAATACTGACACAGAACCTAGCATTCAAGTGTGAAGGTTACTGAAAGTGCTCCTTTTCTGCATACATCTTCACTGTAGCCTCTGAAAGACAGAGTACAGCATTTGGCTTTAGGGGTAGCAGCGAAATCGTAGTCAGCAGATGCACTAGCCTGCGCACTTTAGCAGTTAGTAATGAAACATTAAATTACCCTTAGCAATGGAGCCATACGAATGGACGATATTTCCTGATAGGCAAGATGGGTTTAAAGGCGTTATGTTACGTTTTGTTGTATTCTGCTACGTCGTTTCATTATGTAGTGGGGTGTAGTCCCATACACCAAAATGTGAAAAGAACAACTGGAACGGCAGCGAGACGAATAGACTTCGCTTTGATTGCCAATGGTTTCATAAGTTCAGTCTTCTGCCATAAAATGAACGTGACTACGGAGTTTTCCGGCGACAGCGCTAGAGGTCGGAATACGTATCTGCTTTAGGCCCTTCACCCTTGCCGTTGAACCTAAAATCAATACTCAATTGCTGTGTGTTTGTTGTAGTCACTAGGCAACTACGTGTACTCTAAACTCTCGGCGACATGGCAACAGCGCCGGCATCGTTCCCGACTGATCAATAGCGCGCATAACTGTCCGCGCATAAACTAGAAAATTATCTCCGAGAGGCTTTGTGCTTTCCAGGGCGAACGCGTGAGATTGATAGATTTGGCAGATTTGCCCACGCCATCGCACACTTCTAAACGTCCGTGATCATGATCATCATAACTGTTGACACCAGAATACGTCTGCTCTAGGACGAGGGCCTCTAAAACTGATCTCCAAAAAGCAGTGTCCTGCGCTATGAGTAGGTTGATACCCCACATCTGATAACAGCTTGAAACTTTATTCTATCTCACCGGCAACGCCACCTTAAAAACATTTGCCGTCTTGCCCACCGAAATATCATAGATCTACCAGTGGGAGGTGAAGAGGAGACTTTGAATTTACGACTTCTAGGCTCTTTCTATTGATTTTTTCTATCGGTTACCCTTACTCATATACTAATATTGATGATGTAAAAGGCTAGTTAGTCACAGGAGCTCATTCGGTCGAGCATTGCACGTGTTATAAGGATGTCGTAGGTTAGGAGTTCCCAAGCAGGCGCTTGTGAACATTAATTGAGCATATCTTACATCGCATGTTCTGGTAGGTTTATACAATTTTCGAGGTACTACCGATTTTCAATATTTTTTTCACAGTTCGTGCGAACCCTTGACCACCCGACTGCAGGAATGACCGCATGCATACCGCGTTACACGTCATATACAGTTGGCCGTGCTGCGTCTTTCACTCGCGCTTCTCCAAACGCCGGTGTTTGGCAAAAGCGGTGCTTTCTAAAGACAGCGCGGCCTATTCGATGGCACTTCACTCCTGCGCAGATGCGTCCACAGATGAGAAGAGCGTCGAGAAGCATTCCAGAGCGTTTGAGCGCACCGACCGCGCGTCCACCACAACGAATGTGGTGCGTTGCGCGAGGGAGGGCCTGTTTGCTTGGTGTGACGGCCGCGGCTTCGAAGGGCGTCCAGGATATGAAATGGCCAGAGCCGTTTCACAAATGAGCTTTTACCGAACCAGGCGGATTAAGTGTTGTTTGACGGCGTAACGAATCGCTGGCCCGGCAACGCAACTTTCGGTCTACGACCCTTTTCCCAAGCATTTCACCCCAGAAAAGACGAGCACCAGGCCAGTGGAAATCCTGTACCCATTAGCAAACTGGTAGGCTCCCGGCGGCACTGGGCACTGGAGATCGAACCCAGCAGCTCCGGATGCCGCAAGCCGCATGCTCTGCCACAAGGCCACCGCATCGGCTTCCAGAGAGTTTCACAAGAGTGAACGTGGTACGACACATCTGTACACCTCTTCTTAGTTTCTCTGCGTATTTCGCATTCCGTGCGTTCCAGTCTTCACGAGACAGGCGAGTTTGACGGCGGGTTCCACCGCTTCCGAGTTCTTGCCCACATTCAACTTGAATTTCGAGGCGCAGGATAAGTTCCCATGTGCTGCACCCCTGTGGAACCGAGCGCTATGGCTGGGAAACCACCTTTTCCAATAGTTTGGCTGGTTGGGTAGACTGGCGGGCGCAGAGATCGAACCGCAGAACTCGAGAAGCAGAGGCAAGCGCTCAAAAACGATACCACGGCCATTCATCAAGCCCAGAGTGATGGAATTTGAAGGCGCATGCACGCTCCTTTCGGAAGCAATGCAACCCTAGGAAGCCCATCACCAGGCAGGGCTATAGCTTCTACTCATTTTGAGAAAACGTGTCGGTGCATGGCCGGCAGTGAGAGTCGAACCAACACCTCCGGAAGCTCAGGCGGGTGCTCTACCACGGGGCCACGGCTGCGGTCTCTCGCTGTGGAAAAGAGAGACGAGGTGGTGGTATGATTTTAGTTTCATAAAGGTAGCGGAGGCGAGGGATTAGGGGTAAACGTTTTAATGCGCCACCATGAGCGTGTCATCATCAGCCCCCAAAATTTGAGAATCTTACGGCTCGAACGTTTGGGCACTTTCCAATAGACTATCATATTGGTCTGTAGTTTTCAGACCAAATTATCCACTTTAGTCCACCCACTAATCCCCATTACCTACAATAATTCATTGTCTGGAGTGGATCTACGTCCAAAATTTGGGTGTGATTTGAATGTTGTGGGTGAGGGCCAGATTCCATACGATATAGCATCTTTTTCTTTACGAATGTGCGTTAGAAGAAACGTTTCCAAAGTGTCACTCCTCCATCATTCTGGGGGTTGTTGTGCATGAATCTGGTTTCGCGCGGTGCCTTTCATGTAAATCTCAGCTTTCCTCGAGCTTTGGTATGAAGAAACTCAGCGCCTATTTCAGCAGCGCTGTTGTTCATGACGCGCTAATTAAAAGCCAACTTCTTGATTAGCAAGCGCCTTTTCGAGAAACATTTCGACCTGCTTGTTATCTTAAATGAGCAAGAACATCATGAGATCAGGTCGGCGCATGCGGCCTCGGCGAGCCGCGTTTCCCCTGCCCTTATTGGCCCCTAAAAAGCGTTTGTTCGGATCTACCTCAAACCGATTTCTTTATGGCGTCTTACTTTATCGAGGTTTGTCGAGCTGTGGACAGACGGGTGAATAAAGTTTGATAAAAACGAGACGTGAGAACGAAGACCCTAAAGGAATTCCTGATTTAAAACTGACATTGTCTTAAATCGGCAGCTAGGGTTGGATTTTCACAGTGCTACGGGCTAAATTTGTCACCCTTTCGCGCGTAGCGCTCGATAACGGAGCACAGTCAGTTTCAGCGCATTAGGTTTTATTTTTTCATTGCCACTTTATTTTATGATTTGTCAGCTACTCCAACAGTGATATATTTCTTGTGAGTTTGGGCCCAAATATTATCTTCCGGTTTGATAGTCGTCTTACGTTAGATAATATAACTTTCTTATTTAGCTTGTCAGAAAACGCCAAAACTCATGGGCGCGAACACCTTGACAGTTGGTGGCTTTCGCGAATGCTGCATACGTACGAGCAGGATGGGGTGAGGGGAGCAGTGTCTTCGCTCTTTGCATGGAAGTACTGCAGGCTGTCACGGCAACAAACAAGCATCAGCATGGTTTGCTCGCCAAGTGCGGCTGTAGCCGTAATATGAAATTCCTCGCCTGTGAAGCGTTCTACGTCTTAGAGTAGTGCCTATTCAGGACTTGTGAACTTGTGGAAAAAAGAGGGCAAACGCCGTCTGAATGGAAGTGTTAACAGCATGCACTCTATTGCATCCCTTACACAATGCGCTTTCTTTTCTTCAGTGTTGCCATATCAAATACCAAAGCGTCATTTATTGCTTAGTTATTGTGTAGCGATAGACTGATCGCTCTTTTTTGTATTATTTCTCCACATTAGGCATGAAGTCTACGCTGACCAAAAGTGGTACGTAAATCTGCTTTTCTTGTTTTCAGAGGATGATACTTCTGTAAAACCGTAATAAACAGGCTATTTTTTTTTCAAGACTTATTGTTATTGAAGAATTTATTGTTACAGCACCACAGGTATCTGATAACCACTTAATGAACATCAGTGTTGATAATGGGCGATATCACTTTTCTTTGGGCTTCTCTTTGGTTCCTCCCTTTATTCTGACAATTTCATCCAGACACACTGTAAAACATTATTGGTTTTGCCGATGTTTTGCAAAAATGCGCTGCATTGATTCTCGGGGACACCACCTGGTGCACCTGAGGGTGGGATGATCTTTAGTTGTTAAGCTTTTATACCTTATAGAACAGACGGCGCACACATATTCAAAGCGGGGCAGATGTCGGTGAGACAGCAGTATACGTTCCCTTATACGTGGACTCAAAAACCTGATAGAAAAGCGCTCCCCCCCCCCCCCCCCCCCCCCCCCCCCCCCCCCCCCCCCCCCCCAGAAAGCTGGTTTTTCCAATGCGGGCGATATGAACCATTTGGCACGTTAACGTAAAAACTAGTATTTGGAGTATTGCATGACCAGAAATACTTCCGTGGTTACCGGAATCACGAGTGATCAATGTGGAAACTTTTTGGGCATCAACCCTCTACAGCGCAAGACTCACATCACTCTAAAAACGGAAATAACTCAGCAATTAAGGCGTAGAGCCACATGTGAACTACCATCTTATTCCTGTACACGGCTTGTGCATTGCGGGCCTTGATGTGCGTAGTGGCTTCTGGCTTTCCGGGCACTGCGTCTTGCAGGAAACATGAAAAGCGTCTAGTTGTTATTATTATGGTCGGAAGATTTTTTTATGCTTGCGCTTTGTTCCTGCTACTTTTTCATCGCGGACAAATGAGGTTTCTGAGAAGAAAAGTGATGATTAAAAAGCACCCGGATGTGTTGGTCATGTCATTTTCGTCTTTGCATCCGTTAGTTCGGTCCACTGCATTTCCCTCTCAGCTCGCATTCAGTAGCCGGGGAATGACTGGCAATTCTTTTTGGCTGCACATTCTCTGCGTAACTTCGTTTTATTTCGATCTTTGGGGAGAAGTAGTCAGGGGTTTTCTCGACGCACTAGGCCAGTCGCAGGTAATGACGTCTATCGCGGCCTGTTTCAGCTGGCAGTGTAAACATAACGGACAGCTCATTTTTCTGCCAAGTTTATCTAAAGCATAGACCAACCCGTAAGGCTCTGCGCTTTTTTCAGAATAAATGGTCAACAGGAATCCTGTTGCAATTCTAGGACAGGTAACAGACTAACAGACAGGCTAACTGTAGTTTCGCCCACGTGCCTGTTTGTCGTTGTCCTGAGCACAAATTATAAAAATGAGCAGCAGTTTTTGAGCGGAGACACAGCAAACTGAGGGCGAGAAGCCCGGTTTTGTCAAATGCCCCAAAGGGCTAATTTTACTTTAGAAAATTTACTGCCTGATTAAGAATCGCCTAGTTCATGTATCAGTTTCTGTTTTCTTTTTTTTTATTCGCAGGATCCGGGTGAGCAGTTTTTCCTCTGTATTTATTTCCCCTTGAAACCCTGGAGACACGAACATTAATGTTATTCTGCAGCTACTGCTCCAAGTACATATAGAGGCTGCATAAAAATTTTTAGGCCGTAGAGACTGCTTTTCCCGCACTATACTGTTCCAGCTCTGACGCCCATGGGACTAATAAGAGAATGACACTTATTCTAACGCCTGCAGAGACACGAAATTCGAGCCTGGGAATTTTGATGTCTCCTCTATATACTTGCTGTAGTGGAAGTTATTTGAGATGATAGCATGCTTTCCTTATGTACAGCGGAAATTAGTGCACTGTTTAGAGGAATAGAGAATACAAGTGGTCAATTAGAGTGCTCGAGAGAAACAAGCTTCCGCACAGGCAACTCAGTCCGGCTCTAAGACCGAAACAATTGCTAAGTGCTGGCGTTCTGTTGTCTAACCCTCTAAATTGAGAGAGAGAGAGAAAAAAAAGTTTATTTACACAGGATTTCGGGGCATGCCCCAGGGTCCCCGCACGACCCCACTGCACTCAAGTGTTTATGTTCCTGAGGTCCATAACACTCGCAGCGCGGCCGGTGGCGATGGTCTGCACGGCCGGGTCCTCCGAGTGCAGCAGGGTCTCCCAGTCCTCCCAGGTCTTGAGGTTCTCTAGGTCCCGCGGGGGAGGGTACGCCGGGCAGAGGGAAATGATGTGGAGGGAAGAAGCGAAGGGTTCTGGGCATAGGGCACATGCGGGAGTGGGAAAGGATGGATGATAGTGGGCTAGGTTAAGGGGTGAGGGGAGAGTGTGTGTCTGTAGTCTGCGCCAGAGTGTTGCGTGTTTGTAATCTAGGGAGGGGTGGGGCGGTGGGTAGAGCTGGCGTGAGGCTTTGTATGCCTGGGTCAGCTCAATGAATTTGCGCATGCGCTCCTTCGTGAATCCCCGATCCGAGGCCACCTGAGCCCGGTTTAAAGAACCTCGGGCTAAAAGGTTGGCAGCCTCGTTTCCGGGATTCCCGGAGTGCGCAGGCACCCATATCAGCTCCACATGGCGAGGCGGGGGTGCATCGGACGAGTCCAGTATGCCAAAAGCAGGGACATGAACTCGGCCTCGAGGAAAATTTAAAATCGCAGTTTTAGAGTCACTTAATATCGGAGTGGAAGCAGGTCCAGCTGCAGGCCGCCTCGAGAGCTAAAAACGTTCTTGTAGTCCGCGGCAGGAAGTGGCGGCTGCTGCCGTGAACGCTGCGCAGCTGAGCACGTTGCTTTCTGGTGCGCCGACTTGTCAAGGCATGCAGGCTTGTGGGCACCGGTAGCAGAGGCTGCGGCCTCCTGGCTTCGGGTTGCTGAATGAACGTCCTTGGAGCGGGCAGCCACACCAAGGATGTGAGTTCAGTCCCTTGGGTCATAGTCTCGGGGGTTAATAACTTCTCCCTGAACCTGCACCTCCATGCTGGCGTTGGTGGCGGAAGCGTCCGTCGGAGTAGGCCTAGCTCACAGCGGAGTGAGGCCTAGCTCAGGCGAAGCGGTCACAGAGGGAAGAAATGGGGGCCGTGCGTGCCCGAAAAATGGCACAGTCGGGCCAAAAATTGATGAAGTGCGGCGCTCACCTTCACAGATCAGTGGGTGGCGAAATCTGGGCCGATGATGCTGGCGATTGGCGAATTCCGTCGTTTTTGCGCGGAGCCGATGTGGGTTTCGTCCATACTCCACGGCCCCCTAGCGGGAAGTCTCTAAATTGAACAGAGGCTGGCGTAATGCTACTGTTGGCATTTTCTTAATGGCTGAGACCTGATAGGATCTGCATTTTTTTCGCAACCTGCGTCGAAGGCCGACGAACGCGTTCTGCTTCTCTCTCT
The DNA here is from genome assembly GCF_055824585.1 of Amblyomma mixtum. Lineage (NCBI taxonomy): Eukaryota > Metazoa > Arthropoda > Arachnida > Ixodida > Ixodidae > Amblyomma > Amblyomma mixtum. The sequence continues at coordinate 271,500 of NC_143018.1, read as the reverse complement.
CTTCCTCACGGCGCGGTACGGGTGTCCATCAAAAAGCGAGACTTTTGCTGGTCCCTTTCCTTTCCTGACAAGCTATTCCTTTGTGCTTTACTATTTGTTTGCCAATTACGCCGATGACAGCGACGACCACGAACAAGCGAGAAACGGGCGCCTGAGAGCTTCGCTATTAAAGCATTCGCTTTTCATAATTGCAATACTGGAGAAGCCTTGTGTGTGTATCTGACGATTCTCAATGGATCGAAACTTGCAATCGGTATAAATTTAGGAAAATAAGTTACAATACTTTTTCTTGTGTTTCCAGCCAACCGTCCGTAAGTAAAATCTTCGATGAGGACTTCTTTCGGTTGCAAAGTTTTTAGGCTAGAAGGATATTTTTTCTTTAACTATGAGGATTAGCTTTAATGGAGGAGAAGCTGTGAGCTCGAGAGCATAGTATTTAGGCATCTATTTATTGTCCATACGGCAAACACATGGGAACAAAAATGTTGCAACTTCCAAATAGTAATATTGTGACGAATGGGGGGGTCGCTCGGTGCCCCCGGGTAGTGTGGCGAAGAAGACAAAGCTGGCAGTGGCGCACGACGGAGCGTTCCAGCTAGGCCAGCTGCCCTTAAATTATATCTTTTTCATTGTTCATCACGCCTCATTCTTCGGCTGGCCGAATATAACTTTTTTTTTATCAGAGATCCCAGGGCCGGTCGTGCAAAGACTATGTGGGTTTGGGTTCCGTGTTCCAGTCATTAGACTGCGGCCGCTACAACGCTGCGAAAGGATACCCATGTTTTGCCTTGAGCGCACAAGAAAGTGTCTTCGGTTAAGGTTTCATTTCAACAACTCACCAGGTTGACAGATCTTGACACATTCAGAACAGCGCAGGAGATTGCCGAGAGGATAGCGTCATTGTGCAAGCTATCGGTCGCTACTTTCGCTCTGTAGTTGATAAATTACTTATCATTGAGAAATTAGCGCATAAAAACTGGATCCAATGGTAGGGACATAAGCGCCTCCTGGATAAGGAAAAACGTGGTATATTGTGTCCATTGCGGAACACCACTGCGAACCATCAGTACAGTTGCTGCAAACTGAAGCTTTCTAATGTCGATGAAACGATTGAAGAGCTATTTTTATTCTGCAGAAACAAACCGGTTAGGAAATATTTGAAGAATGGAAGGGGTCAAGTTCTTAGCGCTACGAAAACAACTTTTTGGGCGTAAGCAAGCCTGTAAAAAAGTGGTAGCACTGGGCGAGCTGTAGAAAAAAGGTTTCTTGGACATTATATAGTGGTTAGAATTTATTCAGCACTTTTTTTTTTCAAAATGTTGCCTCGAAAGGCAATGTAAAGTAATTACCTGTACACAAATAAATTTTTTCGAGGACCACAACAATGCATTGTCAAAGTAGTCAATACGTATTCCTTTTTCCCCGTGTATGTAATTATTACAAATAGCCTCCTGAAACTCTTTCACGGATTAGGTAATTTGCATCCTATAGCGGAATATCATGCAAGACACAGTCTGCGAAACGTCCTTCGGTGCGGGTGGCTGGGGCCTTGACATTAAGCTCCTTATAACGAGAGCGCAGGCTCCATGCCGCTTCAGAAAGTTCCCTTCCGATGCACCAAGCAAAACAGGAGAGAAAAAGAAAAGCCTTTGGCGTAGTCCCGAGTATCAGTTGAGTATAGCATTGAATAGATTAGGCAAAATTTTAATGTGATGAAAACGAATTTTTCTGGAAGAAATATGTTTTACACCGGTCCTGTTCCCAGCAAACAGGTGGATACCTCGCCTTAAGCGGGTTTCTCTGATGCCAGTTTAGCGCTGACATCGGCTAGAATCGTACTGTTCCGAGCTCAAAGGTGTTTAACCAGGTCTAATTTAGCGCTCGAAATGGAGGTATCGGGGCCCACTGAATACGGTTTTGCGCAGCCAGGAATTTAAACAGGCGCTGGGAATCGACGTCATCGTGGGTGACGAATATGCGCCGTAGGATGGGCGCATCTGTCTGGGTGGGTGCAGCGGGACGTAGATTTCGGGACCGGCGTGGTGGTTCGGTGATGCCACAACAATCTGAATGTCTCGGTGAAGATTCTGTAGCAAGCGCGGACCACAGCAGAAAAGACACCAGGAACGCCTGCGAAGTGCAGAAAGGCGGAATGTAGGGCATGTTGCTGTTGCTACTCCGGTGTCCACACTGCCGATTCTGCATCCATTTTTAATGAGGTTTTCACGCGCAACTTTTCGACACACACTCATGCCACTTGTCCTCCTAAACATTCTTACGACTTAGCTGTAATGGACCCTTTATCCATTGAACCAGTCGGCGTAGATAAAGTAATCACATCACTGAAACTTTCATCTGCTCCTGGCTGTGACCTAATTAATCCAAAGTTTCCGAAAAGCACTAACTCATATTTTTCCGTCATACTTTCAAAGATTTTTCAGCAATCACTTGACAAAGGTTCACTGCCTGCTGAATGCAAAGTTGGGAAGGTGATTCCACTCCACAAATCAGATACGAAACATTGCCCACTTAACTATCGGCCCATTTCCTTAACCAGTATACCATGCAAAATTTTTGAACATATCCTCTTTTCTCAGATTGCCAACTTTTTAGAAGCGTACTCATTTTTCTCGCAACTTCAGAACGGCTTTCGCAAAACATACTAATGTGAAACCCAACTAGTAACGTTCACGCATAAACTGAACCTAATACTTGATCACTCTGCAGTAGCTGACTTAATATTTTTAGATCTTTCAAAAGCATTCGATAAGGTGTGTCATAGTTTATTAATCTACAAACTCCATCAACTAAACCTTGATTCCAAACTTCTGTACTGGCTTGAGGTTTTCCTGACTAACCGCTCACAGTTTGTCTCAGTTAATGATGTAACCTCGAAGCAATGTCCAGTTGACTGGGTGTACCACAAGGCTCTGTGCTTGGGCCCCTTTTATTTCTCATTTATACTAACGGCTTACCTTCCTGCGTCTCCTCCCGCATTCACTTATTTGCTGATGGCTGTGTTTGGTTTGTTTTGGTTTATGGGGTTTAACGTCCCAAAGCGACTCAGGCTATGAGGGATGCCGTAGTGAAGGGCTCCGGAAATTTTGACCACCTGGGGTTCTTTAACGTGCACTGACATCGCACAGTACACGGGCCTCTAGAATTTCTCCTACAAAGAAATTCAACCGCCGCGGCCGGGATCGAACCCCCGTTTTTCGGGTCGGCAGCCGAGCACCGGAACCGCCGAGCCACCGCGACGGCTGCTGATGACTGTAATTTTCAGCGAAATAACTTGTGATGAAGACGTAACCAGGCTCCAATCAGACCTTAACGCTGTTTCTCCATTGTGTAAGTTATGGCTAATGGAACTAAATGTTAACAAGTGTAAGTATATGCGTGCGTCAAGAAATGCTAACGAACTTCCTGTTTATTCTCTTAATAACGCACCGCACTTACAAATATCTAGGCCTTCACATCAGCTCTGATCTAACTTGGAGCGTTCACATCGTGCATACAATATCCAGTGCTAACCCATTGCTTGGGTACTTACGACGCAACTTTTCCAAAGCACCGTCCTCTCTAAAATTACTCCTTTACAAAACTCTAATACTGCCCAAGCTCGAGTACGCCGCATGAATTTGGGATCCCGGTCAAGCAAACCTAACACAAGCACAAGCATCAGTGCCATGAAATCTAGCCTTAACTTACCATCCTTGTCATCACGTCGCAAAATTTTTAGCCTGTGCCTTTTTCACAAATTATTCTATCACCCGCAGTTTCGTGCCGAACTTATCTCACCACCTCAGTACGTATCACCAAGCTTAGATCACATTCATAAAGTTGGCATCCCTTTCTGCAGATCAAAAACTTCTTTCCAGTCATTCGTACCACGCACATCGAATGAGTCGAATCACCTTCCTTCTTCTACGGCCCTCATCACCGATCATCAATTATTCAAGAATGTCATAGCCAACATTGTCTAACTAGGATTCATTTTATACTGTTATCTTTTTTTTCTTTTTCTTTTTCCTGAACGCCTTAGCTAATAATGTATGTGTAGAATTCATGTTTGTACCTTTTCTGTTTCATTAACTCCTGTTTGTTGATTACAGTTGTTTCTTTCGTAACCACTCATAAATAAATTCGTTGTAGCTCGGAAATTTTAAGCGAGTACAATGAAGCGAGAGTAACGGAGATACCGGTACTGTTCGGTACTTATAGAGGTTCAAGAAGGGTCAGATTGCACTTCTATCGGGAAGGCCTGAACCGCTCGGCGCGTAAAGGGCTATGGCACCACGTTTTGAGAATTTCACGGTATTCAAGGATTCAAATCTGTGTAGGCTATAGGTAAAGCATGCCAAGTGCAACATTAGCGTTTAATATAGTTATATAATGGATGATTGAATTTTGCGCTTTTTCTCAATGCACACGAGGAGTGTTGGGATGTTCAGTGCGACGTCACGGAAGGTATGCTTTCAAATTAGCACTGTCGTCAGCCACACCCTGCCGTGCCTCGTTAGACGCTGCCAAAAAACGCTCGGTGAGATTAGCCTTCGGTGGCGTTGGTTTTTTTCTTTTAAAGCAGGCGTTTATGCCATGGAAATGTACCCATGCCTTCCATGTAGTGATGCAAAACTATCTGACAATTGACTATCGATACTATCGATAGTTTGTTTTGAACTATCGATAGTGTAAAAAAACTATCGATAGTGCTACTATCGATAGACATATGTATCAGCAGCGCGAACACCACACAGGAAGAAGAAGGAGAAGAAGGTAAAGAGCGCTGAACTTCCAACTTTTATTTGAGCAAAAATTGAACCCGCACTTTTATACACATACCAGGTAAAATCCAATAAAAGTGCGGGTTCAATTTTTGCTCAAATAAAAGTTGGAAGTTCAGCGCTCTTTACCTTCTTCTCCTTCTTCTTCCTGTGTGGTGTTCGCGCTGCTGATACATATGGATCGCAACCAACTAGCCCGACAGATGGTGTTATCGATAGACTATCGATGGTATTATCGAGAGCCTACTATCGATAGTAATACTATCGATAGTGTTGCCATCGATAGTATTACAAGCGATAGTATCACTTCGATAGAAAGACTATCGATAATTTAGTTTAGTTTATGGAGGTTTAACGCCCCAAAGCGACTCAGGCTATGCGCTATGACCATCTATGACTATCGCTGTGGCTGTAACTATCGATAGTGAGACTGCCGATGGTAAAACTATTGATAGTAACAATATTGATATTATGGATTTGTTGGCCAGCGATACAACAAAAACATCTGCGATACCTGATTGGTTTCACGGTATGATGAGGCTTAACATCTTAAAGAGACACAAGCAATGAGGGATGCCGTAGTGGAGGTCTCCGGGTAAATTTCGACCAGCTATGATTCTTTAACGGGCACTCCCTGCCGAAAAAAGTTCTATGATGCAATAAACTCATACAGTTTGTCATACAAATATCATACACTTATCATACAAATAATAGAAAATTATCATGCAGATGTCATACATTTCTGTAAAATCATACAGTCGTCATAGAGGTGTCATAGAATATCATACAATTGCATGCTATATCATACAAATTGGATAATATTCTATGATGAAGCCTCTATGAGATAATTGCATCATAGAACTTTTTCTCAGCAGGGCTGGGACAGTTCGGAAAAATACCTGGAACTGCACGGGATGCAAGAACAAACAGCACAAGTTGTGCTGGCATACACGACACTATCGTGCACTGCAGACGTCGTCTTAGTGACGTAACCGTTGCAGGAATGCTTTTCGCACACACGCACACATGCTTCGCAACTAGGATATTCGCACGCTAACATTTTGTCCAGCAACTTTACGTATACGGAACATGTGCAGAGCACGGTGATGCGCAGGCCGCGAAACCGGGCGAGTCCTGTCAGTTACTCATACCATCACCTCCATACCACACACTCGGGAAACGAAGTTTAGGGTGCGGTGGGTACGATTGGTTGATTTTATAAAATCGATGGTACTATGTATTACAAGTAGTATCAATACGGCTATCGGTATTACTATCGATAGAGTACTTTCGATAATTCTATCGACAGTACTATTGAGAATACTATAAATACTACTATCGAAAGTGCTAACTATCGATAATACTATCGTTTGTGCGCTAACGATAGTCTTTTTTACCATCAATAGTTAGATAGATAGTGACTCAACTATCGATAGTATCAACAGTACTGTCGATAGTTTTGCATCGCTACTTCCATGACGGCAAAATTTATCCCCCACTTTGCGTTGTGCCCTGCGGAGAAGATTGAAAGGCATCGCGATTTTAATCGGCGATTACGTCACTATATCAAATGCTATCCCAAAAATACTCCGCATGCTTTACCTGCAAGTTTCACCCATTCGTCTGGATTTCTGAAACCTATGCAGTTGCCTTTTAAACAGGTTTATCTGTGTGTGACATAGCGCTCATACCGGATATGCGTGAGTGAGACTTAGTGATATGAAATTTCTTGTTATTGCTCTTAGCTTCGAGGTGAGCTAATAACCGCTTGATGCAACTTGATGGATGTAGCGGCATATCTTCACGTGAGTGACTTGAAGAATTTAAAACTCATAAATGAAAGCAAGGAAGCAGGTTTTCGCCAGAAACTTGGAAAATATGCTGGATGGTAACTGAAACATGGTGGTGGCCATTGAAATATGCGTAGGAAGCTGCACTGACGGGGAAGTAGCTAGTGCATGAAGTAGCTTTGGCGAATGCACTACCTTTTATGGACGGGCGTAATGGAAGCAGCAGTGCGAATACAGTGAAACATCGGAAGTAAATGACTAGCAATGGGTTAACCGTGCAGCGTGGAAGGAGATGAAAAAAATGAGAACAATGGGCCTGTTTTGCGCAATTTTTTCTGCGTCCGTCACTGTTGTAGTTATGAAAGTGACCGAGCCTAACTGTCTTTCGTTAATGTTTCCGTGTGGGTTTACGCCCAGAAATGCCTAGTTCGAAGTGTATTATTGGTGTCGCCACACCACTCTGTGCATGCGAAAATAAATAAAATATTATGCCTCGAATTGATGGCCCTAATAAGTCTGCATATAGCAAGAATTACATGCCTTCTTATAAGGCGATGAAACAGCCAGCTTTGAGAGGTTATGACAATGTGAGAACTGCAGGGCATTGGCGAATTTATACAATTTACGAAAACATGCAAACTACGTAAAGGAGCATTTACGCTTGACAAGCAAAAATAATGCACCCAGTTTCTGTCCTCGCGGAGGCTTAGTGGATACAGTCTGTGTGCCTCGCTTAGAAGGAACTGTAACGGAGGGAACGAGCTTTGCTGGAGCGGCAGGCGCACAAGCACATTAACTGTGTTCCTATTCGTCTGAATGGTGCTGTCGCTGGCTCAAAATATAGGATTTTGCTGTCAACGTTGCCTACAGGCAAGAATATTGAAAATTCTTTATTTTTACGCTGTGTCTCTTCGGCAAGTCCGTACGAGATTGATTGTGTCACCGCTGCACTCTTCAAATCCGTCGATGTGATCACAGTGACGATCCTGGTTAGTGTTCTGAGGATGATGTGTCAAGAGCTGAAGATGCCTGATTCACAATTATAATCAGCAGGACAGAGATATAGAGGTACACTGCATTCCGCCCCAGCTGTCTGGCGAAGTGCTATTATTGTACCAGTTCAAGCCCTCTCGCGAGATTAAAAAAGTGCTTTGAGAAAATGGGCGTCGCCCGGGTCTCGAGCACATCGTAAAGCACGCGGATAGTACGAATCACTCCTCGTGAACTAACATCACTCCATAACGTACCGCACCAGGTGGCCGCCCATGGCGAGTCTGTCCTTATCGCAGTGCCCAGCAGAGCATCACTTTGTCTAACCTAACCTAACCTAACCTAACCTAAACTAACCTAACCTAACCTAACATAACCTAACCTAACCTAACCTAACCCAACCTAACCTAACCCAACCTAACCCAACCCAACCTAACCCAACCCAACCTAACCCAACCCAACCCAACCTAACCCAACCTAACCCAACCCAACCTAACCTAACCTAACCCAGCCCAACCTAACCCAACCTAACCCAACCTAACCTAACCTAACCCAACCTAACCCAACCTAACCTAACCCAACCTAACCTAACCCAACCTAACCTAACCTAACCCAACCTAACCTAACCTAACCCAACCCAACCCAACCTAACCCAACCCAACCCAACCTAACCTAACCCAACCCAACCCAACCTAACCCAACCCAACCTAACATAACCTAACCCAACCCAACCTAACCTAACCCAACCTAAACCAACCCAAACCAACCCAACCTAACCTAACCCAACCTAACCCAACCTAACCTAACCCAACCCAACCTAACCCAACCTAACCTAAACCAACCTAACCCAACCTAACCTAACCTAACCCAACCTAACCCAACCGAACCTAACCCAACCTAACCTAACCCAACCTAACCTAACCTAACCCAACCCGACCTAACCTAACCCAACCTAACCTAACCTAACCTAACCTAACCCAACCAAACCTAACCCAACCCAACCTAACCCAACCTAACCTAACCTAACCCAACCTAAACCAACCCAACCTAACCTAACCCAACCGAACCTAACCTAACCCAACCTAATCCAACCTAACCTAGCCTAACCCAACCTAATCTAACCCAACCCAACCCAACCTAACCTAACCCAACCTAACCTAACCTAGCCTAATCCAACCTAACCCAACCCAACCCAACCTAACCCAACCTAACCAAACCCAACCTAACCCAACCCAACCTAACCCAACCTAACCTAACCCAACCTAATCCAACCCAACCTAACCTAACCCATCCCAAACCAACCTAACCTAACCTAACCTAACCTAACCTACCCTAATCTAACCCAACCCAACCTAACCTAACCTAACCCAAACCAACCCAACTTAACCCAACCTAACCTAACCCAACCTAACCTAACCCAACCCAACCTAACCCAACCCAACCCAACCTAACCTAACCCAACCTAACCCAACCCAACCCAACCTAACCTGACCTAACCTAACCCAACCTAACCTAACCCAACCTAACCTAACCTACCCTAATCAAACCCAACCCAACCTAACCTAACCCAACCCAACCTATCCTAACCTAACCAAACCCAACCTAACCTAACCTAACCCAACCCAACCTAACCCAACCCAACCTAACCCAACCCAACCTAACCCAACCCAACCTAGCCTAACCTAACCTAACCTAACCCAACCTAACCTAGCCTAATCCAACCTAACCCAACCCAACCTAACCCAACCTAACCTAACCCAACCTAACCCAACCCAACCCAACCTAACCCAACCCAACCCAACCCAACCTAACCCAACCTAACCTAACCTAACCCAACCTAACCTAACCCAACCTAACCCAACATAACCTAACCTAACCCAACCCAACCTAACCTAACCTAACCCAACCTAACCTAACCCAACCTAACCTAACCTAACCCAACCTAACCCAACCCAACCTAACCTAACCTAACCTAACCCAACCCAACCCAACTTAACCTAACCTAACCTAACCCAACCTACCCTAACCTAACCTAACCCAACCTAACCTAACCTAACCTACATGCCACCAACAAGGCTGCCTGTTTGGAGGAGCTTGCAGGCAAAGCTACCTCTCCAGTTCACATAACTGGCTCGAAATTTTCAAATTGCTCTTGCTGAGCAGCCACATGGTCTGCTCACAATTGCAGGTTGCGGGGATGACTCAAGGTTAAGTAGCCCACCTGCCTCCTAGGTGGGGATTTTTGTGTGGATTTTCGTAACGCTCAACGACCCCATTTTCTGCGACACGATCCCCTTTATTCTGATATACTACACCGCTGTACTGAAAACGCCCTGTGCCCTGTAATGGAAACCAAGTCACGGCCAGCTCACAGCCACCGGTTAATGTAGGACAATACTTTTCAACTCAAAATTTATTCATTTATTTGTAGATATAACCCCCTTTTTGAACCCAAGCAGGAGTGGATGCAAGATAGGAAAATGTCAATAGCGGCTCGAACAAAAGAAACAAGTACAGGCGCAAATAAATACAGCAGTGAGAACGACCGGCAGCTGTTCAAGCAGTGGGATGAAGAGGTCGACAAAGTGCAGTTCTGGTTCCTGGGTGACTCCTGGAAGTGTGCCTGTTGTGATGCTCTTCGATCAACAACCACCGACCTGCACTGTGACGACACACCTTTACACTTGGTGGAGGTGTCTCGATCGCAGTACTGGTCCTGAGCTTAGAACTTCGGAATCGAACACAACCCGCCCCGGCCACCATGCCAAACAGTCCGACTCAACCATCGCCGGCCATCCCTGCCACCGTCCTCTGTTCGGGGGTGCAGTGCCAGCACGGCCCTTCTCCATTCAGTCGTACCGACAACTATGACGTTGACGACTGGCTCGCCTCTCCACTTATAATCATACAATAATAAAATAATAATAGTACAATGTAATAGCACTTACAATTGGTGCGATGATTCCATAAAGTTGAGAATTGTCCTCTTCTACCTCACAGACGTACGTTGCCAACCTATGGTTTCTAACCATGAGGACAACCTACCTGGTCCTCATTTAAGACGAGCTTCGCCGACGCTTTTGGCCATCCCGCCATGCAGAAACTCCGCGCCGAGCAACGTCTCCGTGCTCGAGCTCAGCTGCTGGCAGAAACTTTCACGAGCTATATTGAAGACATCGTTGATATATGAAAACGAGTCGACCCTTCGATGTCCGAGACAGACAAAGTTGTTTTCAAGAAGAAAACACGAAATACACAAGGACTAAAGGAAGACACACAGACGGGCGCTGACTTGCAACTTAAGGTTTATTCCTCGGAACGTGGAATTAAATAGATCAGGCTCCAAACCACAAAAAAAAAATAGGGGTGATGCTCACTTGTTCATGCACACGAAAAGCCAGAATGATACAGCAGCATTACTTCCCTGCAGATAGAAATTCTAATTCTTTTGTTGACAACGCTAAGGAGGGACTGCTCACACATCCGCACTTTAGCCAGGTGATTTCAGCTACTTCAATAATTTCTCGAGTCAACGTGTTGGGGTGTCTACTCAACACTGTTGTTTTTTTGTAAGTATGGCTGGCAAGTTTTGCTTTCACAATCCTGGCAGTGGAAGCCACTATGCGCTTCAACTGTATTGCCGACATTGTTATTGTGTTTTCTCAGGCACTCGTTCAGGCATCTACCCGTCTGGCCGACGTACTGTTTTCCGTATGAAAGTGGAATGGAGTAGATGACACCTTCTCGACGTGCAACAAAATGATTCTCATTCTTTATGGGGCACTTTTGTGGCGTGAATTCGTCGTTAACTTGTTTGCACAATTTGCAAGCTTTTCGGGAGCCGAAAAAACAACTCTTACGTGAGCGCGGTTGCTTATATCTTCCTTAGTTTATGGGAAAATTTAGGAATGTAAGGAACAACTGTCTTTTCTTTTGCCTTGGCGGACTCTGTCAGTTTGTCCTTCTTGTTTTTGATTAAACTTGCTAGCATTGATTCAGATACGGACACGAGCAGTTGCTTGAGTAGCCTGCCTTCATAATCCGATCAGTTTGGTGGTTGAAACTATCTTGTTGTGAGTGAATGCATGATTTATTTAGAGGATTGTTGTAGGATGACTTAGCTATAACACCTAACTTAGCTATAACCTAACCTAACCTAACCTAACCTGACCTGACCTGACCTCACCTCGCCTAACCTGACCTAGCCTAACCTAACCTGACCTAACCCAACCTGACGTGACCTGACCTAGCCCAACCCAACCTAACCTAAACTTAACCTATCCTAACATAACCCAACCTAACCTAACCTAACCTAACTCAACCTAACCTAACCTGATCCAATCCATCCTAACCTAACCAAACCTAACCTACCCTAAACCTAACCTAACCTATCCTGTCTTAACCAAACCTAACCTATCCTAACCTAAACCTACCCTAACCTAATCTAACCTTAACCTAACCTAACCCAACCTAATCTAACCTGACCCAGCCTAACCTAGCCTAACCTCACGTAACCTAACCCAACCTAACCTAGTCTCGCCTAACCTAAACCTATCTTAAACCCATCCCAACCTAACCTAAGCCAACCCAACCTAACCTAACCTACCCTACCGTAACCTAACCCAACCTAACTCAACCCAACTGAACCCAACCTAGCCTATCCCAACCTAACCTAACCCAACCTAACTTAACCTAACATAACCCAACCCAACTTAACCCACCCCAACCTAAACCAACCTAACCTAATCCCACCCAACCCAACCTAACCTAATCCTATTGCTTATTTTTTTTTGTGGTGATATGCACCTTCTGCCAAAAGACAAGTCCAACATATGTTTATGATGTTATTTTACTGCCACTAAGGAGTAGCTACTTAAACTGTGCTACATTGTAACTCCAATATAGCCCTCAAAAATTACATATACTAGTCTGTGCAGTTATAATAGGGAGGAATAAATACGTTCTCCTCGCCTAAGTGCGGCGGCGATCCCATATCGTGGTCGGGAGCGGTACCGAGCGATCGCGGGCCTTGCTCTGAGAGGGAACAAAGGAATATGCAAGAATGAATAAAAACTGTACCCGTATGCGGAGTCTACATGTAACGCTATACACCATCGACAGCAGGAATAGAGAGGCACGGTCTGTCGTACTGCCGTCAACGAAGCAATCGTCGTGCACCCATTGAACAGGGGTGTAACGGCCAAGCTCGCTGATTGTGAATTGTACCGCGAAACCAGTAAAATAGAACCCGCCATGATTTGCTTCCTTTCGTTTACCGAAGGCCTCATTCATATCTTCGATTCAACGACACCCTCATTGTCCTACCGCTGTGAGTTCAATAGCTTAACGCCACACCCCCTAATGCAGCGCACCACTTTCGTCCGCATTGTTCGATCACTTTCAACATGAAATTCACGATCACAGGATATATGTCCGCCGTTGTGGACAAAGGTGGTCCTGGCGAACACTCTCGAAGTTGGGTTACGCGCAGCATAAATACCCCAACAGTAGAAGATTGGACACTCGGCGTCATTGAAGAGCTGGTGCAACACCGTACGCGACTTAAGGAGGCCATGGATTAGTATTCCGCTATCGGCATATGCCTGTTTTCTCTTCAACTTTGTAATAAAGTATCGTTAAGTAATAAAAATAGAGTACTGCTAGTTTCACAATAATAATAAAGAATACAAATTAAAAAACACACAATTCCTTTATGTTTTCCTCGCTTTAGGATGCTAATGGATTCTTTGAGACGCATGTCATTATGAGCCCCCAGTTTTCCTACCATTGTATGATCAACCGCTGATCTCAAAGCAATGTCAATTCCGTGGCGTACGAAGGTCGATGCATTCATTAAAAGCAGAAGTGCGCAGCTAGTCTATAAACTGCATCACATTTTCTGTTTCATAGTGTTTGTGGCTACAGTGTTTAGCGTATGATTTATTTCCCGACTATATTGCCACGGTAGTGTTTGATACTAATTAATCAATAATCTGTCCAAACAATCACACCTATCCGAGCGAATCATTCCTCTTGCAATTAGCTTACTGCATATCAAAAATTTTCTTTTCGCTTTGCCTTTGCAGATTATGCAAAGAGGATCACAAATATTAGAGAGATTTAGCATACCGTAGACGTACTAGTGGAGACGCATACCGGTGTTATGTACGGCAGCTGCGCATATGCAGTGGCAAGGACGTGGCTGGGTAGGACCACTACGCATGCACAACAGGCGTACGTAAAACTGGTATACGTCTCTACCAGTACGCCTCCGGTATGCTAAATCTATTTTTCCACGCATGCATGTTTTGCCTATTTCTGTCAAAATAATTTTTGCTGATATTCTGTAGATGTCCATTCCGAGGCAATAGGGACATCTTCTAGACACAGAATGGACAAAGTGTGATCATTCAAAGACACCCTCTATACATTAAATATTTTGGGCGGTACATTCTGTCAATATCTTGTCGTACTACTCCCGACGATCTGCGGAAAAGCGAGGCATGCAGCCGCGATGATACAGGCCGTGAAAATCATTTAGTTTGTGGACACCACGATCATAACTAAATATTTTAAGCAGACTGGCCCTTTTCGAAACAGCGGCCAATCGGAAAAGTGCAGTTTCCAGCGGAGGGGTTTGCAAGGGAAGACTTAGAGTGATGATAAGGCAATTACCACACAAAGGTGATCGCTTACGTAGGGGTTGTCAAAAACATCTCTCTTAAAATCAGTAAAAAAGAAGGTGAACTAAAGGACATATCTAAACAGCTCAGTTTAGCTAACTTCGGGAAGCACCAAGTGTGCTTGCCTGTATTGAGCAGGCAGACATTACTGGACAAAATAAAAACTAAAATAAAGCCTCTAGTATCTGTCTCTTCACTTCCCCAAAACGAGGAGTGTGCATTAAAATCCCTTACAACTAGATATGGCACTGTTAACTGATTAAAAAGTGCTTCTAGATCATGGAGTGTTGCAGCGAGGTGTGGCTGAAAATATATGGAGCACATGTAATTGTTCTAAAATGAAGAACGACGACTACAACTGCTTCATATCTTGTTTTGAGCTCGATTTCATGGGTTCCAACACAGCTTGTGACTATGGTAGCAATGCCCACAGAGAGCCAGCCTACTCACCTGCTCCCGGTTTCGTCGAAAGACTTCATAATTTTAGAAAATATATTTGTGTACACGCCCCAAGTAGATATAATGCTACAGGCGACAGTGAATTTTAAAGGTCTGTTCCATCGCCATAGTTCTTTTGTAGTCCTCAGCAGTTCCAGTGGATTAGGAATGCCACAATGATTTATAGGGATACATTTAAAAAATTGGAGGGGATACTTATTCACCACCTTAAGGATATAACGTGATAGTGAAACTGGTTAATTACCATATATGCAGGTCATCATCTACTCTGCATTCATAGATCTCTGGGAGTCCTCATACCCCTCGATCCTGGTGCAGTGGTGCAGCAGTTAAGCGACTCACCACTGCCCTGCGATGGCAGGTGCTCACAGCGGTGGGCTTTGTGTGGACCAAGTTGCTATTCCCAAGCGACCAAAAATTAACTGCCACTTATAGACCAGATTTTTGAGCCTCTCCTGGGCGCGGCCATTTTGCACCGACTGGCGCGCCGCGGTGCGGGCGTTTCTTTGGGGACTGCGGGGCTGCGGCAGTTCCGCGGCCGCGCCTGCATATAGCCGCGCTTCGGGCGCTAAAAAAACATTGTCGAGCATACTTCCGCTGCGTGGCTGTGTTGCAGGAAGTATTTACGTTATCAAAGCGATAACATTGACGCGTTTTAATGACATTTAGTTTGACATTCAGGTTAATTGTGCCGGCGCTTAGAACGCGCTCGTGCTTAATCGAATTCCGTCTTGGTGCTCCACCGCAAAGAAACTTTTTATTCAATATCAAGAATTAGGTGTGCGGCTATAGCATGCAGTTCCAATTCCCATGCACTCTTATTCCTTCCTGCCGGCCAGCCATAAAGCCCCCCCCCCCTCCCCCTCCACAAACAGGGCTTTCTTGTCGCCGCGCCAGTTTATCAACAAATTACCGCTGTGAGCTCAACTGAGTCGCAGCGTCAACAGAAAACAAATTTTGTCGTGGTTTATGCAACCTGGTGCATAAAAACGTACTTTCGCTTAATTTATCAAAGCTTGAATAGATATGAGCAGCTAATCCAGCTTTCACTAATTCTGACGCCCGAAGTCGCGTTATTTTATTCAGGAGCTCTCGCCGCGTGTGAGAGCGTTGCGTAGCCGTTTGGCTAAGTGTGGAAAATGTAATGAAATCGCGCATAGTATTTTCCTATGAATAAGGTAGATACCGCACCGCTGCGGTGGCTCAGTGGTTACGGCTCTCGGCTCTGGCCCAAAACACGTGGGTTCGATCCCGGCCGCGGCGGCCGAATTTCGATGGAGGCGAAATTCTAGAGGCCCGTGTACTGTGCGATGTCAGTGCACGTTAAAGAACCCCAGGTGGTCGAAATTTCCGGAGCCCTTCACTACGGCGTCCCTCATAGCCTGAGTCGCTTAGGGGCGTAAAACCTTAATAAACCAAACCAAACTAGTGTAGATACCAACAGCAGAAAGATACTATAGATAAACCTTTACCCCCAAGATCCCTCTGACATGCGTGCGGAAAAAGCAGCTGAAATCGGTAGCGGTCGTGCTTACAATCCTGTGCATGAAATGTGTTTAATGGGAACAAGAGCAAGCTCAGCGCAAGCATGCCGAACACGTACTGGTGATCGAAAACACGCGCTCCGTCGGGACAACCTTCAGTCTGCAGCTCGCCTATCCAGTTACTACTCCACTTAGTCAAATCATTAGATCTACATTCTGATGCATAAAATTATCATAGATGATAGCGCACGTAAAAGGCGACAACAAACGACACGACAGCGCAGAAATCTGCTGAGAAGTGCCGGTTTCCAGTCCGTACACTACCTGGTCGACTACCCTCGGATGTGACGTTAACGAGCAACTGCGAGCAATATAACCGCAGTACTGTCCGGAAGAGGGAAAATGTGAGTAGTGTCGCACAGCACACACCCTCATAAGTTAGCTGATGGAGCACAACAACGGCAGAAGCGAACGCGTAAACATGCGTTCGACGCGCGGCGCCGGCGCGACCCGCAGTCCCTCGGGCCGCGCGCGCCGACAGATGGCGACTGGTGTCGAGAGTAGGAGCGCGCCCGCAGCCTGCGTGCGAGAGTAAAAAAATCTGGTCTATAACGGTGGGTAGTTAGCTCACTATCCGGCTGACAGGTTGTGATGACGCTGCAAGGTCATGTGACCAAGGTGGCCCACCTGCCTCACTGGAGTTCCGCAGAGCTCCCGCAAGCAAAGTTAATGGGCTTCTCCTGAAATGGAGAAGCTTGGTGGGCTGCCGACAGGCCCTTTTTCGGGGGTGGCATAGCAGCTTTCATTGCGTCTGCCAGAGGCACAGGTGGCTCTGCCTCAGCCTCAATGTGTGTGTGAGCTGAGCAGGTACCATAGGCCGGTGTGGTTTGCCGCAACCACCGTATCGAAGAAGTTTGTACGCGGGGATGAAGGAGAAAGCGCTCAAGGCGTATCACCTTCATGCTTCTTTGAAACTGACGTTTTCCTTGGTTTTTAGAGTTATTTCCTTTTCCTTCTTCCATGTGCATGACCTTGTGTAGGCAGCGTGCTGTCCCTCACAGTTTGCATAGTGCTGTAGCAGTTCGCTGAAGGACGATCCTTCAAGGCACATTTCGTGTACATTTGGCAGCCACGGAAACTCTGTGATGGAGACAGGGAAGTCCCCAATAGACACAATGTTTGAGAGTTTGGAGTTTTGTACATTGTTACGGAGTTCGAGCATAAATCACCGCTGGCAATTTTGCATGCCTTGTAGCCAGGGCCCAAGGCCTCTGTTAAGCACTTTGGCATATAGTACAGGGACAGGATTCTTGCTTGTTTTCCTCCTACTTCACTATGTGCGAGATGGATTTTGAAAGCTACCTTTCTTTGCTGAAAAAAATCAGCTGCTTCATCCGGCTCTCTTTTCAGAGAACGATCATTTTTGAATTGGGGGAGCTGTAAACAGTATATTTTATTCAGCCAAGCTGCCAGCCTCCCACCATGAAGCCCGACAGGTGGACGGGCCAGGAAATTGCAAGCCCTGCCCATGCCAGCTATACAAAACTAAACCAAATGTGGCGGAACTAAGGGTAGTTCGGCAAAGTCAACCCTAGCTACCTATGAAAAAAAAAAAAAAAGACAAGGGAGAAGAATAAGACACGAAAGTTATGACAAGGAGGAAAGTGAAAGGTGGAGGAGAGGATAGGAATAGGTGACTACCAATTTTCCCCGGTCGGGTCAGGGCAAAGGTGCTGTCTACAGGAAGCTGAGGCCATGGTGGTGTGTTGCCTCCACTGAGGGGCCTTAAAGGGGCCCAGAAACACAATCTTAGTTAACTGTTTTGCCTGTTGATTGCATACAGTTAGTTATAATGGTGCTATTAGCGTCGGTAATACCGCGTATATTCCGTTTTTTAATATTTTAATGTCCTCCCAAAAACAACTTCATGGCTCTGATGGTGTCGCCACACAGTGGCGGGATTTTAGCAGCGGATATGACATCACTGGCGCGAGCTTGATGACCGGACAAACAGTAAATATCCTGCAAATTGTGTGAATAAATAGAGACACATTTTGTCACCTGTCTGCGTTTTATATTAGATCAACAAAAACAATTTGTTTGTCTTAGATAAAAGCCCTGCAAAGCAAGTAAAATAAAAATACACCACCAGGGGCGCTCTGGCATGGAAACAACGCTGCCAGTCTCACAGAGAGCAGGCAACCATGGAGTACAAACTTCCGCGACGTGCTCTGGCTGGCTGTTTTGATTGGTTGCGCCAGGTGCCGTCATTGGGAGAGCGAAATAGGAGTGGGAAGCCCCGCCAAAATCGAGTTGAGGGCAGCGTTTTGTTTGCTTGTATTTTGAAATTTCTTCACTGAATAACTCCCGTTCCTGTGCATCGATTCCTGTAATTCTTTTTAAGTCAGCATCTGTGTGACATAAAGAACCCACCTGAAGTATAGCCGGTATTCCCCCAGGCAGTGTTTCACAGCCCCTTTAAAAGTCCAAACACTTGGCATCGGCACAACCACCAGGATCTCCTTTTCCCTGGACACGGCTATGCCACACATGGCCAGATGTGGGTGCTCAGGTCTGTGGTGGCACAATGCTCACCAGCATACCCTTGCGAGAGTGCCCCTGCGAGTGCTCAGTAAACGCTGCTGTCGCAACTCACCATCGCTTGATATGTTGCAGAAGCCCCGGCGGGGATGAGCAACATAAAACCACAGACACAAGCTCTGCTACCAAAGGCACTGCACTGAATGAAGAAAACCATAAAAAAGTAACATATTATTTTACTGAGCTTTATTCTATGTACAAAACAAAACAAGTCAGCCTGCAGCCACACCAGCTTTTACACTACTGTAACATCAGACGTATTTGGTATAGTATTTCCTATCATATTTGCTGATCCATCGTGCAGAGTCCTGCATCTGGTAATCGATAACTCGCTCGATGGTGAATGGATTGATGTTCTTGCTTGCCAACTCATCCTCTTCACGCTTTATTTTTTCAAGCACCTCTTTGCTGACTGGTATAGCATCCACAGGAAGCTTGTAACATACCTGGAAATAAAAGTATGAAGCACATAAGAAGAAATCTTAGACTGCACTTATGGGTGAAAAAAAAATGCACAAGTGATATGCAATGTGATGCGACAAATCTGCGCTAGCAGTATTGCTTGTACAGGGTCGTCCACTCTTAGCACGTCGCTCCGTGCTGCTGGTGCTCCGCTGGGGGCTGTACAAACTACTACAGTGGAACCTCGATTATACGTCCCCCGGTCATGCGACGACCCGCATTTTACGACGAATTTGTGCGGTCCCGGCAAAATCCCCATAAAGACAATGCATTAAAAACCTCGGTTATACGACGCAAATTTTAGAAGGACCCCGCTTCGTACGACGTCTGGCTCGTACCGTCCGTCAAAAAAGGTCGTCAGCAAATGCAGGCCGGGATGTACCGTATTTTCGCGATTCTAAGCACCCCCCTATTTTCGGAAAAAAATTTCTGAAAAAAACTTTGCATGCGAATCTAAGCACCCCCTTTTTTGCTTGGAAGAGAGCGTTGCCAAGGCCGCCAAGTGCACTTGCTCTCTTTTTCGTGGAGCCTGTGCAGTCGGAGTCCCGAGGAGGCGCGGCCTGCGCGTTGTTGTTGTTGTGACTGAGAGAAGGATGAAAAGGAAATTGCATGGGCCTGCCTACTGGCTCGAGCCAAGCCACCACCGCTGCCAAGTGCAGATAGAGGAGAGTTAAAAGATCAGAGGAAAGATAAAGAGAAAAGATAAGACACCCGTCGCAGCAACAAATGCGTCCGCCGGAGTGGACGCTGCTGAAAAAACAGATAAGTGAGTGAGGCCGCGCTCGCCGAAGCGAGGACAGGGGCGTCCACAGCACTTTTTGTGTTGCTGCGTTCCGACACTACAAGACAGATGGCGGCACAGAACTGTCTGCAGCTATTTTTCTTTTGAATGTTCCCTAAATAAAATGTTTTTTCTCGCGCCCGTTTCATCGAGATTTCACCGCGAAAAGAGGGGCCCGGGGGAGGGGGGGAGGGGGGTCAGTTTAGATTTTTCGAATCTAAGCACCCCCTCTCACTTTGGGCATCGCGATCGTGAAAAAAAGGGGGTGCTTAGAATCGAGTAAATACGGTAGGCACACTTTAGCCAGTTGATAACCGGTGCGCCTTAATCTTTCCACCTATCAAGAAAACCGCGCGAGCCGCTGCCCTGCTGCACGGCAGCCTCAACGGCCATTTTATCTTGTTTGTTGAAGACTAGCCCTCTGCCGGCATAAATGTGCTGCATTTGTGTTCCGAAAAAAAAAAAAAAGATGACGATGAAGTTCAGACGTTAAAAAATATCACGATTGATTTTCGATTATACGACACCCGGATTATACGACGGTTTCGCGCGGTCCCCTGAACGTCGTATAATCGAGGTTCCACTGTATTGCGCAGAAGCAGCGAGAGCCGTAGGCGGGGTTTCACTCATCGTCTGCTACAGTGCGCTCTGTATTGTGGTGAACTGGGCTTCAATTTTGCACTGCGTCCACATAACGCAGATCAGAGAAACGTTTCTGACTAAACAAAAGATTGATGAGAAGCCTATCGGCTGCTTTTACCCCGTTGCAGCAACAATAGCAAAGTCTTCCGTTCGCCTGCTTAAGTTGGAACATACAAATAAGAACACTGGGGAGAAAATACGCGCCACGTAATAGTCACGGCGTTGTATACTACTGTAACAGCACTAGGATCTGCAAATATTTTAAGTCTTTGGTGTCCGTGCAGCGCCGGCAGCACGGAGCGACATTCTAAGAGTGGACAACCCTGTACAATTCGCTCTTACATTCCACTACTGCGTGAGCTTCTGGGGGACGTAGGTAGGTGGGTGATGGAAGTGACTTCTAGAGGGTTGAGTGGGTGGATACTTCTGGGTGCACAATGCATTTTTACGACCGTATCTTCCGGTGTATAAGACACGGCTTTTTTTTTCAAAAATCTTGCTGATGCATCCTATACAAGGTTGCGCCTTATACGCAAATTTTTCAGTTTTTTTTTGCGAGTTCAGAAATTACTCAGGTTCATGTTCGAGCTTTTTTTCATCGGAAAAATATCACTGCGGTTGTAACATGGTTAATACTTCAATACGGGGACATGACAAAATTCACAACAGAGCTGTTAAGAGAAATGAGACAAGAAAGTCACAACAAATTTCATATAAATTTGGCATGCAGAACATTCTGAATGCGAACACTAGTGCTGAGACAAAAAAGACAGGATAAATAATGCTTAAAAATGAAAAGGCATGCAATGAAAATGCTTTACAATTGCCAAAACTTATTCCCATTTATTCTGACTAGGTAAAAATCGACCTATCTGATTTCGACGAACTACCACCAAGCAGCACTTCGCACAGAGGCACATTAGGACATACCACAGCCACTTACATGAAATAATGCATTCAAATACAGTAGAATCTCGATAAACAAAAATTAGCTAAATGGAATCGCTGCTTAAAAGGAACACCAGCCACAGAGTTGGTTTGTTTTGTAGTAAGGCACCGTAAAAGAATTTTGTTAATCGAAACCAGAGTTTCCCCACCATCAAGTAAAAAACTACAAACAACCAAATTGCCCTATTGTACCATGCACCCCATTTTTATGTTCGAGAGAAAAGAATCAACACAACTTTGTTCATGTTTGTTTCATGTTACGCTTCACTCTTCTGCTGGTTCTTTGCTGTCATCGCTGCATGCGCACCTCAAAGTAGCGTACGCATAGCAATGCGAGCGCAAAGCGAACTGATGGAAGCAAATGGAGATCAAAGACGATAACACAGTGCACATTTCAGGTTTCCTGCATTCACATGCAGCTTGTCTGGCTAGCCTGGTAAGTGGCAAATCGAACTGCAAACGGTCCTGCAGTTTCAGATTCTGGCACGATGCAAGCTCCAGAGCATGGTGAAAGAAAGATAGGCGCTCCGACGATGCAACGGCGCTGTTGTGACCTGAAGTGAGCGCCAACGTTAGTGGCGGCACGTGTTCAAGGGTCTATCCTCTCCACCGATTCTGCTGGCATTGCTATGGAGCAGCGGC
This sequence comes from Amblyomma mixtum, assembly GCF_055824585.1. Classification (NCBI taxonomy): domain Eukaryota; kingdom Metazoa; phylum Arthropoda; class Arachnida; order Ixodida; family Ixodidae; genus Amblyomma; species Amblyomma mixtum. The sequence continues at coordinate 249,234 of NC_143018.1, read as the reverse complement.
ACATTGCGGAGAATTTGCAACCTCAGTCAGCGTTCAATGACTTCAACCTTGATACATGCCTATTTTCTTTATTTAACCAATTTATTCTGAGCAGGTAGAAGCTTTCACACCGCTCACTTTCCAAATATTTTTTATTTTCGACCGTGTAGAGATGCGCTGCGAAGCGGCACTGGAGGCACACACTGTGATTTGTCGCTTTGTTTGGCATATTAAAGAGATGTTTCATTGTATCATGCCACCAATAATAATGCATGATTGGGTTACCAGCAGCTAAGCTTACAGGCGTACGACGATAAGCAGGACCGTCTCGCGTGTTTCTGCGATCACGACTGCAAAGACATGCTCTAATTCGCTGCTTTAAATCTTTTGTGCATTTGGCTATCGCAAAAAATGCACAATTATGTGTCAATATGGATAAGAAGAACTTTGTACCTGACTGCGATAGTGGCTACACATCCTGCAAGAACCAGGTATCACTTTTCAACACTCCCACAGACTGAACTCACAGGAACAGCGGCAAAAGGTCATTCCCCTTAAAACCGTGTTCTCCCCACTATGACTGTGAATAGCATTTTGACAATGGTTGTGCCAGCGGAAGTACAGTAGAACCCCGCTGTTACGTTCCTCACTGCTGCGTTTTCCCGGCTGTTACGTCGTTTTCTTCGGGTCCCGGCATAGCTTCCATAGGATCCAATGTATTGGGAACCCCGCTGTTACGTCGTAGCTGAGGAAACGATCCCGCATGATACGTCGCAACCGGGCTCCCCGAACCCGCCCGGGCAATGCGCGCCAACCGCCATTTTGATTTTTGACGAGTCTTGGCCCGGCTTGGCTACGGAACTGGCTGCAAGAAGCCGCACGCGAGTTGGAGAGGCCGCCACTAGATGGCTATCTGCCTCGCACGCCGAACGCCGCGATCTTTATCGTGGGAGGTGGTGAGGAGGAGGCGTGCGGCTGCGGTCGCTTATCAGCGCGTCTTTTCTTTCACTCTTTCTTTTTATCTTTTAACTCTCCTCTATCTGCAAGTGACAGCGGTGGTGGCTCGGCTGGAGCCAGTCGGCAGGGCCCGTGCAATTTCCTTTTCATCCTTCTCAGTCGCAACAACATCTTTATTGTGCTTTGATGGCGTGATAGCGTTGAGTAAGCGGAAGGGGCTTTCCCTTGAGGAAAAGCTGGACGTACTAAACGCAGTCGACAGGCAGCCAGGGCGGCTTATGCGGAGCAGCGCGGCGAGCAGCCTACGAACATTTCAGTGCTTGACGCTGTGCACAACGTCGCTTCAGCGTGGACTGCAGTGAGCGCGTGAACTGCACAGCACTGCTGCGTGCGTGCGGTGTGGCCGCACCGTAAAGCGACGCTGACAGCAATGCGGCCTTTGCTATTGAGAAACGCGTTGTTCTTTCCAGCGAGCGAAAGAAACTGCAATCCACCATTCTCGATTTTTTAAAGTCCTAGGGTCAATTTGCGGAAATTAATTGTTTCAAGTCAAAGCTGCACTGTTTTCATTAATTTTCGGTGCTTTCCTCACTGTTGCGTTTTCCCGGCTGTTACGTTTTTTTTTCCCGGTCCGGTGAAAAACGTATGAACGGGGTTCTACTGTAGTTCTCAGAAAACATTCTGTAGAGCCTGAAAGGTACAACCTCCCTTCCACTGAAATGCTTGTACAGCATTAAATATACATGTGCCAAGCACAAATTGGACCTAACAGAACATCTTCCAAATTCATACCTTGCAGCAACGACGCGACTATTCAACAAACAAAAAAAAAGATGTGTCAGCAGCAACTTGCGAAACTTGAGAAAGCTTCTGAAGTTGACAGCTGAGGCATCCTTGTGCCATTGCGCTGTTCTGTAACAACGAAGCAAGGCACTGACCTGGACTTGAGCAAGCATGGCAACATCGTTGCAAAGACGTGCCCAGTTCACTATAAAGCCGGGTTCAAAAAAAAAGGTGACCTTACATGCATCATCAGCCTGACTACATCCACTGCATGGCAAAGGCCTCTCCCATGGCTCTCCAATTAACCCTGTCCTTTGCCAGCTGCGGCCACCGTATTCTCGCAAACTTCTTAATCTCATCCGCCCAACTAACTTTCTGCCGTCCCCTGCTATTGCCTTTTCTTAGAATCCACTCCGTTACCCTTAATGACCAGCAGTTATCTTGCCTTCGCATTACATGCCCCGCCCAAGCCCATTTCTTCCTCTTTATTTCGACCAGGATGTCATTAGCCCGAGTTTGTTCCCTCACCCACTCCGCCCGCTTCCTATCTCTTAAAGGGATACTGAAGCAAAATCTTAAAATTGAACAAAAACGCTGAAAATAGATTCTCGGAATGTGATTACACCGAAATCTAGTCGTCACTGTGCATATTTTTCAGCGGATGGTTTTATTTTTGATGTTTCATGAGCGCGCGCCAAGCCCTCCCGGCCGGCGCGAGGTGAAGAGCGTGACGTCATGGCACCCTCCCGCGGCGACAAATATGGCGGCGCCCTTCGATGCATGAAACCTCGCTCTGGACCGGTTTCGTCGTCGTTACTGGCTTCAACGCGTTCACTGGCCATAAATGGGCCACTGGTCTTTCGCTTCGTCTCCTGACAACCATAAGAAAACTTACGAGTAATATATATTTGCTTTATTTTTTTATTGAGAGTGACGATTCTGCCCCTTCAGGCTAAGAGGGGTGTCCGTTTGTTGACAACAATGCTTCCCCTCCTGACCACCAGATGGCGCCCCTAGTCTGAACATCGTCGCGCTTCTGTTTTAAAAGTGAGAATGTTAGAAATGGTGTAAGGTCCGGAAAAAGTAGCTGCATTTAGTGGACGTAAGCGTGCATGCGGTTATGTATGTAGACAGCATCGATTAACATCTTGACATATCTGTGTACGCTGTGAGCAGACGACAGACATGGAAAAGTCGCGAGTAGCGATGGCAATCGTGCTTCTGCGGGAACGGTGGGCGCGCGGGTGTAATGACGTCTAGTTGCAGCTTCCACAGGCGGCCGCCAGGTGCAACGATACGGCAATAAATTGCGAAAAAAAAAGCGTGTTATCCGCCTTTTTCGCTAAAATGCTTGTCATATTTATCAATATTAGCAGTCAAGCTCTTGTTTACGTGTAAAAGAGCAGCTTCAAAAAGTTTGGTTCAGTATCCCTTTAATGTTACACCTATCATTTGCTGCGGGTCGTCTCTCCAGTGACGGGCTACTCATGGACCGAAGATCATGGGATCATGTACTGCAACACACACCCACATATATGCGAGAAAGAACACAGGCATGGTGAACGAACACTGCACTTGTACTGTACTAATGTGCATTGTTGGAGACTTGCAAAGACCTACGAGGGGCAAGGCAGAGGAAGCAATGAAGAGGAAGTTGAAGTGGTTCGGCGCGTTTGAGCCCATCTAGCGGCCCCAGTATTACTTCGCGCTGGCTGTGAGTCCCTGGCCCATTGAACTGGCTAGAACGAGTTGTGATGTTACAGCCGCAACACTGTGGTGGAGGAGCTGGGTGATGATCCCAACTACAAACGGTGCAACTGCTACTGGAGCCTCGCCAGTCGTCGCCTTGCCAGCCTGGGACCACTGAATGGCACCATGCAACCAGCCGATGAGCCATCCGCAGCACGTCGTTACGCTAGAGCTGTGCACGGGCTCGGGCCGGCCCGAAAGCCCGTACCCGGCCCGGCCCGCGGGCCGGGCTCGGGCCTTGTGGAAGTCTATTCACCCGGGCCCGGGCCGGGCTCGGGCCACGGTATATTTGTCTCGGACGGGCCGGCCGGGCTTCGCGATCGCGATTGCTCCTGCGTGGCTCCAGCCGCCCTACTGTTGCAAGGTTCGAAACTAATCTCCACATGAGTGGTCTCACGAGCCCAAATGTACACTGCACAAAGGAAGGTGAGGTGTGTCGAACCGAAGGCACTCGCAAAAGTACCCTCCGCCACGCGTTGACGGGGGCCGGGTGGGAGGGGTGAAGGGGTTATTATCACATGTACGGGACAACAGGATTCTCGCTCGTGTGGCAACAACGAAGTGTTGTGACCATTATCTTCTTGCTCGCCATGTTTACGTGCGTAGGCGCATAGTTTAGTTGCCGTCACGTGAATGCACGGAGGTCGCGCGACTCGATTCGTCACGGAGGACAGCGGAATCGGGCATCAAACATGTAGCTGGCGACTCATTGGGGTCGTCCCCTCCGTGACGATTCGAGTGCCTCCGCGAGTCACCAGAGTGAATTAGCCTTTAGTCAAAAGTTGAGCTCTGCGGGTTTCCGGGTAGTAAGGTTCCTGTAGTATTCTAGACCATGAGAGCCGAGCTTTTTAAAAACATTGAAATAAACTGATTTTCCTTAAATTATCTCTTTCTGTTTCATCGTCACTTCAATTTCAGTTTTGCAGGTCGGGCCGGGCCCGGGCCCGGGCGGGCTTAGGTTTCTTAAGTGTCGTGCCGGGCCGGGCCTCCGGCAGTAGTGTAGGGCTAGGGCCGGGCGCGGGCTGAAATTTGCGGCCCGTGCACAGCTCTACGTTACGCTGCGATCCAGGCTGCAGACTGGCTTGTGGGTGCTGTGAACGGTTCCTTGCAGCCCTATCGGAAGCCTCGGGCTTTTGCAGAAGCAGCAGGTGAGGATGTTGGATGAGTGGCTGAGCCATTACTAAAGGGTGAGTCACTATAACCGGTGGAACGCCGCCACTCAGCTCATCAATGTGGTTTACATTCTGACACACACTGCTCCAGTCTGGTTAGAGAAGCACAAGGACTCTCTCACCACCTGGGACTGCTTCGGTACTGATTTGTGACAGTGTTCTGGTGACTGCCTCGCGCAAATGAAAACGGGCTAAACAAACACTTGTACACAGGGCTCAGTTGCTGCAGGAAACTTGCACCACCTACATAGAGGAGGTCCTCAAGTTATGTAAAACAAAGAATGCTCATACGATCAAGGACAATGAAGTAGGACATCTGAATTTTACAAATTCATATCATGTCGAAGTTTATATCAGCCATGATCATATCATCAAAGATATACTACATTTGGTTTTTTTGTTAAGACCATGCCACTTTTGCTTTATGTGCACTGTGTCTTGATCTCGTGTAACATGCCTCGAAATTCTGCATTTTCGGGTAAGTGCGAGTTACTCCTGAAAAAGCCATTTCATGGGGGTAACAGAACGATCAAACAAACAAAGAAGATGAAAAAAAGAACTGACGTCCTGCAGGAGTGGCCGGACTTCCTCAAACTCCACGTAGCCCCCGACTTCAATGATGACACGGCCTGCCTTGATGGGAGTGACGTAGTGGTCGATGGAGCCCTTGCCCTTTCCCATCCTTTTCCCCTGGCCCTGGATGCATGAGAAAGCATGAAATAAAGCTCTAACGACTACTGGGATTCCACACGCTAAAGCAGCACTGCAGGCTATGAGGCAGCCCACAGTAGTGGCCTCCCCATCAACCATTACGGCTTCAGTATGTGACCACGACATAGGTAAGTGAAATCAAACTCTGCACCGAAATGCCTCAGTGACTGAACTGTCACAGCAGGTAGCTCAAATTCCGTTTTTTTGTTTTGTTTTTTTTTTCTGAGAAAAGCACAATGGCGCAGCAATTGTCTCACACCTCGTTGGACACCCGGACTGTGCCAAGGGAGGAAGGTGGGTGTGAAAGAAGGAAAAGAGAGAAAGATGCTGTAGATGAGGGCTAAGTATTATTTTCGAGCGCCTGTGATCTTGTGCACTGACATCGCACAGTAGACGGGAGCCTTTGCGTTTCGCCTCCATCAAAACGTGGCTGGGTTCGAATCCGGGAACTCCAGCTTAGCAGCTGAGCACCCTAGCCACTGAGCCACTGCAGCAGGCAGCTGAAATTCAGAAGCTGAGAAAATGAAACAAAGCTATTGCTGTGCTGACAAGTTGTCCAGCGTACACACAAACGTCAGTGTTTAGAGGTTGAAGGGGGTGCTGAGGACGTCATCTCTTTTTGTTGTCAGTAAAATCCGATGGGCAGGCTGTTAATTTGATCCAACTGCAAAAGATGCTTGCATTAATACGAAATATGAAACTTAAGCACAAATGTGCTTTCTTGCCCCTCCGATTCAAGCCTCAAATGTTGGTTTGGTTCGCTTCATTGCCCACCATGGAGGAAGGAAAGAACTTAGAGGCGGTTACATCACATTTTTTGAAACCACTCACCCCTGCTCCCCCCCGCTACTTGGCTGCCGTGTCACCGTGCTAGCGCATGCGCAGCAGACAATGCAGCAGATGACGCCACTACGCCTAGCGTTATCACTGGCTGCCCCCTCGGCCAAAGACTCCAAGTCGTTCTTGCCAAAGCGCATGACTCGCGGCACACTTCCGGCGATTTTGGCAATGCAGCTCGGAGAGCGAGGGCCTCTGCTGGGACTAGAGTTTCTAATTATTATTATTACCTGGCGCCACCGTCCATGGGAGTTTCTGAAAAGCCACTTCATCCACCGTGGGAATACCGGGACGAGAACGTATTGTACTTGGCTTCGCCCTAAAACATAACTACAACTGTAGAAATACAAATTCACTCGAATCCACTTATAGCAATATTGAAGGAGAGGGCTGAGTCAGGCTGGTTGGTTCATGTTGAAAGGTACGACTAAACAGCGCTGACTAACAACCAAAATAACCGAAATGGCTGTTTGGTTCTTAGTCAGCTTGCTCCGTCCCATCCGTCAGCGCTGTTTAGTCGTACCATTATAACAATACTGAAGTGCCACGGAAATACCATCTTATAACCGATAATTATTATAATCAGGTTATAACATTAGAACATTTGTAGACAAGGAAGATGTGGAGGGGTTTGATTGTTCTAATGCCTGTAAAAGCTTGTTAATTCGAACTTCAGGGGACCGGAAAAATGTTCAAATTATTGAATGATCCTGAAAAGCTAAGAACCGATTGCATCACAGTATAGTTGTTTGGTGAAAGTAAAAACAACGGTTGCTTGCTTTTGAGATGAGAACGGTGTGAGGATTATTATTTTTTTTTTTTCGCATTTTAATAAATGCTTTATTACATGCATATTGTTGGGAGTGTCAAAGCAGGACTGCTCGGAAGTGGTGAAGGCCTCCCCAAGAATCTTCGCAGCGCGACGCGGTAGCGCTAGAGCTCCACCACTACTGCGTCACACCTCTCACAAGCATCAGTGTCAGGAGTGAGGAGGCTTCACTGCACAGACCGCGAACAGCACGTGACGAGCGCGCAGTTACGGCGCACTGGAAGAACCGGAGAAAGAACCACGCGGATGAATGCAGTCGCGCCAATCAGCGCCCAAAACGACGCACAGCAGGGCTTGGTTAGCTGGCTGCCACACGCTTGCGCGAAGCTCAGAAAAGCGAAACCGAAACTATGCGGTCCGATTGATTTCGAGACAAGGCTGTGCGTTTGTCGTCATGCCTGGCATTGTACAAACGTTTCAGGTGCATGGATGACTCTGCAGCATAAAATTCAGGTGTGAACAGGGCTATTTGTCAATTGCTTGCCGTGCTAGCCATACCAGGACGCAGCCTCCCTTGGGGAGCCCGTTCGCATTGGTTGGTTTATTGGTTTTAATAGGGTTTAATGTCCCAAAGCAACTCAGGCTATGAGGGACGCCGTAATGAAGGACTCCAGAAATTTCGACCACCTAGGGTTCTTTAACGGCGTTCGAATTAACCGGTACAAGACCGGTAATGTCCGAATTAGCAAACCCTACGACGCCATAGATTTACATGGCAGATGGCCTGGAACTGTGCTGGCAGTTTGAATTATCCGAATTTTCGAATTAATGTACGTCGAATTACGAGCTTTTACTGTTATACCACAACCCGCAAAGGTTCCTGTTTGTTCCTGTCCGTGCCACTAAAAGCTGCCATGATCACCTCATTGGTGAGGTCTTCATTTGTCATGACTGCTTCGTCAGCGTGCAAGAATTCTTGGACTCGACACGCTGCAATCATCATCGTTCACCGATGACCAAAGCACAGTCATCACTGCACCGATGGGAGCTTCGCGCGCCTCCATGTCCCTGGCATTAAAGGTGCACTGAAGAGGATTCTGAACTTGTCTTTTTGCCGCAAAAACTCGATCTACACGTTCCTAGCATTCTTATAAACTGCGACTTATTGCCCTGTGTGGCCGATTTCCCTAATTAAATCGGATTAACGTCCGGCTCCCGCCTTTATTTTTTTAATTCTCCGCGTACGGAGGGCGGAGTCGACCAACGCGTGAAGTGCCTTTCAGCCAGCTCCGTGGAGGCTTTGCTTTCGCTTTATTTTGTTTTTTAGGTTTCCATGAATAAATAGTTTCATCAGCAGATAATTAGCTGCAAAATAAGCCCGCAGAAATAAAAATACGCGCGGACTATTTGCTACTACGGACTACTACGTATTACTCCACCGATGGCAGAGCGGCAAGCCACCATGGGACTGGGTGAAAGGCGCTCCATGCGTTGGTCGACTCCGCCCACCGTACGCGGGAGAATTAAAAGAAAAGGCGGGAGCCGGACGTTAATTCGATGTAATTACGGAAATTGGCCACACAGGGCAATAAATCGAAGTTTCTAAGAAAGCTCGGAACGTGTAGACCAGGTTCCCGCGGCAAAAAGACAAGTTCAGATTCCTCTTCAGTGCACCCTTAAGCCCTCTTTCTGCAAGCAATTCTTACAGTAAATATTTGAAGAAGCTCGCAGAATCGAGGGAATGGTGACAGCTGACACAGCTGATAAGGGGAAAACCACACTGGCAACGTGCATGCACTGCAGCGACTGATGAGAGTTCACATGGCGCGCGTGGCCAATGCAGCAATGCAGCAGCTCGCCTGACGCAGTGACACCTGTCCGTAGGAAACGTGAAGTCTGTGAAACGTGGAAAAGGGGATAGTGGCCAAGTTAGCGACGAACAGGGCAAGATAGGACAACGTGCGCGCTGCCAGTTTTCTTTCTGCGAGCAGCGCACCCCTCAGAAACATAATAACGGACTGCTGCACCAAGGATCCCTACAATGCGACCATGCTCCCTACATCTCTGCATGGGCCTTTTGCACAGGGGAACGAATCCGCCCTTTCTCCTACCGGCGTTGTCGCAGGTTCTTTCGCTTTCGCTGCATCGCTGAACCGGTTCGGTTCGTCGGTCGACTCCACACGTGCGTGCTTTTGTGTTGTAAGCATGGTTTTGCCGGCGCGGTTGTAGCGTTTCCGTGTCTTTGTTTCTTTTATGGCTGACACTCAATGACCAGATTTAATTGTTATAACTGATAATGTGCCACTGCAGCATTGCTATAAGCGGTTTATTAAGGCGAAAGCCTTTAATGTCTCATCGTTGTCGACAGAAGGTTGTCAGCAGAGGTGTCAAGCTTTTTCTAGTCAGACCAGAAAAAAAATCTCAGTGCACGATGGGATTCGAACCACCATCCTTCTGTTCCGCAGCCGAGCGTGCTAAAGGCTACACTACTTCCTGCCATTGCATATGTAGTTCTCCTTGTCTAGGACGCTGGAGAGTGTTTGCAGAAAGGCGTCGAATCAGACGGATGCCTCCCAAACGCCCTCCAGTGTCTCCAGCATTTAAGATTCACAAACAATTGTGCACTTAATTAACATCTTAACCACACATCAGTGACACACGCAGCAACACCACGCTAAAGGCTTTCGCCTCACCGCACTTTAGGTCAACAAAGTCCCCCCCCCCCCAAATTTATTTTACCATAGAACACATGGTAAAGCTGATGGTGCCGCAACTGACCATTGTTATATCCGATATATTGTTATAACTGGGATTGCTATAAGTGGGCTTGACTGTTTAAAGAAGAGTTGTTTCGCTATAAATATGTTCTGGAATAAAATATGCTCGCTGTACGTCACAATAAAAGAGCAGAAAAGCAGATAGGCATACACGAGCACTGAATTTGCCCATTACAAGTGAGGGCTTTCTCTTGATGCCATCAAATATAGCGAACCATGGAAAATAATTTTTTGCGTTTAACAAAACCACTTCTTATCGAAAATATTCTCGCAAAAAAAATGTTAGCGCTTAGAATAGTACACTATAGAAGCTTTCGTTTACGCATTGTGAAAAATATAAATGTTTCACTGGTGTTGTCTGTTATCACAGGTACGGGCAACATATCCGTGCATAGGCTTTAGTTCGTGTACCATGAGAAACTTGCCCGAGCCCTCGCTTTTCTCTGAGAAACTAGTTTGCACGTACCAAGTGCCGGCTCTCGCCATGTCCTGGCGCTGCGCTCACAGATCTTGCCAAGAAAAACATGAATTAGGAAGCGGAAACCTGTCCTACCCGTAAGTGATGGCTGCGTTCATGCTGACAAGTGGTACACGCGGGTATTTGCGTGAATTAATCCATGAAGTGGAAGTCATTCCTGCATGCAATACACGGCCACCGCTGGCCTTCGAAATGAACCTAACACAATTCTCGACAAGTACAGTTAACATAAGTTGCACATGTCAAAGTGCTTTGCACTTTTAAAAGATAAGTGTCTCCGAGACTCCTATGTAGCACGGATAACTACACCATCACAAAGCACACAAAACATCAGTAAAAACTACAGTGGTGAAAATGAAACTGAACAACCAAAAAAAATCCAATCTGTATCACAGTCAACAAGCCACATGATGTCAATCCAAAGCTCTGGTTTCCCGGCATGCCTCGGGCGTCTAAACCGCCAGCTTTCCCTCTAGTGAAGAGTAAGAAACGCTCTGCTCCTGAGCTTTCCTTCCTGCGGCCCACAGTTAGTTTCTCGTCTTACTTGTGCAATAAAGTGCACTTGGGACGCTAGATACAATCTTTCTTTTCTGCTCAACAAAACATCTCCCTAGACACTACTGCAGTTTAGTTGCAGAAACAGCCTGCAATGAAAATACCTATTTAATTTTCTTTTCTGCTGTTTTCTTTAGATAGAAGCTCATTTCTCAGCGTCCAAGCGGACATGTCACATGGCATTTTCTTACTTTTCGCAGGCATCTGCAGTGAGAGAAAAAAAAAGCTAATAGGTAATAGATAGAAAGTTAGAAATTGATCAGTAGGATGTTTTGCGGACCGTTCTACAACTGAGCAGTTCCACGTAAGATTGAACAAAGGGTGGCTGGTCAACCTCTTCAATTTATTTGAAATTTTTATATATTGTTGCCTAAACACTGGAAAGAAACAGTCCGCAATTGGCTTTCCCAAAAAAAAAATTTTTCGAAGCAAACGAAATTACTAATAATGCAGAAGTGGAGTTCTGCACTTCGGTGCTCTGCAGTTTTGGCCAGCTTTGGTTATGAATTACATAAAATATATTAAAGTTAGGCACCTGAAAATTGTTTGAGTAAATATATAGATGTTTTTATTTGTGCTCCATTATTTTTGTCTGTCTGCAAGCAATCGATGTTTTTCTAAAATCTTCGAAAATCCATCCAAAGAATGTTTTTTTACCTAGTTTGCGGGTCGTTATATCAAAAACGGCTTGCAGCAGAGTGGCAGTAGTAACTACGTTGGCTCGCCACATCGACTAAATATAGGCAGCCTACGGACAGTGGGTGTTGTATCCTGCAGTCTGTATGTACATAAATTTTTTTCCTCTCCGTATCATGCATTCCCGCTATAGACAGCTATGGCTCTACTCTACACTGGAACCTTATCCTAATATGGCTACGTGTAACGACTCAGGTGAGCAAGACTTGGCCCCAGTAGAAAATAAAGAATACCTTCTTGGTGATGGGCTTCCACGGTGGGTCAATCCTCCACACTGCAAACATCCTGGATATGTCAAGCTTCTTGTTTATTGTGACACGGATCATATCAATGTGACCCGGCCGCAGAAAAGCACCGGACAGTGCCTGGAAACCACAAAGTCAAAAACATCGTTCGGATATTTCATACAGTGACAAAGCTTAAGAACAAAACAACCCTACCCAACCAGACAACATACACAGGCACAGAGAAGCGGCGCACGGTTATGACACAGTAGGTAATATTTCAGAGTGCCTCGCGGTGGCTGGTTGTGCGTTGCATCATATCTTCACTGAGTTCTCTGATGAACGCTTTGTTGTTAATAGCTTGCTTACCTGCCGGCTCCCCTCCCCCCCACTCACTTCATGCTGGTTCAAGGTGCCCGCTCGGGCTGATTAACGAAGCACACTGCTTCCAACCAGTGATTACAGTCATCACAGCAGTCGTGCCAGCAGCTGCACGTGCCTGCCTCTGACCTTAGCAGTGCTGTCGCAAGCTGCGAGCAGCGAACTCAAATATCAGGCATGATGTGAAATGAAAGGTTGAAATTGCAACGAAACTCTGTATGTTGGTTGGTTGGTTGGTTGGTTTATGGGGTTTAACGTCCCAAAGCAACTAAGGCTATGAGAGACGCCGTAGTGGAGGGCTCCGGAAATTTCGACCACCTGGGGTTCTTTAACGTGCACTGACATTGCACAGTACACGGGCCTCTAGAATTTCTCCTCCAAAGAAATTCTAGCCGCCGCGGCCGGGATCGAACCCACGTCTTTCGGGCCAGCAGCCGAGCACCATAGCCACTGAGCCACCGCGGCAGGCGAAACTCTGTATGTGCTGTAGCGAAATATATCATAACAAGAAGCAACTGGTATCACTTCAACTTCGTTCTTGTGTTCAGTGTTTTCAGAGGTAAACATTACACGTATCGATCTGTTGATGCTACCCATATAAAACGTGCAAATAAGAAACTTAAATAAGATACTCTGCTAAGTTAAACACTGTATACATGCTTATTTCGCTCCGACAGGCGCTTTGCTGTAAGGACTTTCCACTCAGTTCTGCAACACTTTATACATGGCCATTTTTAAAGAGGCGGCGTCTTGACGGCAATATTGGTGGCCGACAACATTCAAAAGGGAGGCCCTAAATGGCCTTGAAACCGAAAAAAAAAAAAAAACGATTATCGCGACTTTATGAAGCGCCTTGCTCAAGTTCCCGAAGGCTGCTTCGAAAGCAACCCAGCAACGCCGGCCAACGCATGTTAGTCGGCACCGGTGTTTGTGGCACCCCCTGGCATTTGCAGGTAGCCTATATCCATAGTTGCATATTATTCATGCAAATACAGTACTTCCATAAGACATAAATGAAATCAAAAACATGATACCATAAAATGTGATAACTGAAAATAAACATCATATAGAGGGATGATAAGAGCAGGATAGAAGGCATTTATAAGGGTTTCTTTTATAAACCAACACTCTGTGTTTAGTAAGTAGCCAATTAATTACCAGAGAGCACCCTTAGATCCATGCTATCACTAACAACTAATATAGTAAAGACCCTGATATAGTCGCAAGGATTTTTGTTGGTCTGAGTCACTTTGCCGTAGAGGGGTTCTACAGTATTTCTTCATATACGTGTTCCTTCCACTTTATACAACTTTACCTCACCACTATGTAATGCCCGAAAGAGCCCCAAGATAAATCAATCAATAAATATATAAACAAACACCTCCTAAGGATGTCGAGGAAAACGGCTAACAGCAAGGTTACGTGCAATAAAAGCTCAATAGGACCACCAGAGTGCAACCAACAGAAAGTTCAACACGGCGGCGTCTCCACAGCGAGGTCAGTGCCACACATGCCGTTTATTTCAACAATCCAACATTTTGGACTTTATTCCTTTGAAAAAATTCCCACAGGAAATTTTGCAGCTCACACTTAAGATATGAACAATTGGCCAGCAGCTGTAACAGCTTTGGTCACTTTGGCTTCGGCCAGCAAGAAAGCCTGCAATGGGGTTTATGGCTTGCCCATGTGTACAGCCCGTTTTTTTTCCTAAAAAATGTCTCTGATAGAGAGAGGGAGAATACTTGAAATTTCAAACAAGCATCAAATATGTTTGATATTCGATACATATTCGTATACAAGAAATGGATACTCGAGAATTTACATGCGTACACCAGCAGTCATACACCATGCCAAATTTCATAAATTCAACCATGGCAAATATCTGGACACATTATCACATGACTGAGTTTAAAGTGTCATGAAAGCGATACAAAGGTCCTATCAGCTTCCTTCTCCATTTATCACGTGGTCCGATCGCACTTGGATGCTGCTAGACTTGACCTCACGCAAAATTCTGCAAGTGGGCTTTCCCACACACTTCGAACAATCACAAGAAGCAGGCTGTCTTTTGTTTGTTTGTTTTTTATTATTCTGTAACATGTTATGTACTTAACACCCACGTCATTCATCGTGTCCCCTTCATAACTCTCCTGGCGTGAGCTCCCTAATCTAGCTTTAATCAACCATGATATATGGGAGAACTCCCACTTGTGGAACTTTGCGTGAGGCTCCCACAGGGGTGAGTCGAGGTGTCACAGCAGGGTGAGCAATCATGTACAAATCCCACCTATTACATGGTGCATTGTAACCCGCGCACCTCTTAAATATGATTAACCCTTTCAGGTGCCAATTTTTGTTTTGACTGAGATCAATTATTTTTTTCACCTAAGTAATGTATTCAGGCCTCAAGAAAGGGAATTTGTTAGTTTTCAACTGTGAAAGGCCAGCAGGTAATTTCTCACAACGATGTGGAGAATTCCGTACAAAGTGTCAGATTTGTTAGAAATAGTACCACCGAAATGTTCTCGTGTGTCAGGTAAACACCCCAGGGACCGTGGAATCACTGCGTGTTTCGAAGATGCACATTATGCTCGAATTTGAGCAAAAACCACCAATATTTTAATTCGCGGCAAAATCTGTCTGCACAAAAACGGCGAACAAAGTGCTACCTTGTTCCCTGTTATGTGAAATATTACTTACTGCGTTCGCTACATGGTACCAAAAAAGCAACTTATTTGCAACAAGAAGGGTGCTCAATTAGATTGAAATAATGAAAACACTGTTAAGTGCTCCATTTTCTCAGAAAAAGCTGCAAGTTTGCCGCTTACGCAATTGTGTACAAAGCACCTGAAAGGGTTAATGACAGGCGTGACAATGATCAGAGGGCCCTCATCGCTAGGCCAAAAAATAACCTGGCCACGTAGTTTCACTTTCTGAGCTTCACCACTCACCCACAGCAAAGGCAGCTGTCGGACCGCGCATTCGTCAGTCATCTGAACCTAGCTCGGCACCACTTTTGGATTGACTAACGCTTCACTGGTTATTTCTTTTTCCTTTTTATAAGCGGCCTCACCCTTCCGACGCCAGTGTACAATCCCCTTGCTTACGTCCGCACTCTTCTCCCAACATACCGAAACTGCACACTCAACGCGGGCTTTTCGGTGTTTCTGCGATGGTGCCTCCTCATAAGGCTTCATCACATTTTCGACAGTATATTTTATTTTACTGCGAAAGCAATACTATGCTCATGAACGGCCTTTCGCGTAGTGGCCAGTAGCCACATTTGACCTTTAGAATGACCTCTGACATCATACCAGGGTGACAGATGGGCTACCAAGTCGAGTGGTCGTGCAGCGGCGGCCGGCAGCCACGCGTGACATTTAGAATGACCCCTGACGTCATACCAGGAGCGAGAGACGGGCTACCAACTCGGCTCGTAGTGCAGCGGCGGCCGGTAGCCACTGCGTGCCACACTCCTCCCGCTAGAGGCGTTCCTTCCGTTAGAGGCGCTGCGCTCGCTTTCGTAGCTTACCAGGCTTAACCAAAGCTAAGCCCCCGCCAATTTTTTCAAGGGGGGTGCTCGGCATTATTAAATCGGCCTTGGAATAATTTGGGCATTTCTTTTGGTCTCTTGAACTAGGCACTAATGAGGTTATTTATTAGCCACCATGCTATTTTTTTTTGTCCTGTCATTTTACACATTTCATTATGCATGACCACGTAAGTTGAATACTGTTATGCTATCTAATCAAGTATTATACATTTCTATGCACATGCTTTCTTATATGGTGCTGACTCGGTCTAATTTTGCTCATTTCAGTTGCAAAGAACATACGCTATTTTGTAAAAAAAATAAGGGCAACAGCATTTGCATGTTTCTTCATTTTCTGAAAAATGTTTTTCCTACTGAACAGATCTTCAATACTCGAAACCATTTTTTCTTCACATTGTATTTAATAGTAGTCGGAAATTTCAATACTTGCATATCTAGCTTCTGAATAAAATCAAGGACAATTTTTGGGAGAAATAAAGTCGCATGTCCATACAAATGGGAGGTTCGGTCAAAAAAATTTTCCCAGAAATTTTGTCTACACCCACCATTATGCCATACTGGTTGTATAGGAGCCTGTTGTGCACCAGTTCAGGACCTCGAATGGTGTGTAGGTCCTTGAACATCTTGGGAGGTCGAACACCATACGGGTACGTCGGCACTTTCTCGAGGTGGCGAAGCTTCCGCTCCTCTGGAAGCTCGACACCTAACAAAAGAAATCGTAGCTAAAATTGGCAATTGAGAATTTTTCAACAATGACAGCGCAATACCTTTTTCAACCAGTGAAATCCAAGCCTTGATTAAGACAGGCCGCTACATGGCTGGATAGACTGCATTCAAACTTCGCACATAAACGGTAGCTGGTTTGGACTGGTACCAAGTTAAATGAGTGTTTCCTTAGTTCCTCTAAATGACAGCAAAACTGTCACCTGCAAGTGTAGTTCCAGCTGATAAAGCGCACTATTTTGTGTAGAGAAAACCATGGCACCATCCATCAGCAAGGAAGACAAAGGAACCAGAACTTTTCACCTAACTAGCAATGAATGACAGCCTACTCACACTGAATTCCACGTTTTCAGTATGACCTCACGGTGAGCCAAGTGCTATTTTAGTTTGAACAAAACAGGCAACCAGACATATCTGCAGATGAAGCAACTGCCTAGTATAAGTATCAGACTAGCAGGCAGTCAATGTGTCAGCACACCGTCATTAGTACTGCACGATAATCAAATGGCATTTTTGGAAACTTGAGAATTGTACTTAAGCTGCGGTTTTTTCAATTGGTCTCGCCGATTTGGCTGCACTTTCTGCACCAGTTCAGGCGGCGCTGCACTCGCGCACTCATTTGCCAGTGCAGCTAGCGCCACCTACACTTCAGCACTCGATTTGACTTCACGCTGCACGAGTTCTTCTGCACTAGTCTCCTGACAAGTTCTCTTTTCGTGCAAGTAGTGCAAGGCGCTTGTTGCGCTCTGCAGCAGAAGGCGCCGCGGCCATTTTTGTTTTAATGAGCGGCGGTGAGACCATGGTTGAGACGGCTCCATACCCGTGCTATACGCGGCATCTACGCCGTGCCCTCACCAAACCGCTGAAATGACAGTGCGCACATGTGTGTGTATACGCACGCATACACTTTACACAATTTCTCTTTTGTGTGCAAATATTATTACACGCAGCATGATGGATTGTTTCCATAAGAGGCAGATGGTGAGATGTTTTTAGTACTCGGGTGATTGCAACGTTTGTGATGACTCGCAGCGACATCAGTAGCTAGCTCCACTCACAGCAGCAACTGACCTTGAGGTCGCAGTCAGCTCACACCTTCGCCTGCCAGTTAGTCTCCGATAGTCACTCCGGCGTCACTATGTGCCAACAGTGAACGCGAGTTGTTGTGTTCAAAATAGTCCAAGTTATCAGGTAACTCGTTCCTTCTGTAATTGGCGGACAACCGCAGTCACTTTTCAATAGAACAGCAATAGCCTGGATCACGTGTATGAACTGCCAAAGGTCGTCTTGAGCGGAAGTCTGAATAACCTCTCGAATTCAAAGTTTGTTGCCTCTTCAAAGTACCTGTCGAATTGGTGATGTTCGAATGGCAACACTTTGCACAACGCAACAGAAAGGACGGTGTCAAATTCATCACCACTTTTGGAATTAACAAATTTCATAGTCGCTCTACGAGATGCACCACTTCGAACAAATGCACAGCGTTCAATGCAGCCAGCACAATCCTCTGCATACGTTAAACCATGCGACAAAACACTAACACACGGCTGTAGCAGACCAACATTTCTTCACTTTTGCACTCGATTTTGGCCGCTGCACACACGGCATCAGTGTCAGGCTACACTCGCGCCGCAAAAACTGGTGCTGCACTGGCGTGGCACTTTTGTGAACTAGTGCAGAAAGTGCGGCCAAACAGAAGAGACCTAATAAAGTGTCAGCTGGAAGTGCAGCGCTCATCCTGTCGTGCTTGTTCACTATCTTATTCCCCGCCTTGTCTGTGCTGTGAAACTCTTCTTCTATATACAAGTGCAAAATATGGACACAAAATAAACACTGGTGCATTAAGTGGAGGCATTCATGTTTCCAACGGCAATGCAACCATTGGTAAAGAAGCATCACATAAAAGCGAAAAAGTAAAGAAAAACGACAGTTTCAGCCACGTTAACTAAGTGGTAATGACTTCACCAACACACAAATAATACAGGTCGGGTTCCTTTGGGTTTAACTACTGCAATTTCTGGTTTAACTACGGCGTGCAGTTTAAATGAGTACGTTAATGGTAAACAAACGTGAAATGAAATAATAGTAGCATTTACTGAGTGTTACCATCGTAGTCCGGAGGCGCCTTCCATAGCTTCAGGCCGACGCAACAGGCAACTTGTGGGGTCCGTGCTTCGCGAAATAAATATCAAAATCATATTAGTACAGTAATACAAGAACAGCGAGGTGTTGTTCTGATCGCAACAGTGCTCATAACAGTATTTTCTGGCAGCACTGGCTCGCACATGTCGGTAAATTCGAAATGCTACGCGAAAAGGCGAGGAAATTAAACACACTGCGCTGTCTGTGCTTTTCTCGCCACTCCGTCTTTCGCGCATAGCCATGAAACCATGTCAGAAACTGGGACGCCTGCCCAGCATGAGAAACACCGCCAACCTTGAGCGCTGATTTTGAGGAAAGTACAGCTTCCTAAATACAATACACTTTGGACTTGCAAAAACGATACCCTATTTCCTAAAACTTATTATAAAACTTGCTTTTAAGCATTATCCACAATAGCTATCCAGTGCAGTTAGTCTGCAAGACTACTAGAACAGATTAACTACACAGTAAGCTTTCTCTGCAGGATAATCATAATCAGAAAAGAAGGCAGAGATCGCTTACGTCTGCAGTGCAAAAGCTGAAAGGACCTTGTTGCAAAAGCACGCATCACGGATATGGACGCCGCCATGTTTTGGCCGCAAGTGTGTGGCGTGTGTACCTGTGTGTACGGTACATGCGTGTGCGTGTGTGTACCAATGGTGGACGGCGGAAAAGGATGCGGAAATTTACAAAAATTGCAATTGTA
The DNA here is from genome assembly GCF_055824585.1 of Amblyomma mixtum. Lineage (NCBI taxonomy): Eukaryota > Metazoa > Arthropoda > Arachnida > Ixodida > Ixodidae > Amblyomma > Amblyomma mixtum. Next base: position 230,042 of record NC_143018.1, on the reverse strand, counting down.
ATTATAATTTATAGGCAACAATCACGTCAATATTACAGCCTGTGTTGCTTTCTCAGTTACTACACTGCCACTTATCACTATCATCGTCTCAGACAAGAGCAACAAGAGATTGATTTGATTCATATTTGATTGGCTTTGGTATAGTTTTCGTGTGGTTATTTTGTTACGCATACACAGTTTTTAGCCGCTTCACAAATTTCGCGATCAGCGTTTCTAAAACCTAAAACCGCTAAAACGGCTTCGTTTCGCTTTGCGCATGGCTTTGCGCAAGCTTCCTGAATTCTGCCTCCCCTTCACCAATTCCTACACTGTCCTACACGCTTATTAGAATTAATTGTGAGAAAAATAAAATAGAACGCGGTGCAACCGCTTTCTTTTTCCCCTGCAGTGGGTACACGCCATTATTTTGAGAACAACAACTACCGCTGCTGGTGGCCGCAGCATGTGGTCGCGCGCCTGTACTGGTGGTTTGTCTGCAACAGGGCGTTAGCGGAGTACTTGGAGCGCTTTATAAAGGCGGAGATCTGCTGCAGTGCTGTATAATTTTCGCACGTGATTATCGCTAGTTATTCGAGCTCGCTGATTTGGTCTCGTAACTCGGTTCGTGCGTGCCATCAATCGATGAGACGCAGGCATGCCGTCTGAGCCGCGTTATCCAGCAAGCACGACGAAAGCCCACACCGCCGCCTACGAAGAGTATCTACGCAACCTGCGAAATTGGGAGGCCAGCGTCAAAATGAAAGACGCTCATCTGCGGTCCCTGAAGTCTAAGCTTCAGCCGGCCACGGTAGAAAATTGCAGTGCCTCGTTATTCAGTGCGCCCATCAACGGCTTTGCTTTGACTAGCGCGAGGATGTCAGAAGCGCGTTTTTGCTGTGCGTCCGCAAGTGGCATTGTTTTGACGCGCTGCGCTCGGCCGTGTTACGTTGTCTGGTTGGCGCAGTTGACAGCGAGCCTTAACATTTAGTTAAAAAGAAATAGTAGCCCACAAAACACGGGGCGAACGAGAAGACACGACCGCTTGCCCGCGTCTTCTCGTTCGTCTTGCCTTTGTGCGCTTCTATTTCTTTTAGCCACCACCACGCTCAATGAATGAATGAACTTTATTTCCGTCATCATGGGGCCTCACGGTTGGGGCGCAGCAACCACGCTCAAACTTACGCTGTTCTTAGCATTTAAATTGTCTGCTGTGTGCCTATTCCTAGACGTATCTCTAAAGTAAAGAGGATGTATTCTGTTGTGCAGCAGAACTATGGATGCGCGTGAGACTTTGATCAAGGCTGCTAATGGGGGGATAAAAATAATTTGCAGAATAAATGTGTGCATGTAATTTATTGTGAAACAAAAGTGAATGCTCCAAGTCTTTAATCCCATCCAGTTATCACAGGACATCTTTCACCCCCCCCCCCCCCCCCCCAAAAAAAAATGACATGTCACAAACTAACAGGAGTGTTTGTGGCACTGCATTAAAATTACAGCTGTGGTTTGAAAGCATTACACAGCATATGTTTGGGTACTGAAGTATAGCGTCCTTCATGGTTGCACATACTACGTCAACTGTATGGAACCATAAACCAAACCAAAAAAATGCCATTTCACAGCATTTCTGAGAGACTTGCCGGTTCCACTTGGAATTTTGCATCATGTGCTTCACTCATGTCTTTGTCAAGGAGTACAACACGAGTGTCAGGTTTGTGCCAACAGGGAGGGCATCTTTATTTTTCTTCCTAGCCCTTTCAGCATCTGTCCAAACTGCTCAGTGTCTCTGAGTTTGCTGGACATGTGTCATTTGATGTGCTCAGGAGCCCATGCCTGTGAAAAGACCCGCATCTTTGGAGACCGACCCGTGTCCTGATAGCACACCGACGGGAGAGCCAGGAGCCACGGTTGCATTAGAAACATTGATAAATGTGCGTGTCTGAGGTTTGTAGCCCCCCTCCCGCATTGTGACTGCCAGCAATCTCTCTTGATCATTAGGAAGAGGAAAGCTCATCAGGCACTACTGACAGTGAAGACGAGCAGTTCCAAGCCGAGTGGAAGCGTCAGCGGGCGCTCATTGAGAAAGAAAAGGTAGGTGCCTCTGGGACAGGCTGCATCCTCCAAGCACCCACTGCTTGCGCTGCTTTGGACTTGATGTGTTCTTTTGCTGTCCTCCAGTTAATTGCACGCATCAGCTGTGCAGCTAGACTACTGTGTCGATGAATATTCATAACCCATAGTACATTGTCATGCAGTCGTGTTGACAAATTTGTGCGTTCACTGCTGCACTTTATATGCAGGATGTGATTGGGTTGCTAAGCAAGAACCTCTATGCAGTCCTGCCATTATTTGTCTGCTTTCGATTACGTAGATGTGAGGTGTTCAGTCTGCATCTGCGTCAATCACACAATGTGCAAATAAGTTTCTGTGAACCGAGACTGTTGACTCATAGAGAACTCGGGCAGATGTGGACCCAATTGGCATCCTTCACTGCGTCAACTTTCACAGCCAAGGCTTTGCTTTCAGACATGAAACCTGCTGCTTTTTTTGTTGTCGTTCAGGTCTGATTGGTCCCCTTCAATTTGCACAGGGAAACAGGCTCTTCAAAGATGGCCGCTACGATGAAGCAATCGAGAGTTATGGCATTGGCATCGAGTGTGACCCCCAGAACGCAGTGCTGTATGCCAACAGGGCTATGGCTTTTCTACGTAAAAACATGTAAGTTGTTGATCATTCTGCTGAAGCTGATGTCCACGCATGGTTTTGAAATACTTGGATTTGAAGAATCATTTTTAAGACATTGAAATTGCTGGAAATATCAGTGGTTGTTAAAAACACTTATACTTCTGAGGTTGTCTTTAGAAAAATAATACTAGCATTTCTTCTTGTATGCCTGAAGAATTGAAACAGAAATCTCAGTCAGACGCACTGAAGTTACAGTTCGACTAAAGGCTACATTTTGTGTCATTGCAAACCTGCTTGTTGAGAACCTACCTTTCGCTTCAGAAATGCTCATTCCAAAGCCTTCATGCTGTTGACAAGGGGCACAATTCTGTCTGGGCAGGCTTGGTGCGGCCGAGGAAGACTGCAGTCGGGCCCTAGAATGGGATCCCAGCTACGTCAAGGCTTACCACCGTCGTGGACTAGCCCGGGAAGGCCTCTCTAAGCGGGCACTAGCCGCCGAGGATTTCCGCAAGGTCCTGTCGCTGGAGCCACACAACCGGGAAGCCAGGCAGCACCTGACGCAGCTAGAAAAGGCACGAGTTGACCGATTGCAAAGCAATGCAGCCAAGGGATCACCAGGTGTTCTGTAGCAAGCCTTTCACATATGCTGAAATAGCCTCCACTGCAGTACTTCAGAATGCATTTCATGCTTGCATGGCAGATCATTTGTTTTAGTGTTTGTGTGGTTATTGTGTGTGGAGATGTTTTAAATCCTAGAAGTAAGGGCATTTGTAAAGAACAAAAAGGAGCAAAGAAATAACAGCTACCAGTGTGAGGTGCAGTGCACAAGTGAGGGGAAAGCCTCAGGTTGCTTGCCAAACTTTTGACAAGAGGACTTGTCTTCGTCTGTGCAAAGCGTTCATCATTGGCAGGGTTTAAATAGGGCCTTCACTCTGAGGAGGAAGGCCTGGTGAGGTGGAGGAGGGCATGAAGTGGGAAGGGGTATAAACTCCTAAATTCATTTTCAGAAAAACCGCTCATACACCTGACGGAAGCCAACAGTCACCGAAAGCAAGGACATAGGGGACTTTTTTTTTTATTTGTGGTGTTCATCAATGGGAGATTAATAGGGTAATCTTTTTTTTTTTTAAGATAGCTGATTAGAAAGCAGAAGAAAAAACAACTACATGCCGCCAGTGGGATTTGAACTCATGACTTCCAAATTACGCATCTGGTGCTCTACCAATTGAGCTACGGTAACGGCTGTCCAATCTTCTGCTTTCGGGGGTATTTATGTATTTCGTGTGACCTAACCTTGAGAGTGTTCCTTAGTGCCATCCTCGTCCATAGTGGTGGGCATAGTATGTCTTATGTCATAGTATGTCATAGTATGCGAGCATGTAGTTGCTATTGCTGCAATGCCACGTGTCTGCCACAACGTTGTCAGCGTATCGGCTAACCCATGCAGCCCACATCTCTCTCTCGCCACCACCACCTACATCAAAGCGCGACTACGGCATCCACTGACCTAAGAGCCAGTTATGTGCACTTCCTTTCCTCGAAATCATCAGAGTCTAGAGTGTTGTTAACGCCAATGCCAATGAACACAATGAATGCCAACAGCCTATAGCTTCAGTGCCGCGTTTCTGCCGCAATGTTGTCAATGCCAACACATGCAGCGGACATCTGTCGCTACCGCCACGTAGCTTAAAGCGCGACTGAGGTGTCCTCTACCCCAGGGGCCCAGTTATGCTCCTTCCCTTTGCTTTCTAAGTTCCCACTTTTCATCGGTATCGGCGCAGCTCCGGGGCGGCTGAAGGTTGCTGAAGGTCAGAGCGACACAGTCGGCAAAATTCGCGGAACATGGCTTAGTAAAGCTTTCGCTTTAAAGCAGCCACATGCCGCCGGTGGGATGAAACCCACGACCTCCGAATTAAGCGTCCGGTGCTCTACCAATTGAGCCACGGCGATGGCTGTCCAATCTGCTGCTTTCAGGTGTATTTATGTATTGCGTGTAACTTAATCTTGAGAGTTTGCCAGCGCCACCCTCGTCCATAGTAGTGGACGTAGTGTGTCCTGTATTACTGCGAGTGTGACATGAAAGCTGAATTCGATCCAGCAATGATTCACTGCACCGCCTGCCCCGGTTCATGGTGCGCTGCACCAAAGGCCTCGATTCACAGCGCCACCGCCGTCCGCGATTGATTTGGGTGCAGCCGTGGTGCTGCTTTGGTGCAAGGAGCATTAACACCAGCCGCCAAGGACCTGCAAAAAAGTTGTGCACGTGCAGACAGCTTTCAGCTGACGGGTCCAATGTCATTTTGGAAAAAAAATGGTGCTGAAATATACGTGACAGCAGGTATCCTTTCTGTGTTTTGTGTTGTAGCTGCCATGTTGTGACGGCCTGTCCATGGGAGTTCACACAAAACTTCACGCAAAACGTTGTGTGTGGGCTGCTGGCAAACTGCAGGCAGGGCGAATCTGAGCATGTTTTGTTACAACCAGCGCAGGTTCCTTTGCCTGCTGCACTAAGCATGCAGGCAGCTGCCGCTGGTTCGTTGCTGCTCCGCCATACTGCTGCGGCTACGGGGATGCCGGGCCTAACGCTAAGCAGCGAGGAAGTCCTCTGGTGCTGCCAAAGGACTGTTTCTTTTTTAATCACTGCTTATAGACCTTTGCATCGGGCGAGGGAGTTGTCGAAATGCCTCCTCTTTGGACTGGCGTAAACCGGTTCCGCCGCCGCTTCCAGCGTGCTAGCGCGAGGTGCTCACAGCAGTCCAGTGAACAATATGACAGCGCCCAGGAAGCCTTTTATTGCAAAGGTCTATGAAGAGCTAGATGAGCGAGGTGGGTTCTCGGCGGTGATTGTGGGCACCCTCCCATAGGTGTCAGAAAATATGCAGGGGCCTTGATGTGCGCCGAATATTCCTCGAACGTCTCTCCAGAGAGTCTGAAGAGTCTTATGAATTCCCAGTTAAAGTAGCTTGCAACCATGCTTTTATAGTACTTCGGAATTCATCCACGGTTGGTCCAAACAAATGAGTTGCAGCAAAAGACAGCACGGAGTTGGTTTCCTCTTAGTCACTGTCGGAAGATGGTTTATGGGGTTTAACGTCCCAAAGTGACTCAGGCTATGAGGGACGCCGTAGTGAAGGGCTCCGGAAATTTCGACCACCTGGTGTTCTTTAACATGCACTGACATCGCACAGTACACGGGCCTCTAGAATTTCGCCTTCATCGAAATTCGACCGCCGCGGCCGGGATCGAACCCGCATCTTTCGGGTCAGCAGCCGAGCACCATAATCACTGAGCCACTGCGGCGGCGAGCACTGTCGGAAGAGTAGAACTAAGTATTCTATAGCAAGGAACTATGCGATGTCGTTGTCGTTGACTATGGCCAACTCCATGGCCGACTCAAGTCTTGTTAGGTACAAAAGCAACCGCACACAAAAAATACATGCGAGAACTGAACACCTCCACGTCTTCATAAGGAGCAGACGACGAGATCTGCCTGCCACGCGCTTGATTGAAAACTCGCTCTTATGAGGTGTGGTGCTGCTAATGCACTGGCACCAACGGCACTTTTTCAGGATTGGTGCTTTGAATTGAATGCAGCTGGAATGTCATCAAATAGTGCGGGTGGAAGCTGTGCGAGTTTCGGTTTGGTTTGGTTTGGTTTATTGGGGTTTAACGTCCCAAAGTGACTCAGGCTATGAGAGACGCTGTAGTGAAGGGCTCCGGAAATTTCGACCACCTGGTGTTCTTTAACATGCACTGGCATCGCACAGTACACGGGCCTCTAGAATTTCGCCTCCATCGAAATTCAGCCGCCGTGGCCGGGATCGAACCCGCGCCTTTCAGGTCAGCAGCCGAGCGCCGTAACCACTGAGCCACCGCGGCGGGCGCGAGTTTCGGTGACCTTTGGCTTCTGTCATGTATGTCATAATGAGCCCCTCTTTTTTTTCCCTTCCCTTGTCCGTTCTTATACCTGTTTTGCACACACAATATTTTCATCATATGGGAACATGGATCTGAGACCCTAAAAGCTTTCGTTTTGCACCTTAATTGATTCCACTCTAGCATTAAGTTTACCTTTCAATACTCTAAAGTAAATTTCCTCGACGATACCATCCGTTTAGAAATTAGCCAGCTTAAAACCACTCTCCAAAGGAAGCCAACAGACCGACACCAATACCCAGATTTCACTAGCCGTCATCCAAAACACTGTAAGCAAGGCATATTTGTAGGACAGGCAACACGCTTCAGAAGAATATGTACCAATGACTATCTTTAAACACCTCCACATCTCTAAAAAACACCCTAATTGGTAGGAATCATGTTCAGAACTCCCTTGATAATGCTTTCCAGTAAGCAACCACTCTTTAGTAAAACGAGGCGATGTACTTAAAAAACGAACAAAAGTTAAAGGTGCACTGGAGAGGAATCTGACCTCATCTTTTTGCCGCGGGAACTCGATCTACACGTTCCTAGCATTCTTAGAAACTGCGACTTATTGCTATGTGTGGCCGATTTCCCTAATTAAATCGAATTAACGCCCGGCTCCCACCTTTTTTTTTTTAATTCTCCCTCGTACAGTGGGCGGAGTCGACCAACGCGGGGAGTGCCTTTCAGCCAGCTCCGTGGAGGCTTTGCTTTCGCTTCATTTTGTTTTATAGGTTTCCGCGAATAAATAGTTTCATTTGCAGATAATATAACTGCAAAATAAGCCTGCAGAAATAAAAATACGCGCGGACTATTTGCTTCTACGGACTACTACGTATTACTCCGCCGATGGCAGAGCAGCAAGCCGCCACGGGACTGGGTAAATGGCACTCCCCGCGTTGGTCGACTCCGCCCACCGTACGAGGGAGAATTAAAAAAAAAAAGCCGGGAGCCGGGCATTAATTCGATTTAATTAGGAAAATCGGCCACACAGGGCAATAAATCGAAGTTTCTAAAAATGCTCGGAATGTGTAGATCGAGTTCCCGCGGCAAAAAGACGAGTTCAGATTCCTCTTCAGTGCACCTTTAACAGTGAGCGGCCCGTGAACTTACAACGAAATACTCGCCCTTCCGAACATGAACAGTATTCTGTAGAAGTACCACCCTATTTTGTCTCAAGAGAATATTTCCTGACACACTAAAGTAACATACAGATGCAACACAAACCTGAGAGATTATGGGTGCGTTCAATACTTAGACGTCTTGCCGGACAGCCGCCATTTTGAGACGCATTCCGTTTTTCAAGAAGCCGTCCAAGAAGACTGCTTCGCCGAAGTCAACATCGATGCAGGCTAACTTCCACTCTAAACATGGCGGAGCAGTTGGTGCAGTCAGAGCTGAGCGACCTGTGCTCTTGGCGGGCACTGGAGCCCGGAGACACACCATCTTTCAAGTGTGAGTCATTCCGTGAAATTGATTTTTGTAAGAACTGGCGGCCAATAAAGCAGTCTTTATGAACCTACGATTGCTATAGCAGCTTATATGTGTGAATCGCGCGGGAGGAAATCGTGCGAGTGAGATCGTCTGCTAAAGCGGTAGCGATGAACGCACCATTATTGCAGCAAAAAAAAAAAAAAACAAGCCAACTGCTAACAGCGCGTTTTTAACTTGTTTTAGTAACAATTTTTAAGAACATAGGAGTGCAACTATTCGTAAATTTTAGTTCAGTATGTATGCCGCAAGGCGGCACGTGAAGAAACACGTCCCAATATGTCGACATGTAGACGACTTCCTAAACGTCTTGTTGGACGTCTAGAGAATTGGAAAACACCATAAGATACCTCTGTGGACAGTAAGCTCATTCTCTCAACCTAGATGCAAGACATGCAAGCATTTACAAAACAACACTTCTGTTAGAAGCAGGGCAAGTGATTTCATCTTCGATATAAAGAAAAGCTTTAACGGCGCATCGTCTAATGTTATCTATATTCTTCAGTGCCCCTCTTGTCAGAAACAATACATCGGAGTAACCAGGCAATCAATGAGCACCAGACTAAATGGCCATCGAGCTGACTCAGCAAAGAATGTACAGAAGGCAGAGCCAGACCATATTAATCAACTTTGATAACCTGAAACTGTTAATTCTTCAGTCAGGCTTCAAACCTGCAAGGGATAGAAAATACAGAGATGCATTTCTAATCCACAAATTTAAACCTTACAACCAGCAGTGATGAACATATTCAGAGGAAACTTAGAGTAGTCTCTCAGGTACAATCCAGGACTGGCGTAGTTCTTCAAAAAGGTGTTGCATGTGGTCAGAGCGTTTCCCAGTACTCCATAATGCCGCTTTATAGTTTATGGTTTCTTTCACTCTACCCTTCCACCCCTACCTGTTCTTTACCTCCTCAATGACAATTTCTTTTTTTTCTTTCTCTCTCTTTGTTCAATTTTATCTTTGGCTAGTGCCCTGCTTCTCTTGTGCCATCATTTCTCAGGAACACTTGGCTTCCGCATTCCTTTCATGCTTTCTCTGAACTCACTCCCATGTTTCCTCTTTTTCCTTTATATCCTCCCGCCGCCGCGGTGGCTCAGCGGTTACGGTGCTCGGCTGCTGTCCCGAAAGACGCGGGTTCGATCCCGGCCGCGGCGGCTAGAATTTCTTTGGAGGAGAAATTCTAGAGGCCCGTGTACTGTGCGATGTCAGTGCACGTTAAAGAACCCCAGGTGGTCCAAATTTCCGGAGCCCTCCACTACGGCGTCTCTCATAGCCTCAGTCGCTTTGGGACGCTAAACCCCATAAACCAACTAAACCAAACCTTTATATCCTCCCCCCTCCCCCCCCCCCCCCCCCCCCAGTATTTCATTCCACCATGCTGACTACTTCCTTATCTGAGTTTTTCAGGTCAATGCTGCAAGTCATACCAAGCCATACATCGAGGTGGACACACAGAGTCTTTCAAGCTCGCGTTCCCATCTCTTCCACGCTCCACATCTCCGCTTTGTTTTTTGCTGAGCTGGCTTTTTTCTTTTCAGCTTTGCAGATCAACCGTTTAACATTCCTTTTAGCAGCCGTCATGCCTGGACAAGATTCACCCTCCCCATCCTAACACCCTTACCACTTCCAACCCTCCTTCCCCTCACCGTGCCTTCATCCTCGGAGTGCAGGCCGTATTTAATCCCTGCCAATGATGAACACTTTGCCCAGACGAAGACAAGTCCTCTTGTCGAAACGTTGCCGAGTAGTCCGTTACTTTCCACTAATGAAGGCAGTGCATTGTTTCTTCTTCGTTGGATTAGGCATAATGATTCAAACATCTTGTTCTATTCTCCATTTAGGAGTTGAAGCCCGGTGGTGCCGGTGTTTGCACAGAGCAGCCCGCAGCCTGCCAGCCACCGAACATCGAGGTGCCGGTTGAACGACCTACGACCACGAATGCCACTACTGATATCCTGCCGCCGGTCAGCAGAGCGGTGACAGTGGTTAAAGTGGAGCCGCTGGTTAAGGCTCCCAAGGACAGAAAGGCATCGGAGGCAAGTGGGCCCACTTGGCAGTTCTTGGTGGCCTATAATGAATGCTACTCGACCACTGTCTCTGGTTTCTTGTGCACAAGGTGTTGATTGAGATATTATCTAGAGTGTCAGTGCTTTTAAAAACCCTTTCAGGTGCTTTGTACACAGCTGTGTAAGCGGCAAACTTACAGCTTTTTCTGAGAAACTGGAGCACTATAGCAGTGATTTCATTATTTCAGTCAAATTGAACACTCTTCTTGTTGCAAATAAGTTGCTTTTTTGTACCATGTAGCAAATGCAGTAAATAATATTTCACGTAAGAGTGAGCTAGGTAACACTTTGTCTGCCGTTTTTGTGCAGACAGATTTTGCCGAGCGTGAGTGAAAACACCAATTGTTTTTGCTGAATTTCGAGTGTAATATGAATCTTTTAAGCACAAAGCAATTCCACGATCCCTAGGGTGTTTACCTGCCACACGAGCACATTTCAATGTTATTATTTCTAACAAATCTGACACTTTGTGCGGAGTTCTCGACATCATTGTAATAACTTACCTGCTGGTTTTTGACGTTCGAAAACTAACAAATTCTCTTTCTTGAGGCCTGAATATACTACTTAGGTGAAAAAATGATAGATTTCAGTCAAAACAAAAAATGGCACCTGAAAGGGTTAAGGGAAACAGTTGGGCAGTAATTACTCATTAGTACTGGTGTGCAAATGTTTAAATTTTCGAATGCAAATATGAAGAAAAACTGCCTTTGAATATCGAATCGAATATGTTTTCAGTATTAAAAAAAAAATTAAGAACAAGACAAGTTGGATGTTGCTGTTCTTATGTTTTGAAGACTGTGTATGACCTGGGCAACCGCACTAAACAAACCTAGACGCACTGAGCACCATGTGAAAAAAAAAAAAGATGTGCACAGAAATGTATACTGTTTGATTAGATAGCAAAACAGCATATAACAGCAAAACAGCATTGGTCTGACTCTTCTTTTCACTCTCTTTTTTTTTTCTCTCTCTCTCTTCCTGCAACGAATGCTATCTGTGTGTTCCAAGTATTCTGAAGGTGCCAAGCTGGGTAGCTCTATCTCTAATCTCAGTCCTCCTTATAGCTGGTGTCAACTCTACGAGCACCATGCACCTTTGTGTCCGCTGCAGGCATTGGCTATGAGGTGCCGATATCTGGCCATCTCTAGGCCGCAATAACCCATGTTGCGACACCGTGTTGGTTAAAAATTCGTTTGCCAACTGTTTAAGCCCTAAGTACATGCCTTTGAGTCTGCCGGTGGCAATGCATGCCATGTGAAGTGTGCACAATGTCGAGATCTGGCATATGCGCCACGCTTAGGCAGGAGTGAAGGTGCGGACAAATGTGGAGATTTTCTTCTCCCTTCGATTCACATTGTAGGCTCTGCCAGCAGCACTAGCTTCCCAGAGCATGTGCTGGTAGTGACAAAAGTTCGACTCCTGTAGCGACTGGTGGCCGTTACGGCGAAAGCCATTACTGGGACCCCTCCCCAAGTGGTTATGTAATTGAAGCCCGTTTAGTTGTTGTCACAGCCGTGCCAAAGAAGAGAAGGAGGAAAAAATGGAGGGGCATGACAGTTCTCACCGGGTGCTTTAAGCAAGCCATACACTACCTAGTTTATCCAGTTTTCTTTTTTTCGTGGAACCAAGATCCGCCTCATGCGGTAAAGCCCATTGTGGCCCTTTTTCTGTAAAAATGGATTTGAAGGTTCAGGCTTCTTTCACAAGCCATCCAACCAGGGGATAAGCTTGTATCCCATTTGAAGAGACCATTGGTTAGCCGTCTGGCGCAGCGAAGGCATGTGCTGCCTTGAGGAGAAGTATTCACCAACAAAGTTGACACCTGGCTGACTCTGCCTGCAAGCAATACAGGTCCCAAGAAGAAGCTAAGATGTGACTGCTTCCTTGCAGAAACCGCTGAAAAGGGTGACCATCCGGGATGTCCCAGGTGGTGCACCCTTGAAAGAAGAGTGGGTGGCAGCCTCCAAGACACGGCACGAACCTGAGCTTCCACCACCTGCAACCAGTGCATACCAGTTTCAGATTGACTGGAGGCAGTTGGCCTCATTTCCCGAGCTACGCTACAAATACCTCAAGGTCAGTAACTTCCTCAGAAGTGTGCATTGCCTTCATTCTGGCAAATTGAAACCAGAACAGCAATATGTGTACATTTTAGCGTCATTGCTCATCATCATCAGCCTGACTACACCCATTGCAGGGCAAAGGCCTCTCCCATGTCTCTCCAGTTAACCCTGTCCTTTGCCATTTGCGGCCACCGTATCCCCGCAAACTTCTTAAACTCATCCGTCCACCTAACTTTCTGCTGGCCCCTGCTACGTTTGCTTTCTCTTGGAATCCACTCCGTTACCCTTAAGGACCAGCGGTTATCTTGCCTTCGCATTACATGCCCTGCCCAAGCCCACTAATTCCTCTTGATTTCAACTAGGATGCCATTAACCCGCGTTTTGTTCCCTCACCCACTCTGCTCGCTTCCGATCTCTTAATGTTCCACCTATCATTTTTGTTTCCATAGCTCACTACGTTGTCCTTAACTTAAGCTGAACCCTCTTTGTTAGCCTCCACGTTTCTGCCCCATAGGTGGGTACCAGTAAGATACAGCTGTTGTATACTTTTTTCTCTTGAGGGATATTGGTAAACTGCCATTCATGACCTGAGAGAACCTGCCACATGCGCTCCACCCCATTCTTATCCTTCTAGTTAATTCCCTCTCATGATCCGGCTCAGCTGTCACTACCTGCCCTAGACATATTCTCTTACTACTTCCAGCACCTCACTGCCGATTGCGAACTGCTGTTCCCTTGCTAGGCTGTTGAACATTACTTTGGTTTTCTGCGTGTTAATTTTTAGCAGGGGTGTGCAAATAGAATTTTTGGGTACGGGTTAAATATGAATATGAAGAAAAAAGGCTTTTGTTCGTGATGTGTTCTTGACTATTGAATCCACAGGTCGACACACTCACTCATGAGTCAACTCACTCGGGCTCACCCAGGCTCATTTCAGATCTTGATCTGAGTCATAAGTGAGTCCGGACTCATGTTCAGATCATGACCTGAGTTGTGGTGAGAGTGGGCTCACATTCAGACCATGGTCCGAGTCCTCCTGGTCAGTGCGGTAGAGTGTGGGCCTTCAGATAAAATAAGTCCATGATGTGAGGTCAAACAATCCCATGGTCCCAAGTGAATCCATGATGCTGATTGGGCACGAGTTTGGAATGTTGATAAATGCGAGCTTCCTGTGCATTCTTACTACTGAATACATTTTTGCTTCGTGGTCTGGATTTGTTTATTTCAGTTTATTTCAATTGCAAAGAACATGCACAGTGCCGCAGAACAAAAGTGCCGCAGCATTTGCCTCTGTATCGTTTTCTGAAATTTTATTTTATAGTGAACAGTTATTTAACATTTGATTCGATATTCGAAGCCATTTTTTCTTCTTCATATTCGTATTTGATTCGTGTTCGAAAATTTCAATCGTTGCATAGCACTAACTTTTTTTTTTTTTTACTACACTGCTTCCCATTGTTTGCAGTTGTACCCCTGGCAATCATGTACCATAAGACCTCCTTCTGTACTAATTTTATTGTATTCACTATTAATGTATGCATTAATGAATAAACTTGAACTTGAGTTTGACACTGTCACCGCAGCTGGTTGGTTGGTTGGTAATAACTTTATTAGACCCATTTCAATGGATCAGGTGAGGGTGGGTGAAGGGGAAGGGACGTTGAACAGGACAGCGACGGGCCCTCGGGCCACTCTGTTGCACTTGCCAGTGAGGTGCTGGCTGGTCACGGTAGCCAATAGCTTGTTGGCAGTTGCTCTGTAGTTGTGTATGTGCCACACTTTGAATGAGCCCTCATATTCTAACAGAGGATTGTGTAATGAAGTCGCCCAAGATAGCCTCCATCTGGGAGTACTAGAACTACGTGATATTTGTCGTCGTAAGTTTGAACCAATCTACTTCTTCCTTATAGAAAAGCAAATGCACCTGCCAGGCGTTTTGAGCATAGTCAAGGTATATACTGTCGTGATTCAACTTGCGGTCGTTGACCCCTCGATGACCCCACCAAAAAGAAAAAAAAAGGATGACTGGCTGCGATCGGTGCCAACGACCTTCCCTTCGAAAAGCAACCGACGACCGGGAAAAAAAGGGTGCCCCTCGTCTGAAAAAAAAACCCGGAACGAATCAGAGGAAGCCAGCGCAGCTGCGGCTGCGACGTCATCATGCCACACCTGTGTTCGATGGACGCCAGCTGCCAACACAGTGCGACAGGGATGCGGACTTACGCTCCCTCCTCGCCAGTTTCCAAGGGTGGGCTCTACCACAGGTGTCTTCGTTGGCTGTGTGGTGTAGTATCGATCTTTTGTGTCACGATGAATTGCCGCCTGGTGAAAGGGCGGAGCCTTGGGCTATTTAACCTGCGCCCAAAGTGAGCACGAACGCTCTGGGCCCTGGGTAAAAGGTTCATCCAGTCGCTCGACGTCATGAACTCTTAATTTTTGATTCCTTGCTCTTCTTTTGTAAATTTATGTAAATAAGTGTCTTAGTTTCTTGCTATTAAACCTGCTTGTTTTCGTATTCCCCAACCTTAGAAGCTTTAGACAGTTTCCTCATCCCGGACGAGCCCCCTTGGTGTTGCAACAACTGGCCACGCTACCTCGAGCCATAACAATACTCACCTAACAAAAGTCCACTGCGCTGAACATGCTAATGAAATCCTTTTCACATCAGCAGTGATAGTGAATGAACCGAGCCAAGTGGAAATGAGTGTTGGCATGCCAAGGTAAAGTTGTAGTAGTATTAATTAGTTCAGTGGCACAGTTATATGTATATGATTTGTGGCAAACACTGTGCTTGGAGCTGCCTCTAAGCGATGGGATGCACACCTTTGATTTCCTTTTCATGCTCTCTCTCTCACTGACAGCAACTGGACGCGAGCAAAATAGGAACATACTTTCAAGAGTCAATGGAGAGTGAACTCTTCTGCGAAATTCTCGGCATCTTGGAAAACCAGTTTGTGAGGTGCGTATGACGATCCTCCCAGAGGAGTTTTTGACTAGTGTCCAGGAGGATTGGACTGGACTGCTACTCCTGTATGTGTAATCAGTGGGCATGTGCGAATGTTGGTTTTATGGTTCAAAGCAAATTCGAAGTGAACAGTAATTTTCTTCGAATAATTTCGAAGCAAATGTTTGCAATACTTCTGGCACACTAAAAAGGTTGACTGGCACAAGAGGCAGTTTCAAAATCTTGTATTTTTCAAACACACAAGGCCATTACCTGAAAAAAGCTAAGAGTGCATTGAAGCTTTGCCACACTCATTGAAGCTATATGTCGACCTTCTGCAAAAATGACCATCGAAAATTGGGGGAGCCGACTTAGCCGGCGTATCTGTGAGGTGTGAGACCTATCTTATTATCATCAGCCTGACTACGTCCACTGCAGGACAAAGGCCCCTTCCATGTCTTTCCGGTTAACCCTGTCCTTCGCCAGTTGCGGCCACCCTGTTCCTGCAAACTTCTTAATCTCATCTGCCCACCTTACTTTCCACTGCTCCTTGCTATGCTTGCCTCTCTTGGAATCCACTCCGTTACCCCTAAGGACCATCAGTCATCTTGCCTTCGCATTACATGCCCTGCCCAAGCCCATTTCTACTTCTTGATTTCGACAAACAGTGAACAAAGTGAACAAAGAATTTCAAACAGTGAACAAAAGATGGCTGGGGAACGGAAAGGATTCCAAGGAAAGTTGAGGGAAGCTGACCGGGCTTCTAGCCATGAAGAAAAGAGTCCCCGAGAGCACTGCGATCCTCCAATGGTTGTATTCCGGACCCCGCTTCCAACGCGCGTGCCCGTGCACAGGCGCCGGTATCTGACACACACAGATATCTGCGCCCCGCTCGTGCATGCACAGACAGGCTCCAGCGTACGCCCATGCATGTAGGCGCTCCACCCGTACGCATAGGATGTATCCATCAAGTTAGCGCTTTATTGTTACGCCTATCATTTTCTTTTCCATAGCTTGCTGGTTGTCCTCAGTTTAAGTTGAACGCTTTTCGTTAGCCTCTACGTCTCTGCTGCCTAGGTGAGTACCAAGCTGGTACACACCTTTTTCTGGCAGTTCTCTTCTGAGGCTGTTGAACATTGCTTTGGTTTTCTGCATATTAATTTTTTTCACCCACTGTTCTGCTCTGCCTGTCTAAGTCGTTGATCATGCTTTGCGATTCATTCCCATGAGTGACTTAGCTAGGCAATGTCATCAGCAAGTCGCAGATTACGAAGGTGTTCTCCATCCACTCTTATCCCTAACTGTTCCCAATCCAGGCCTCTGAATACCGAATACCTCCTGTAAGCAGGCGGTGAATAGCATTAGTGAGATCATGTCGCCCTGCTTCACACCTTTTCTTATTGGAATTTTATTGCTGACTTTATCGAGGACTATGGTGACTTTATAGAGACCTAGATGTGGGGCCTCCAACTGCTGCTTTCAGTTGCAGTTGCGTTGTTGTGCAGCTGTTGCCTCTTGCTTTTAAGCTGCGACTCCATGACGCCTGCTGGGTGTACGGACTGCGCGCCTCGAGTCACTGGAAAATTTCAGGGTACCACGTTCCTTTTCCCTGCGCCATCAAGCTTGGAAGGAATATGGCCACCGTGGCTCAGAGTTGCAAGAACAGCGAGCACAAAAATTTGCAGCATGCTGCTGTGGCCATCCAAAGCCTATGGGCTCTCCTCTAGGGACTGCATACATGCACAATGTGCTGTTCAAATGAGTTGCAAAAATCACTGCTTCCAATTTCTTCCGAGCGTTTGTTCACAACGTCACTGAAGCTGCCTCTGTCAACTGCAAAGAATATTATTGTGCAATTCATCATACTGATGTTACAAAGGCATGTAGACAGGGCACCACAGACGTGATTATCATGCCGGGAGCATGAGGCAGCAGCCGCCATATACCTTACAAATCTACAGGTTGAGGAGAGGGGGATTGTGGTACTCTGAAAACTTTTGCAGTGATCCTGCAGGTCTCGTGCTAGCTCTCCCTTCGTGCTTGACGCTTTTACGCCTGGCTAGCAAATTTCACGTGGAGAAGAGCGGCTGCTGCAGCTGCAGTCAGTTCAGACTCGTCCCACGGAAGTCGGGAGCCGCGCATCCTCCTGTTTAAGAGATTTAACAAAGCGTGAGCCACTGCGCGTGCACAGATTATCCTGAGGATGTCTCAAGGTGCCAGGCGCCAGCTAGCTGTTTGCACACCTGCCCTGTCAGGACCAGTCAGCAAGAGTTCCAGAAACATTATTCACTGAGGCAAATACTTCGAGATTTGAATACCAAACATTTGGATCGAACCGAGTATAGAATAGTTTACTATTCAACCGAATATTTGAAATTGTGGGATGTCAGCACATGCCTAGTAATTACGCATGCTTCTTTCGTGATGCTGTTGTCAATGCTATCCAAAACTGGACTGCGGAAATGGGTGATGATGAATTTCCTGCTGGAAAGAATGGCTGTTAGAAGAAAGGCAAAACATTAAGAACACTAGTGCCGGTTTGAGGACCGTGATGGGGATTTTGCACATTGTTCATCTTTGCATTTGTGTGAGGGTACAGTAGTTCCATGTGGTGATAAGGAAGTGATGTTTCGCCATTGCTAATGTTTGTTGCTCTACCTTGTTTCAGGGATGGTGTCGATATCTGCCCCATCATGAGCAACCTGCCAAAAATAGGCCGATTCGCAACCTTAATCATGTTTCTTGGAAGCGAAGACAAAAAAAGTGAGCGTTAAGTTTCTTCAACGTTTGCATAAATGGGGACTATTTTTGCATGCACATTGTTCCATTTCAGATGTCAACAAAAAAGTGTGGGCACTATATAAATGGAATCAGTTGTCATTTGTTAGCATTTGTGTGAGTCAGTGATCGGCTGTACTATGTTTATTATATGTAAATCATAATATCCACTTAGCCGTTGTTGTTAACCCTTTCAGGCTCCAGTTTTTGTTTTTGCTGAGATCAATAATAGCCACAGTGTTGTTAACCCTTTCAGGCGCCATTTTTTGTTTTTGCTGAAATCAATTATTTTTTCACCTAAGTAGTATATTCAGGCCTCAAGAAAGGGAATTTGTTAGTTTTCGAGCGGGAAAGACCTGCGGATAAGTTTTTACAATGATGTAGAGAATTCTGTACAAAGTATCAGATTTGTTAGAAATAGTAACATAGAAATGTACTCATGTGTCGGGTGAACACCCTAGGGATCATAGAATCACTTCATGTTTCGAAAATGCATATTTAGACTCGAAATTTAGCAAAAACAATCGATGCTTTCACTCGCGGCAAATTCTGTCTGCACAAAAACGGCGGACAAAGCGCTACCTAGCTCGCTGTTATGTGAAATATTATTTACTGCGCTCGCTACATGGTACAACAAAAAAACTTATTTGCAACAAGAAGGGTGCTCAGTTTGACTGAAATAAAATCATTGCTAAGTACACCAGTTTCCCAGAAAAAGCTGTAAGTTTGCCACATACGCAATTGTGTACAAAGCGCCTGAAAGGGTTAACACTGAGTGTGAACAACACGGTTCCCATTTTAACTTTTTTAACATTTTGAGTGTTTTAAATTAAAAATTATCAAAATTCACTGTGCATTGTAATGCATCAAACTGTAGCTTATTGGTTAGACTTAAGAACAAAAAAAAAATGCCACAGTTGTGTGTGGGAAACTTTTTGAAAAATTATAGTTGAAATACATTAGTAAAACAAAACAAGCAAAGCAGAAATAAGCCGCTGCGCTGAGCCTGAAGTTTATTACCAAAAAATTAAAACATGCAAAACGTTGCACATGTTCTTAGTCACCATTCTTGCAATTTTCAGCTGCGTACATAGTACCGTATTTTCCGGTGTATAAGACGCACCCTTGTATAAGACGCACCCGCCATATATGCAAGCTGTCATTGAAAAAGTTCGTATATAGGACGCACCCGTGTATAAGACGCACCTCAGTTTACCTAGTGAGGCTAGTGAGGCTTAATTAAACACGCTCGCGCGACTATCGCGAAATGCACCGTACCTATGAGCAATTCTTAAGCAACGCTAAGTGTTCGAAAAAGGCAACACTCACGCCATACCCGCCCACGTTTTAGCAAAAAAGAAAGAAAAAACGAAAGAGCTCCCCGTATGTCGATAACATTTTATTTCTACTTGAAACCTTCGAAGTCTTCATCTTCAGATGCGCTATCAAAGCTTCACCCCTTTCTGGAGGGAACTCGGCTGAAACACGCACTACGTACACGCAGCAAACAAAGTTGCAAAGGGTGACTAAAAAAGAACACCGGCTTGTCTTGAATTGTTTTAACAATGGCGAGAAGCGCGATTGTCGCCATCTTTTGGCGTTTCTCATTACTTTTGCTTGGGGCCTCCAAAACGGCCGCGCGTTTGTGATCCTGGAAGTCGTCATCTCCGGCGTTTCATGATAAAGGTCACCTAAAATGTCGCGCATGGCTGTCCCGGTATTGAAGTATTAACCGTGTTACAACCGTGTTATTGGTAGTGATATTTTTTCGGTGAAAAAAGCTCCTGAGTAATCGGTGAACTCGCAAAAAAAAAAGACGAAAAATTCGCATATAAGACGCACCCTTGTATAGGACGCACCAGCAAGATTTTTGAAAAAAAGCCGCGTCTTATACACCGGAAAATACGGTACACTGCGCTTTCTATGTCCTTTCAAGTTAGGGAATAACTGCTGTGCCACTAGAGAATGCAGTCATGGGAGGACATGAAGTGGAGGTAGATATGGGATGTGCTATACATTACACTGGTTGCGAGTTCTGTTCTTTTTTTATAGCAGAGTTTGGAGTTTCCCCTTTTCTTCCATTTTTTTTTAAAGTGGGTAACAAATGGGTTCTGTGGGTGTAAAGGGGGCGTGGCCTTCATTGATGTCGTCATAATCAAAATTCGGCTGACGCATTTGGTAAAATATCTTGGCAGTTTGTTGCGAAGACCCTAGAGCACCAAATAAAGCCACTCTCATCATTTATAAATCAAATGCACTATGTAAAATAAAACATGATTAGTAAAATTAAACATGTCTTGAGCACACATTGGTGTCGCGGGCCTTTGAGGTGAAGTCTCCATCTTGGAACTAAAATCCAGTCATTCCATATCGTTGTCTTACTCACCACTGCTGCTTTAAAAAAAAAAAAAAGAGAGAGAGAGGCGGCATGAGAACAAACAAAACTGCTTCGACAAAACTGCCTTTCGCATTTGAGGAGCGTGCAGTGGAACGGACAAGGTTGTCCGGACTATGTCCGGACTATGTGCGGACAAGGTTTTATTTGTTATGTCCTCCTCATGTTAGAAAATGAAAAACAAAACTGAAACCAAAGAGTTGGTGTTATAGAAGAAACTTTCTCATTTTTTTCACTCGGTCGCTAATTTGACATGATAGTAATGAGTGTATTATACAAACGTGGATATGATGTTCTGTGTGGGAAAACCTCAGGTTGATGAAAATATTTTAAGAATGTTGCTGCATGAACCATTCCTTTGGCTAAAATGCAATTCTAGGCTCCTACCTTGTTTTGTTGTCACACCAGGCTTTCTGTAAGTTTGGTATAGCAGTGAAGGACAAAAAAATATATAATTCCAATCTACTGAAGATATATGAGTGAAAATTTGTGTTTGTTAATTTATTGCACTTCACAATAAGCGTGCCAAATTTTATCGCTCTGCGCAGAAAATTGTTAAAGATCGCCTCCAAAACCCACGTCCCTCCCAAGAAGTTGTAGAGTGCATTGAGAAACACTAAACATAATGTGTTCCTGATATGCTACATTCTGCATAGTGATTCTTGATATACAGGGTGTTCAAAAGTAGACTTTACTGATTTTTGAAAAAAATGCGAGGAATCACTGTGCTGGCGGATTAGATGACTTTCTAACTTAGCGACTAGGCGTGGTGTCACCTGCTGTTAGACAGCACTGTGGCAGCGAGGATATTCGGCGCACCTGTCTGATTTGAGGGCCCTTCATTGTCTTCATCTGAGGACCTGCCGGCAAATCAAACGACGACTTTGAGGTGATGTGCCGAACGCGTTTTTCTTTGTGATATATGGGACGGACGGATGGAAAGTTGGCCAAAACAGCACAGCACTGAAGCGCGGAACTCCACTTCTCCATCATTAAAAATATTGTCACGCTGTAGTGACGGCAGTCCAGCGGTCAGGAAAACAGCAACAAGACTTGCAAACGAAGCTCTTTATTTGGGCTGACTTGCGCCCGCAAAAGAACTGAATCACTCGGCAGCGGCGTAAGCAACAAACGCACTCGTCAGTCGTCAAACTACGAATGCCCGCCGCTCGTGGCATCGCTCAATTTAAAGCCGGCAAGGGAACTTCGAGATAACAGGTCAAGGTCATCTACAGTGATCTGGAAAAACGTAGATGCAGCTTTTCATGGCTGTGATCAATCGAGGTTAGTCCGGTCGCTTGCATCACCAACAAAAATGATAAAACCCCTTTCCTGCGGCCTTGAGCACGAACGAACAAACACTACAATGATACGTGGCAATATCGCATGCTTCGAATTTGGGGGAGGGGGCAAAACCAACTGCGGATCACTCCTTTCCAGTGATTAGGCAAGAATATATATAAAAATTTCAAATAAATTGAAGAGGTTGATCAGCCACCCTTTGTTCCATCTTACGTGGAACCGCTCCCCTCTAATAACTATACTAGCTATTGCATCATGCGCGAAAACACCTGCGACGAGAACTACACCGCTCTGGTGTAGCCCCGATTCCACCACACCCACTACGCACCGGGCGGCCAGCATAGAGTACCAGTTGCACGCAGCGCCCTTACTCGAGACTGTCATCACACTGCCCAGTATTTTAGAGTACTATATCATCGCTTCAAGACGCGGTGGAAATGACTTTTATCGCTGCTCTTCAACAAACCAGTTGGAGAAGCGGGGTGCCCTGCCTCCTCTCCACCTCAGTACTTTCAAACCTTGCAAAAAAGTACGGGGGCTGGGGGAGCTACAGTGTTACCAAGCAGGAGCCTCCTCTTGCCTGCCAAATCTGAAAGTGAATAGGGTCCGTATTTTGTCTCGTATCATATGTTATTACAGACAATCACACTAGGGCTCTTTTGCCTGAGCAGCTCTTGTCCCAAAGACCTCATGACAGTACGATACCCCTGTGCTGTAAACTTGTCTCATAGAACAGCTACAGAAACAGCTTCCCGTTTAGCTGCAAGCATGCAACATAGTAATGTCTGCAGTTAGGGGGGAAAAAATTGCTATGAATGGCATGAGAACTTAGTTTAGTGTAGATGGCATTAATGGCTTTTTAATATTTTCGTGCTTAAAATTCAAGGTGATTCTGTCTAGAGAAGGTTCACACTATTCACATGGTGATCTGAGCGTACTTTACCAGTATCTTGCTTTAACAATATTTTGTTGTTGCAGCTAGCCTTGACAATGTCACTATAGTATCGTTTTGTTTTCCCCACCACATGCAGGACTGGCACGATTACTTGCCATAGCATCAGAAGTGGACCCAGGGCTCGCAGACAGCTATGGATTGTGATGGAAGACAAACCCTGTCACCTTGTGCACAGACTCAATCGATTGTCGCCGTTAGAGACTTTGTAAAGCCACATGCAACTCTTTTCTTTGTGAAAAAGTGGTCTGCATTCACATACTCACACCCATCGTTCTTGCGCACATTTTGCTCACTGCCTGTAGACAATATGAGTGTTTTAAATAAATATGTTGAAAGATTGGCGACCCTACAGAGTTTCCCAAACTGCAGTCACTTGCTAGTGCACATTATTGCTCCCCATCTGTTTTCCCTCGCTGCATCTGATAGCTAGAAAGAAAGCTATCTCCATGCTGCATTTAATCTCCTTTCAGTCATGTGTTCACACACCTGACTGCACATACGGCGGCTCATTTTGTCTCTTGGTTCCACTGACACCAAGTGCCACCAGTGCATGAATCGCCTTCTCTTTAGTGTGACAGTAACTGGCAGCAGTGGAGAGTTGTGTATTCTTGTGCTCAGTACTTCATTCCCTTTTGTCACGCATAGCACATATTCAGTTTTAGAGTGCAACTCTTTGGCGCCCGTATCGCGGCGTCACCGTTGTTCCTCGTAACCGGGGTAGTGCGCGCTTCTGGCGCCACCTCTCTCACGCCCGAGCCAAAACGCATAGCCGCCATCGTTCGCCACTGCGAACCACTTGCCTATATAAATAGTTTATTCTCTGCCAGTTCTTTCTGAGCCATGAGCGAGGCAACCAGTGGGAGTCCTTCGTGACAACCTCGCGAAATACTTGCATAGACCGCCTTGTCTTCGAGAACCAGGCATTGGTGCAGCAAGTCGAGCATACATCCATCGATTTCTCCGACCACAAAGCTTCCTTCATGACAAGAACTGTTAGTGGAGTGTTTATTGAAGAAGGAATATGTGTGACAAATAAAAAGCTGTCTGTAATTGTGCATACATGTCTTGCTAAAATTTTTTGCCTCAGTCTATTGAAAAGCTGAAACAGCTGATGAGCTGCGCTCAAATTTCGCATTAGAAAGTAACGAAATCGTCGGCAATTTTTTGCCTCTTTTTTTAAACATCGGATGATTTTGCTTAATATTTGCTCAAAAAGCAGACCACAAAATTCATTCTGCAGTGCTCTGCGCAAGTTGCAGCATTCTGTGAACACTATCAGTGCAGTGTAATAAATGGGTAACATCGCAGCTTGCGTGTGCTGCTGTTGCCACCGCTTGGCATTAATACGACAGTGATAAGGGAAAGGAATTTCTCAGTGTTGACATCACTTTAATGACATATTTGGCATAAGTTATAGCCAACAGCAACAGAACAATGTAAATGAGCACAGGCACACTACGACTGTTGCAACCAACAATAAGATGGCAGAGAATTTCATCTTCCACACAAACTCTCACATGTACAGACCTTATTCACTCATTGGTGCATCTGCTGACCAGACCTACATCTATTGGTGGCAGTCATTAACACTTTCACTACCACTTCCGGTGATTTAAAAAAACCAAGCAGTGAAAGGGTTAAGTGGAAGGCTGCCACAGAAAGACTCCTTGGAACCCATGTAGGCTTACCTACCTTCATAACGGCTGCTGTATGTGTTCAGTGCCTTCACATTGGCCACACAAAACTGACTCACTAGCAATTACAAAGCAGTTCTGACAAAATAAAACCTGTATACATTAACTGCACAAAAATGGCATGCCAAAAATGCCAGGAGCACCGTGACTAAGATCTGCCTAACTTGCAAAACATTACCAGCCTTTCGAAGACATTTTTCGCTTAGTTCACTCTTCCTTACACTGGGCAGACTAGCCTTGCTACCCAAGATAGACTGCTGTTTTGCACTAGACATGGTTGTGGTAATCCAAGAATGCTGGTTTTATATTTGCCAAGCAGCGAATTCACGTGTTGTAAAATGTCATGGTACTTAAGGGGGGACGAGGGTCTTAAAACTGACCTTTTTATTTGTGGCTCGAATCTGATGAAATCTTGCACACAGATGTGTTTTTCTCTTCTGATTTCAAAAATGTAGTCATAATTGAGCTTGTTGTCTTAGATCAATAGTTATCTTAAATTCTAGAGTGTAATTAGGTAATTTCTTACGCAGCCTTAATGAACTTTCTCATTGCATTTTGTTGCTTTTAATTACATGAATTGATAGCCAGCAAATTCCCATACCCGATGACATTCTTACTTTTTTTGTTTAGGCCATGTATAAATAGCAATTTACAATTAGCTTAACGAGTTGCAGTGTAAAATACTGCAACCTTTTACTCTCGACACAGTATATCAGATGACATGCCTTTAGAGGAAAACGAAGAATGTCATCGGGTATGGGAACTCTCTGGCTATCAATTCATGTAAATAAAAGCGACAATGCAACGAGAAAGTTCATTAAAGCTGTGTAAGAAATAACTAATTACATTCTAGACTTTGTAAGATCTAAGACCACCAGCTCAATTATGGTTACATATTTGGAATCAGAAGAGAAAAATGCATCTGTGTGCAAAATTTCATGAGATTCTAGCCATAAATAAAAAAGTTCGTTTTAAGACCCTCGTCCCCCCTTAAACCATAATCAGAAAATGCTGCTTTAAATGCTTCACGATAAAGTTCTAGCTCAGGTGCAACTTTTGTTTTCATATTAACATATATGAAAATGCAAATTGTTATCATCCAACTGTTGCAGCAGTTTGGATATAAATTGCTGCCACCAAAAGAAAAGGTTCTACAGATTGATGGATGCAGAACGTGACGTCAGGTGTGTCAGTGATGGGAGGACGAGCGAGCGGGAGCAGGATCGTGCCGTTTGCATGTTGTCGTTCCCAATTATGTTTTCAGCTGGCTTACGTTTTTTTTTTATTTTTTAATTGGCTTTCGGGTGTCAGCCTAGAATTGAGGCCGGCCTAGATGCGAGTAAATACAGTACTGCTCATCAGCACTCGTCACTGGTAATGTATGCAGCACAAACCTTTATTTAATTACGTGAGCGTACAGAAAATTGTAATGCAGTAGTAGTTTCCTCAACAAACATAAATACAGGAATGATAACAGCCAGAATTCTTCTCGGGCACTCTTTTAAACCCTGGTCTTGAAAAAAAAATTTTATTAATCTAGATATAGTAATGAAATTTTCAGGCCACATGTATTTTTGTGTGCTGATTTTAGATATGTCATTTAATTTTGTGTAAAACAATTCCTTGAGCACTTGTGCAATATTTATGCAAGTCTTTTGGAGAGAGCATATAAGAAAATTTGCTGCAGGAAATTCGCTGAAATGCATGCCATTTGGCTCTCTTGACACCAAAGAATGCAATAAGGGTAAAATTATCATCCTGGCTATCATAGAACCTGAGTTACAGGGTACTGAAGCTGCCACTTCACAAACAGGAATACACACTTTTCTTCTCATTTCTGAAGCGACAACTTCAAAACTCTATAACTCAAGTTCTATGATAGCCAGGGTGATAATTTACCCTTATTGCATCCTTGATGTCAAGAGAACCCAATGGTATGCATTTCAGCGAGTTTCCTGCAGCAAATTTTCTGCAAAACTTTTCCCAAAATACTTGCATAAAAATTGCACAAGTGCTCAAGGAATTGTTTTACACGAAATTAAATGACATATCCAGAATCAGCGCACAAAACTACATGTGGCCTGGAAATTTCATAACTGTGACTTCATTAATAAATTTTTTTTTTTCAAAGACCAGGGTCCCCCCTTAATAGTGAAAATGGATATGCACATTGTACTAGAATTTGTTTGCACAGAGTCTTCCGTACAAAGGGAGGGCTGCATACCTTACAATGATGCGCAACAGCCCCATTACCAACACTGTGAAGACAAATTCGGAAACTTTGGGGCAATCCAACAAGTAGCATCAAAAGTTGTATGTACAGAGGGCCTAGCAGGGCACAGAGGCTGCTCAAGTAGTAATGTGAAGTTGGCACGAGTGTGTAAACATGAACAGCAGGGTGAAACAACCTGCAGATGATCCAAGGCAGTGTTGCGCTGGGGCACGTCCCGGCCAGAAAGCAGAAAAAAAAAAAAATTACAGCTTTCTTTTTACCATCTTGCACAAAGATGCACACTCACAGCTACTATACTTGATGACTGATGCAATGGACGTGATGAGGTATATGAACAGGCCTCCACAGTTGCACACTTGGGCTGAGCCACTGAGATAACCCCTGTTTAAAGACCCTTGCACTGCACAGGCTTCATCTGCTGCAAAAGAGGGACTCGGCTGGTCAGCTAACTTATAGTTTTCATGCAGGCCGCCACTGCCGCAAGTTAGCTTAGCTTCAAGTGACCTAACAATTTCCATAAGAAAGCCAAACAAAAATCACCAGTTGCTATAGCCTTCCTACAGGTCAAATAAAAAAGACATAATGCCAATCAGTTGAAATATAAAGCAAAATAACTACTATAAGGCAGAGTCCACACCACCTTTGCAAAAATCTAATAACATCTAACAAAATGTCTCAACAAGTCTTGCTCCGAATGCTGCTGGCTCATTTCTCAAGCAGGCAGTCTTGTTTTGTGGGTATGAGGTCTGAGCACACACAAACACGGAGAAACACTACATGGATGGATTGAGACAAATCGGTTCGGAGCAGCTCCTAACTGACCAACAGGCTGCAGGTGTAACAATCAAATGAGGCCCTAAGAAAAGAGAGTTGCAAACTCTCTGCATCCTGGCAACAACCCAGTGCCACTGTTTTCTACGCCAGAAAGCACTTATCACCTCTTGCCTCAGTGCAGCATTCACAGCAACAAAGCCAGCACAGTCAAACCTGTCATGTAACATTCGCAAAAACTAACACAGCCCATAGCAGGGCTCAGTTTACTGGCTGGATCCACTGAACTGATGATGAAACAGACAGCAGCCACCACCACCGGTGGCACAAGTAGCGACGAAGCGTCCGTCGCCTTTTACAAGCCTAGGATTCCATGTCCTTATCATCAATTGAGAAACTTGCGGCAGTTTTCAGACCCACATTTGCACTCGATGCGGACGTGGCTGAAAAGGTGGCTTTTCTCACGGTCGTGCGCTTCAGTGGCTGAAAGGAAAAGTAAACGGGTGAAAGTATGGCAGGTAGCTCAGATAGCTTTACACTGCATGAAAGAGCCTTGCCAAGCTACATGCAGTGGCGAGAAGTGTTTTGTAGCAGCATTATCATGTCTTATAGCAACAGATCAACGCTGAAAATCAAGGTAGAAACGCTAACACGGGCTGAACATGTGCTGAGCGGTCTCCTAGAGTCTCCAGAGTGGTTGTACTTATGTGCCATGAACAATGTTGGTTCTCGTAGAATGCTTTAAGAAATTAATGCTAACGCATATATGCCGTAGGTATCTCACTATGAATTTTTTTTCTCTCTTGCGTATGTAAGTATGATTTCACGCGTCAATCCTGTGCCTCGCACACTGAGAGCAGAACAACAAGACCACTAGATGTAATGCGAATAACAGCTACCACTGTGAAAAGGAGAAAGATTTGAGCACACTTGGATGATCTGCATGGGCACCACCATGGATGCTGTGGTGTGGGCACTCAGCCAGCAACAGCAATGGTGGATTGCAGCTGGACTTGCGTGTAATCAGGCACTCTCATGATGTGGCAACTTTCCTCTTTTCTTTGGGAAACATGAGGGTAGCAAACACCTTCAGTCAACATTATGCCAGTGTCCTTCCATGTGGCAAAATGAGCAACTGCCGTAGAACAACACAATGGCTGACTGCAAGCAGCATGCAGGATTGTTTCACACACTTCTTTTTGGGAGCTTAAAGTGATTGCTGGCACAATGGCTGACTGCAAGCAGCATGCAGGACCCCCACCCATGACCAGGAGTCAGCCCACCTCTGAAATTTTGAACAATGAGGGCTGCGCCAAAAAAAGTTTTTCGTCACCACCACCTTATCTTTTATTGCTTCCTTCCACTACTCTAATGCATATATGCTATCACAGGACCCGATAGTTCACACACTGTCGTTAAACCCAAACTCTGACAAGCAGGACAGATTTACAAGATATTCTCGTGTTCATCTCAGAGGTAGTCCACTGCACAAAGAGCAGTGAACATCCCTATGTCCCCTCACTGAGAGCAAGGGGGAATTTTAAGGCGGAAGCCTTTAATGTCTCATCGTTGTAAGCAGCAGTTGTCGACAGAAAATGTCACGCTTTTCAATTGGTGGAAACGGTCGTGACGTCACAGTGCACGAAATTCAAACGGGGCCAATTGTACTTTGCCAAGTAACCATGCAACCAATTGAAGGGATCGTATAGTGATGCTCCAAGTGGGACTGAGCTTAGTTAACCGCTTAATTACCCAATTAGCCTAATTAGCTTTACTAGTCAGGCCATATAAATAAATAAAACCGATTAAGAAATTGGTCGAGCTCGGGAATCGAACCCCGGTCTTCGGCGTGAGAGACGAGCATGCTATCCACTACGCCATGCCAGCTCGATGGTTTGGAATGAACAAAGGCGCGTCTAGTGAATACGGTGTCTTCACTCACTTTCATCCTCCTCCATTCCCTTCCCGCGAGGTTTAGGTGTCCACCGACAAATGAGAGACAGATACGTTTCCTTTCCTCAAAAACCAATTTACAGACGAGCGAGGCGTAGAACCGAATGGGCGATGTCGTTCTATGGACTCCTTGGCAGCGTTGCAAGACGCTGTCGCGTTCCACTCTTAGGGACATCAGTGACCACACTTTAGGTCAAAAAAGTGCCCCCTGAATTTTGTGAGACAGTTACTGCGTAATTTCCTTTCCTCAAATACAATTTTCATTTTCTTCATTACGGCTCCTCTTTATCTATCTTCTTTCACTCCCACTTCCTCCCTTCCTCTACGGTGCGGGTCAGGTGTACACCGAGATGACAGAGAGCTACTGCGCCATTTCCTTTCCTCAAAAAGCGTTGCGTTCAAAGGGCAAGGCATCGCGCTGAACGGGTGGTGTTCCATGGACTCCCTGGCAGCGCTACAACGCGCTGTCGCGTTCCACTCCTAAAGGCGAAGCTTAAGCGTCATTAATTAGCAGTTAATTAGTATTCAGGCATTAATCAGTAATTAACCATTAATTACTGATTTGTCATCACTTAGTAATTAGTACTCAATTATATGTGACGCCACCGGTGCCACAGAAACAGCGAAGGTGGTGCGGAAAACGCTTCCGCCTCTACCCACTTTAGACAGTCAAAGTGCCTCCTGAATTTTTTTCTTTAGTGGTGGTGTTGATCAAAGAAAGAAATCAGTAGCACAATTTTTAGGAGAAAAAAAATTAACGTGCTGCTGGTGGGATCAAAACCCACACAACCTCCACTGGTCTCGTGCGGTGCTGTTTGGTTGGCAAGGCAAGTACGCAACCTCTCGGGTTCGGATCCCACCAGCAGCATGCGGCTGGCTTTTTCTGCTAAGTTGCCTTTCATCTGAAAAATAATTACGCTACTAATTTCCCACTTTGACCAACACCACCATTAAATCTCACTGAGGGAGAACTGAAATTTGACACAAAGGGATGGTAGACACGGATGAGCACTTTGTCCACATCGAATTTGAGTGAGCTCTATATAACATCTGAGCACCGGTTTGGTTTGGTTTGGTTTGGTTTATTGGGGTTTAACGTCCCGAAGTAACTCAGGCTATGAGGGACGCCGTAGTGAAGGGCTCCGGAAATTTCGACCACCTGGGGTTCTTTAACGTGCACTGACATCGCACAGCACACGGGCCTCTAGAATTTCGCCTTCATTGAAATTCAGTCGCCGCGGCCGGGATCGAACCCGTGTCTTTCGGGTCAGCAGCCGAGCACCGTAACCACTGAGCCACCGCGGCGGGTCCATCTGAGCACCAACTAGCCCGATCTACCACCCCTGTGGACCATCATTCCATGGTTCCATTGACTGTTGGCTTCTTTTACGTGTATATCATAACGAGCCTCTCATTTCCCTACCCTTGTGTGTTCAGCGGCCAGAAACCTGAGTAACATGCCCAAAGCACTGGGGTACTACTTGGGTTGCACTCACACCAAGAGTGAAAGTACCAGCAAGGGTGGCATAACTGAAAAGTATCGCTGCTCAGTTAGTGGCAAACAAGTCCGAGGTACTGACCTGCACTGGACATCTTGTAGTCGACGGTCAGCTCTTCATGGGCACAGATGTCCCGTTTTGTGAAGAATGCCAGGCGCGGCATCCGGACGTCCAGGTTGTTAATCCACACCATGCAGACAGCCATGTTTGGCTCACACTGCAACCCGTAAAAAGGTGAGAAGGAGATTCAAAAATAGCTCCCTCTTATCTCTTTGGTCTATTCACAACTGAGCGCACTTGTACGGACTGCGTCATCACACTGGGTATTATTTATTTATTCAATACTGCCAGCCTTAGTAGGCCCAGGCAGGAGGGGCAATACGAGACACAAGGCAAAGTAACACTTAGCACACAAACTAAAAGATAAACAAACCAAAGACAACCAATGCATGATTCGAACAAAAAAAACAGTCAAATTGAACACAATGACTCGGCAGAACTGGAAGTACAGCATACAAAAGTCGTTATAAAAAACTGGCAATGCTCTCAGTGCTTAAGAGTGCAGTCAAAGGAAGCTTGTTCCACTCAGTTATTGTTCGCAGAAAATAAGAATATTTATACAAGCTGGTTCTGGCACTATAAGGCGTTAAGGACTGGGCGTGACGATGTCTCGTTAATCGTGTCACTAGTGGTTTTATCTAAGGGTCCAGGCTCATTGATAACTTATTTTTCAGCAAAAAGGATATACAACAAAATGTGTATTTTGTCCAAGTGTTGCCATAAGCAAACTTCACCAGGCAAGAACAAAAATGTGGAAAAAATAAATTAATGATGAAAACACGACACGATCAAGCAAGCTCTTTTAAAATGGGCCCAAAAGTTACGGTTATGTTATCCACAGCACAGCAATGCTCATCAGCGAAGGCTCTTCAAACTATAGTTGCTGTGGAACATTAAGTAAGCAGATATGTAGGAACTGACATGCCCGTAGGTTTGTTCACCTCCATGCAATGCAATCCATCATCTATCGTGCTTTCCGTCAAGTGAACTTTCATGGTGTTAGCACATTGTCTGCACCTCTGGCTTTGCTTTAAATCTGACATCAATAAATAAAACATGCATTCAATGATATCAATCAGTCAACCAACTAACCAATCAAAGCGTTTTTATTTCACCAAGTCGAAAAGAGGCGGCAGGTAAAAAAGCTATACAAGGTGGTTCCACACGAGATTGAACAAAGCATGGCCGTTTGACCTGTTAAATTAATTTGGAATTTTTATATATCGTTGCCTGATGACTGGAAAGAAGAGATCTCCTCCCCTCTCCCCCCCCCCCCCCCCCCTCAAGGAAATTTTTTTTTTTTTAAAGCACTGGAAATTATTAACAACAAAGAGGTGGAGTTCGCCCTTACATGCCTGCTGTTTTGGCCAACATTGTTATGAATTACATAAAATATATTAATGTTAAGCATCTGAAAATTGAGTAATATAGATGTCTTTATTTGTGCT
This sequence comes from Amblyomma mixtum, assembly GCF_055824585.1. NCBI lineage: Eukaryota > Metazoa > Arthropoda > Arachnida > Ixodida > Ixodidae > Amblyomma > Amblyomma mixtum. The sequence continues at coordinate 197,801 of NC_143018.1, read as the reverse complement.
CAGTTATTTTTGTCTGTCTGGAAGGTATAGATATTTTAAAAAATTTGTCAAAGTCAGCCCAGGAAATGTTGTTCTGTCTACTTTGCAGGTGTTAATGTCAAAAAAGGCTTGTGGCAGAGTGGCAGTCATTATGCATTACGTTCTATGCAAACTGATCAATCAAACTGCTGAAGTTCATATTTATATGGCTTTTTGATAAAGAGATATGATCACACTAACTTCAAGAAAACAAAGAACAATTTGAAACTTCTGACAACATTAACATTTTTTAACTTTTCCCACATATTTTCCTCCATATCAGCTTTTGAAATCATTAAAAACATGTTGTATAATTTGATTGCTGTAGTAGCTATGGCCCCTCCAATGAGACCTTTGCACAAGGATTGACAATTGATGCAGATCCGACTTCTTGCCTGCCACATCTACAGAATGTATAGAATGCAGACAGGATTAGATCTTCAGGTTCTTCGAAAAGGCCTGGAGTAGCGAAAAGATGTTGGCCGCACCAAAGACTTCAATTTCAACGCGATTTGGGCTCCGAAACGGCCATGAGCGCAGGGCTACCGAGCAGGCGCGCATGCGCCCCAGACGCTTTTAAGAGGCGACATGGTGGGAGTTCGTTTTCGCGTCCTCAGACAGGCACACAGAGTAGAGAAAGCCGCCTGAAACTGGTCGTCTGTCTCCAGACATGATCGCAACAAATGGGGATAATGCACGGCTGGCCACCGCCACGGGGAACGGCATGTCAAGGAACCCACTGGAAACGAGGCCTTTAGTGCTCAAAGTTCAGCGCAACATTCTTTTTGGTGGATAACGGCCGCACTGTGACACAGCCCAGCAGGGCGATTGGAGCCAGAAGACACCCGAGCCCTCCATTACGGCAGGCCTTGGGAGCAATCTTCGTCAAGTAGACAAAGGGTGCACTGGCAAAGATGTGCTGGCTGTTTCCAGAGGAGACTTGCGGTCGCCACTACCATCATGGCTACGCCAGACAAGAGTCCATGTTCTAATCCACTTAGGCTGGAAGGGAGCCCAGGCCCAACACTCCTGACCGGTTGTCGAATGTTCACTTCTGGTGCAGGTGAGCGCGAGACGTGCTTGTGTTTTTGTTTTGCTCTTATGCCACTGCTCAAGTGCGTCTCATGGTGACAAAGTATAGCTCTGGGCAAGTGTTTTCTGCAGCTTACCTTTCCAAGCACAAGAAGCTCACTGCAAAGAAGGGAAATTTTCACAGCTTTGCCAACCCAGACATCAATGTTTTGAAGGAACTTCTAATATCCGAAAGACATGTGAATGTCAATGAGACTGACTGCTTGTGCAACGAGCGCTTTCGCTATTTCTGCAAAGAAATACCTTCACGGAGCACGCAGTTGAGTAATGATATTTTTATGCCCCCTGAGGAAGAAATCAACTTCAACCGAAGCAGTGTGGCTACCAACGTGTACCCGCTGAAACCGCCAGGCACAGTGAGAAATCGGGGCAGGCCTGATTACATCAAGAGGAAACAAAGTGAGGTGCAGAAGGCAGCGTAATCTGCAAGACACGCCGGGCATACAGCCAATTTAAGGAATGGGAAATTCACCAGAAGAAAGGTGCTCCTTGTACACACAGTAGACCTTTCGAAAGCACTCAGCAAGCCTGTGTAGCATGTGCGACAAACCGACGACATTTCCAACCTCTCACTCTCCTGCCATCAATACTGGCAAAAAAAAACTGATTAAGAAGCTTGCCCCTCAAGCATCGATGTATCTAATCAACAAGTCCGGAAAGCTGAAAGAAAATTGTGGTACCAACAATATCGTTTCAACAGGCATAAGGTTGTTGTTGTTGTTAGTAGCTATTTATTATTAAGAAAAATAAAAATAAATATGGAAGGAACAGATGCTGCTAGTCGTGGCATCTGCCATTGAAGCCTGAAGCACCTGAGCTGCGGCTAGCTGGAATAAAAGGACAGGGAGAAGGAAAGAAAGGGGGGAGGGATAGTACAAATACAGGATATTGAATAAAAATACATTTGGGGAGCTGTGCTATGCAAGGTTGTCGAGAGTACAGGCATAAGGTTAGCCTGAGTGCATTTCTGTGGCGTGTGAGTACTACACAAAGGACAAATTGGAATGTTCCAGACGAAGTCCTAACAAAAAAAGGATGTCCTCTCTGCTACCATCGATAGAAAAAAAAAAATCAGTAACAAAACGTCTCATGACAAGATCAATTAGAGATATTTTTCGCAAATACTAAGATGACCATCCTGACTCTGGCATTGGCCTATCAAAATTGTACACCTTGCTACCACGATGGGCAAATGTTACTCCCAGCATGATGCGTATGTTTGTATCATTTGCGCCAACTACAAACTCTGTCTCGCCACTCTTGAGAACGTTACTGGCCACCGAACCGATGCTGACGACATTCACCCAGCATTCATTTGCGTTCTATCATCAACGCAGTGCCTTTTAGGTGAATGCAATCACTGTTTAAAAGGCAGGTCTCTGTCACTGGAGGAACTTTATATCCCAGACGACGAAGATATACTGTTAGGGACATGGGAGTCAGACGACCTAGCTTTCTGAAAAAGGCTTTGAATGCTGACACTTTTTTTTAATCATCTTCGGGCGTTTGCAGCAAGATGGATTGTGCACAACCACATTAGGAAGACACAAGGTAAAGCGATCTAGGAGGAAAAGCAATGCACACAGTGTGGCAGCACTGTATGCCACTTTGATTTTGCCTAAAACTGGACTGTCGTGCTTCCTGAAGAGGTTCAGGTTTATGGTTTATGGAGATGTAACGTCCCAAAGCAACTCAGGCTATGAGGGACGCCATAGTGAAGGGCTCTGAAAATTTCGACCACCTGGGGTTCCTTGATTTATTGATTTGATTTATTGGGGTTAACATCCCAAAGCAACTCAGGCTATGAGGGACGCCATAGTGAAGGGCTCCGGAAATTTCGACCACCTGGGGTTCTGTAACGTGCACTGACATCGCGCACAGTGCACGGGCCTCTAGAATTTCGCCTCCATCCCGTCACAGCTGGGATTGAACCTGCGTCTTTCGAGTCAGCAGCCAAGCGCCATAACCACTGAGCCACCATGAGGGCCGCTGAAGAGGTTCGGTCATACCACTGGCAAAAGAAACAAGTGTCAATAACAGGACTCAACAGCGCACAATGGATGAGGACACAAGGAAAGAAACGACGAGACACAAGAGTATGAATATCTACGTATGTGATCACAACAAGAAAATCTAGAAAAGTTTCATCACTGTTAGTGACAACTTGAGCCATGACTCCGCTCATGCCCGTTTGGCTGTAAAGGAAGTGAAAGAATGGGTAGACAACAACCTGCCGGTGTATTACAAAGTAACATACGTGAGTGATGGAGCCACCAGTCATTTCAAAAATAGATGCCAGCTTTTCAAGTTTGGAAAGAACGATTGTCCTAATACCCAATGAATACTCTTAGCAACTGAACACGGGGAGAAAAGCGTGCGACGGAGTTGGAGGACTCGTTAAGCACCAAGCTGTGCTCAACAATCTGAGAGCAAACCCTGAGAGTGCAATTCGGACAGCCAGAGACTTTGTAACTGATTCCACCGAGAAACTGAAAGTTGTGCATCTAATACATCTGGAAGAAAAAGAACTTGTTGCCTTCCGTGAGTTAAAGAAAGAGTGAATGACAGTGTGTGCCTTCCATGGCATTCAATCTTTGCAAGTGCGCCACTATTCAGGTCATCAACAGAAACATCTTCTGAATTGTACGTGGCACAAACAGCCAAGTCTGCATGGAAGAAACTAAGACTGGTTTGGTTTATGGGGGTTTAACGTCCCAAAGCGGCTAAGACTATGAAGGATGCTGTAGTGAAGGGCTATGGAAATTTTGACCACCTGGGGTTCTTCAACGTGCACTGACAACGCCCAGCCAGTACACGGGAATTTCGCCTCCATCGAAATTTGACCGTCGCGACCGGGATCAAACCTGAGTCTTTCGGGTCAGCAGCCAAGCGTCATAACCTAAGCCACAGCGGCGGCACGAAGAAACTAAGGGTACAGGAATTACGGCATTGTGCATTGTCCATTCAGTCGAATAAACAAATACAGCCCAGAAACAAATTGTTTTTAATGAAGCGATTCTCCGTGATATTTTCAATTTATCCATTCCGCTAAAAATTATTATAAATATGTTGCTTGCTTATTTAACTTTAACTTCTTTATGTGCAATCTAAGCTGCGCGTCAAATCCTGACGACTGTTGTTTGGTAGAGATGAAATACAAAAAACATCTGTGTGCTGTGCGATGAAGATTAAAAAATTGGTTTTTGAGGAAAGGAAATGGCGCAGCATCTGTCTCACATACCTCGGTGGACACCTGACCCGCACCTAAGGGATGGAAGGAAGGTGGGAGTGAAAGAAGAAAGAGAGAAAGAGATGTCCTAGTGGAGGTCTCTGAATAATTTCAACAACCTGGGGTGATTTTAACCTGCACTGACATCGCACAGCACACGGGCACCTTTTGCGTTCCGCCTCCATCGAAACGCGGCTACCGCGGTCAGGTTCGAACCCAGGTACCCCCGCTTGGTAGACGAGCGCCTTAGTACCCAGATTCTGGCTCAACCTGGCTCCACCGACACTTTGAAACTAACATCTTCTTCCCTGACACCATGTTCGGGTTCCGGCCGCACCTCTCAGCCCAAGACATGCACCTTCAGCTGAAAGAGGCAGTGATTGATCATCCTGGTAGGACACAGGCCCGTCGAAACCTCAGCAGTCATGCAGTCGTTGCACAATCGGGGCTTAGAAGAGCCTTATGCAAAAATACCGGAAGGTATCTATAACTGCTGCACAGCTACCATAGTCCTCCATAAAATCAGCCACACAATTCCAATGAGGAAGGGTGTCAGGCAGGGAGACACGATCTAGGCAATGCTATTCACCGCCTTTTGCAGGAGGTGTTCCGAGGACTGGATTGGGAACAGCTGGGGATAAGAGTTAATGTAGAATACCTCAGTAACATGCGATTCGCTGATGACATTGCCTTGCTAAGTCACTCAGGAAATGAACTGCAAAACATGATCAGTGAGTTAGACAGGCAGAGCAGTACTGTGAAACCCAGAGTAATGTTCAACAGTCTCGGAAGGAAACAGCAGTTTGCAATTAGTAGCGAGGTGCTGGAAGTGGTAATGGAATAGGTCTACTTAGGACAGGTAGTGACCACAGATCTGGATCATAAGAGTGAAACAACGGGAAGAATACGAATGGCGTGGAGCGCATTTGGCAGGCTCTCTCAGATCATGAATGGCAGTTTAGCAATACCCCTAAAGTGAAAATATTTAACAGTTATATCTTACTGGTACTCACCTATGGAGCGGAAACATGGAGGCTAATGAAAAGAGTTCAACCTAAGTTAAGGACAGCGCAGCGAGCTACAGAAAGAAAACAATAGATGTAATGTTAAGAGACAGGAAGTGGGCAAAGTGGGTCAGGGATCAAACCCGGGTTAGTGACACCCTAGTCGAAAAAGAAGAAGATGTGGGCTTGGGCAGGGCAAGTAATGCGAAGGCAAGATAATCGACGGTCCTTAAGGGTGACAGAGTGGATTCCAAGGGAAGGGAAGCGCAGCAAGGGGCAGCAGAAATTTAGATGGGCGGATGAAGTTAAGAAGTTTGCGGGGATAGGGTGGCCGCAGCTGGCACAGGACAGGGTTAATTGGAGAGGCCTTTGTCCTGCAGTGGGCGTAGTCAGGTTGATGATGATGACGCAGGGAAGAATGCTGATGACAAAAGCGGCACGCATTCCTCCACGCTGCCTCAAATCCTTACCGAGTGGTTCACAAAATGGCTAATGTTCCCAAATGTTCCGGCATCCACAGTGTACATAGGCCCTTGATCCAAAGATTCTTCTGTGAGGTGGTAGTCAAGGTCAAACAGGTATGTGGTGCCTTGGGCGTCGTACCACTCGCCGCGTTTATTGGCTTCCTCCTCTGTGATCACCTGCACATACATGCGGAAGAGATGTGGCCAGTTAGAGGGTAGCTTCATGGATGCCCTCTAGGCTAACAGGATATACTGCACTTTGCACTCACAGAAACATGGCAAATGCCTTTGTTTGAAACTGAGCTTAAAGAACAAACATGCACTCTTTGTCCCATTTCATTATATCCCTGAACATAACTATACTCCGTCTCACAAGCTGTTTGCAGCACTGTCAAAGGTAGAGCTCTCTCATCCAATCAGGGCTGCAGAAGCACAGCAAATAGTCCCTCAAATATCTGAGCAGTCTAGGACTATTTTGCAAACTAGCAACACAGAAATTTAAAACATAGTTCGGACCGACATTCCTAAACTATAGAGAGTGTTTCAATCAGTCATGAAATTCATAGACAAACCCACACAGACACAGCTCTGTGGAGGCCTGTGGCTAAGAGGTGATGTGCAGTCTTTCAGCAACACTACGTTGCCCGTGTTGCCTGTGTACCATCCACCAAAAGTGCACGGTTCCCCCAAGCTGGCAACGCAGTTAGCTTTAAACTTACTTGAAGCGCTTCGCATCGAGTGGGGGGGCAGTTCAAGTTTGAACTCGCTCATCAAGAGGACTGCAAAACTCACCCAGGTGAGCGAGCGAATGCTCTACCAGTGGACAACGTAGACGGGGAAGGTGGGCAGAGTGCTGTCACTGAAGAAGCATTCTTGTGGAAAAGGCTCGAAGCGAATAAAGAAGCTGAACGATTTCAACCTGAGTGTGTTGTGAAAGGGTGGTGCACAACTTTTTCCAGAGAGGGGAAATACCAGCTATCGCCAAGGTGGTGCAGCGTTCCAAACAGGACGACACGCTACCAGCTGTCCCCCAGCGACAATGAAAAGGATGCTGAAGAAGCTTGGCTTCCAGTACAAGAAACGCTCTCGGAATGCACTGTTGATCGAAGCGAAGCACATTGTGCAGTGTTCCCACCGGTACCTGCACGAGATAGCAGAGCTGCAACACCAGGGTAGGCCAATTTTTTTCACCAATGAAATGCAGGTCAACGCCGGCCACACGCGTAGTCGGGTGTGCATTGATAGCACCATCCAGTCTCTCTAAGAAGCACGGCGATCTGGACTGTCGACCAGTCTTCAAAACCCCAGTGGCAAAGGCGGCAGATTGTGACGCATTGCGGTAGCGAATGTGGTTTTGTCGAAGGCACAGCAGAAGTCTTCCGAGCTAAGAAAAGCTCGGGTGACAACCATGAGGAAATGAACGGGGACCACTACAAAAAGTTGTTCAACCAGAAACTGCTCCCACAACTACCACCAGGTGGTGTTATAGTCAGGATAACATAACATATCGTTCCGTGAAGATGTCGCCGCACTAGCTCGTTGGTCATGACGCTCGGCTGCCGACCCAAAAGACGCGGGTTCTATCCCAGCCATAATGGTCGCATTTTGATGGAGGCGAAAAGTTAGGAGGCCTGTGTACTGAGTGATGTCAGTGCACGTTGAAGAACCCAATGTGGCCGAAATTTCCGGAGCCCTTCACTACACTGTGTCTCATAGCCTGAGTCGCTTTGGGACATTAAACCCCCATAAACAACTCTGTGAAGCAGGATAAAGTGATACACGAGTAGTATCAAAAAGGACATACAGGCTTGGCTGTCCAGAAAAGGTGTAGCGTGAAGCAGCAACATGGGGAAGGCGGAGCTCATGAAGCTTGTCAAAAGCGTAAACACAGACGTGGACCGATACCGTATGGACTGCACAGCTGAAGCTGCTGGTCAACGCGTTGTGCGCTGCCACCCTATACTATTGCCAATTGAACACTATAGAGCTTGTATGGAGCAACGTCAAGAGTTTCGTGCCAAGTGCAAATAAGACGTTTAAGTTCCAAGACGTGGAGCCTCTGGCATGGCAAGGCATCATGCAAGTGTTTGCTGACAAATGGAAGAGCCATGTGGAGCATGCTCTCAAACAGGAAGATGTGATGAGAAAAGCCTCCACTACGGCACCTCTTTCTCTCTTACACTCCCACCTTCCTCCCTTCCCTTACGGCACGAGTCCACCGAGATATGTGAGACAGATACTGCACCATTTCCTTTCCTCAAGAACCAAAAACCAATTTACCTGATGAAAAAACTGGACCACATCATTGATGATGCTGTTAACCAAGGTCCTGCTGTTGTAATCAGCCTGGAGGACACAACAACCAGCAGTGCTGGTCTGAGTTGTGATGTGAACCCCTCTAACGGACTAACGTGGTTCATGACTTGTGTGTGTACAAGTCAGGATCAATCATTACAGTCACAGCGAGAGTAGCGAAAGTGAGAATGCGAATGTCACCAAGCTATGGCAGACACCGTAGTCGAGGGCTCCGGATTACTTTTGACTGCTTGTGCGTTGACAATCGCACAGCACACGGGCTTGCTTTGCATTTCGCCTCCATCGACATACAGCTGCCCCAGCCTGTATACGACCCAGCTTCCTTGGGCAGTGGCCATGCTGAAGTAAATATTTGTACATACATGCGGCAGAAACATTGAGAAAAAAACCTGATGTGACAGCAAAAGAACTGGTGGTGACAAAAAAAAAAAGAAATTTGGGCCAGTCCCTCTGAAACGGTGTTTAGTCTGTTCAAAGATAAAAAAAAAGAAAAGATAAAGAGACCAAACACCAGCTGGTACAGAAATAAAAAAATTCAGGGGGTACTTTGACTGTCTAAAGTGCGTAGAGGCGAAAGCGTTTTCCGCACCACTTTGCCTATGTGACACTGGTGACGTCACACATAATTGATGATGAAGTAATGACAAAGTACTAATTAATGACTAATTACTGATTAATCACTCGGCACAAATTGACCACTAATTAATGGCGCTTAAGCTTTGCCTTTAGGAGTGGAACGGGAGTCCACGGAACACCACCACCACCATCTGTTTGGCTGCCTTGCCCTTTGAACGCAACACTTTTTGAGGAAAGGAAATGGCGCTGTAATTCTCAGTCATCTCAGTGGACACCTTAACCGCACTGTACAGGAAGGGAGGAAGTGGCAGTGAAAGAAGAAAGAGGGGTGGTAATGAAGAAACTGAAAATTGTATTTGAGGAAAGGAAATTGCACAGTAACCCTCTCACATATCTCCATGGACACCCATCAAAACACCAACATCTGTGGACACCACAGCCATGCCACACCATGAGGCATTAAAGGCTTTCGCCTTAAAAGCTATTTAATAGTAAACCTTTTCTGACAAACCTAGTAAACCTTTTCGTTCAAGGTGCCCTTACCTTCCACAGTGCCACAACCAGCTTGTGAGACGGAGTATATATAGGACAAGAGGGAAGGTATCAACAGATGCCCTACTCAACACTTTCTGAAGGTAATAAATTAATTGCTTGCTTCAAAAGTTTACCATACAGCACAAAGTGAACAAGGGAGAGACAACGTCAGGGCACTTGCCAACATTTCGACAAGAGGATTTGTTTTTGTCTGGCAAAGCGTTCATCATTGGCGAGGTTTAAATAGGGTCATCCCTCCGAGGAGGAGGAAGGCCTGGAGAGGGGAAGGAGGGTTGGAAGTGGGAAGGGTGTTAGGATGGGGAGGGTGAATATTGTCCAGGCATGATGGCTGCTAAAGTCGATTAACCAGTTGACCAGCAAAACTGTGAAAAGAAAAAGGCCAGCTCAGCAGAAAGGAATCCCAGGGTGTGGAGTGTGGAAAGATAGCGAGCGTGGCCTTGAAAGGCTGTGTGTGTCCAGCTGCGATAGGTGGTTTGGCAAGACTGGCTGCGTTACCGTTACACCTATCATTTGCGTTAAAGTTACACCTATCATTTTCCTTCCCACAGCATGCTGCGTTGTACTCAATTTAAGCTGGACCCTTTTCGCTAGCCTCCACATTTCTGCCCTATAGGTGAGTACCGGTAAGGTACAGCCCCATATGCCATATGCACTCTACACCAATCTTATTCTTCTAGTCATTTCCCTCTCATGATCTGGATCAGCAGCCACTACCTGCCCTAAGTACATGTATTCCCTTACCACTTCCAGCACCTCACTGCCAATTGTGAACTGCCGTTCCCTTGCAAGACTCACTGTTGAACATTACTTTCGTTTCCTGCATGTTAATTTTAAGACCTACCGTTCTACTCTGCCTGTCTAACTCATTGATCATGCTTTGCAGTTCATCTCCTGAGTGACTTGGCAAGGCAATCCCATCAGCGAATTGAAAATTACTTAGGTATTCTCCATTAACTCTTATCCCCAGCTGTTCCCAATCCAGGCCTCGGAATACCTCCTGTAAACAGGCGCTGAATAGCATTGGCGAGATCTTGTCTCTCTGCCTGACACCCTTCCTTATTGGAATTTTATTGTTGACTTTATGAAGGACTATGGTAGCTATGCAGTCGTTATAGATATCTTCCAGTATTTTCGCATAAGACTCTTCTACACTCCGATTCCACAGTGCCTGTACGACAGCTGAGGTTTCCACTCAGTCAAATGCTTTCTCGCAATAAATGAACGCTATATATGGGGGTTGGCTATACTCTAAGCATTTCTCTATAACCTAGTCTCTATCCCCTAGTCAGCATAGCAGATTGAAGTACCAGAAAAATAAAGAAAAAGAGAAAGCATGGGGGCGAGTTCACAGAACGCAAGAAAGTAAGGGGCCAGCAGACAACTCGGCAACCCTTGCCATTTTAAGAAACTAGATTCCGATCCCACATAAGGGTTCTGCAATGAAATTCTGAGCAAACTGGCAGACTTATTATCCAGGTAACTAATACCACAATCGGACAACAACTTCTTAAAACCGTCAGACAAACAAGCAGGATGCTTCTACAATTACAACATAAAATCCATAAGGTTTCTGCAGAAGGAAAGTTATGATACATTGTGAGCATAAGGAAAGTTGTGATACATTTTATGACACAAACATAGCCTTGCAACTATACAGCACTGCTGGAAGGTTAGGTAGGCATGCATTTTTCTTGAGTGAAGTAACAATGGTGGAGTATAAGTAGTTTGAGTAGATGAATCGAGTGGCATGATTTTGAGCAAGTTCAATACAGATGGTTAATTGGTTTGTACAAAGAAGGTTGGGGCCAAGTACTACACCAGGGTGGCCAAATCCTGTTCTGGTGAGGAAGTGCGTCGTCAGTTAAGGACAACGCAGCGAACTATTGAAAGAACAGCGCGAAAAGACAAGGACCACAGGAAGATACACAAAGACAGCGCTTGTCTTTGTGTATCTTCCTGTGGTCCTTGTCTTTTCGCGCTGTTCTTCTTGAACATGGCATACCAACTCGCCCAAGCATCAGTCCTATTGAAAGAAAAATGATGTGTAACGTTAAGAGATCAGAAGTGGGCGGAGTGGGTGATGGAACAAATGCAGGTTAATGGCTGGCTTGGCTTATGGGGTTTAACGTCCCAAAGCGACTAAGGCTATGAGAGACGCCGTAGTGGAGGGCTCCGGAAATTTCGACCACCTGGGGTTCTTTAACGTGCACTGACATTGCACAGTACACGGGCCTCTAGAATTTCTCCTCCAAAGAAATTCCAGCCGCCGCGGCCGGGATCGAACCCGCGTCTTTTGGGTCAGCAGCCGAGCACCATAACCACTGAGCCACCGCGGCAGCTAACAACCACATGCAGGTTAATGACATCTTGGTCGAAATCAAGAGGAAGAAATGGGCTTGGGCAAGGCATGTAATGCGAAGGCAAGATAACCGCTGGTCCTTAATGGTAATGGAGTGGATTCCAAGAGAAGACAAGCGTAGCAGGGGGCAGCAGAAAGTTAGGTGGGCGGATGAGATTAAGAAGTTTGCGGGGATACGGTGGCCGCAACTGGCAAAGGACAGGGTTAATTGGAGACATGGGAGAAGACTTTGCCCTGCAGTGGGCGCAGTCAGGCTGATGATGATGTGTAAAAATTGAAGCTTATTATAACTAAAGTTTGTTCAAAACTCTGGCTTCCTTGAAAACTTAAGAATAGATGAAAAATCAACAATTACTAAAAGCAACATGGGGCGTAATGGGATGTATTCATTGTGAAATGCTGTCAAATACTTTTCTCTTTGTGGTTCAAGTTTCCTACATAAAATTAAAATGTGGTTTACTGTGAGTTCACCACCACATATTTCGCAGAGAGGTTTGTCTTATTTTGTCAGTGAGAAGTTTTGTGTAAGGTGTGTGTGCCAATGCACAGTCGACATAAAACAACTTCTGTAAAACCACCTTCATGTCCCATAATGGATACTAAAACGCAAAAAAAGACCAGTACACAGAAGAAAAGCCACACACAACAAGTGTTTACTAGCAACAAAAGTGTTTTATTTCCATGCTCAGAATTAATAGGAATCAGGGAAAAAAAGCACAGAAAGAAAAAGAGAAAGAAAGAGGAAACGCAAAGGAACAAGAAAGAAAAAGATGATATGCCAAAAATGCAAGTTCTTTCCCCGACAGCAGAATAGGTGGTTCGTCGACACAGCCTACAGTCTTGGCAAAATATGGTACAACTCCACAATCTCTGTTGTCCTCTGATCATGATGCACTAAGATTATCGTAGTTTGCTCCAGTTGAGCTTGACAGGATTTGCCTTGTTCATGGCGTTTTTGTACATGATTTGCATGGTGTGTGTGCCCGTGCCGTTTTCTAATGCTCTGCGGTGTTCTGAGAGGCACGTGTTGATGCAGCGACCTGTTTGACTGATATACACAACCCCACATGTGGCAGGGATCATATGCACCATGTTTCGATTGCAGGCGATAAACAGATTTGCATGTCTAATGCCACATTTCTTGCGCGCACCAATGTTTTGTTGTTTGGCCTTATCCTCTGCCGCATGACAAATTCTGTTGAGCTTTTTTGGCGCTGAAAAAAACGACATCAACTTTATAATGTGCTGCGACTTCTTAAGCCCATGAGACATGCGATGAACATAAGGAATAACAGCAATCTTCTGGAGCTGCCTGTATTTAGATTGGCCGTTAGGGTTTTTTTTTATCTTTTGAGCCATCTTCTCGCATGCCCCGGAAATGACGTAATGAGGATAGCCAGCAGTTACCAGCACGGTAATCTGCACGTCTAGGCTTTTTCTTCTACCATGTGATGGCAAGTCTTAAATACTCTAATGGAGGACTGGGCTATGCCATTCTTCACCAGTTCTGAGTGTCCCAAGCTGGAATGTAGTAGTGGTTCGGCAGTCCTCGGATTATTTTTCCAACACACATGGTCATCCTGGAAGTGAAGAGATAGGTCAGCAAACTGCAGCACGTTGCTCAAAGATGAAACTGAGGCTGAATGAACTTTCCTTAGACGCCTTTAGTATGTCTAGAAGGAGGCAGTTGAAAGTGTTTTTGCCCACAAAGATAATAAAACCGTCGACGTACCTAAACGCCTTCAACATCATTCCACTGATGTCCGGTTTGATGCTTTGGTCAATCCTGGGATGTTGCTTAGCACCGGAGCGACACACAAGATGATACGCCTTCCAGACTCTTGCCGATATGTGCTTCCTTCCCATTCCACATATGCCGAGGAGAGGTAGAAAGTGAGCAGTTCCACAAATGCGTCGCCGGAGATTCCGCATCTTGTCATATAAGCAACCTTGTCATTCTTGCTGATGTGTGTCCTAACGGAACGCATGTGCTTGGGATAGGGCAAGGTCTACTTTCTAAACTGACAGAGTCTACGCCGTTAGAGTCCACATGGTTTCAATTCTCTTAAAAGAGGCTTTACAGATTGCAGTTTGTTGTTTACCTGTTCTTCCCATGCAGCCTGCCATTTACTTCTGAGCTTATTGTGCATCAACTTCAAACAATCCCTGTGCGGTATGTCCACCTGTTGTATTTGACCATATCGCGACTGTGCAGCACACGCATCTGCTTTTCTTTACCCAAAACTCCAACATGGTTAGGAACCCAGCGAAATTTAACGCTATGTTTCTGTGTTGTGACATTAATTATAATATGAATGATGTTTCCTATTAAGGGTTCAGCGGCATTTCTAGAGTGCAGTGCTATGAGCATACTCGGGGAATCAGTGTCGATGATGCCGTTTCTGACATCCTCTTTTACTATTTGCTCTACAGCACAGAGATGGTAAAAAATCAGCAGTCAAAACCAATGCGCACTGTGGCAGTCATATCATTTTTTCCACTTTTGCCTTGAACTACTGCACCTCCACCATGCACTTCTGTTTTTGAGTCATAAAATTCATTGTAGGTGTCACATTTTTCTTGCACTGCAAAGAATTCTTGCAGCATGTGTTCTTGTGGCATTTGCTTTTTGTGTAAATGTGTCAGTGTGAAGTCACATACTGCAGAGTAGCTGTACCATGGTGGCAAATATCCATGTGTTTGTAATATATTCGGTAGAGCATCTAGTACAGCTAACTCTTCACATTTATCATCAAACCAAAGTACTAAACGCCTGATAAAATGCAGTTTGTTGTTGAAAAATCTTTTGAATGGGCGCCTGGTGACAATGGAATGGCAGAGATGTTTCGGGAGAGAACAGATTTTTAAGCATGTGTGCATGCAAGTGCAACTCATTAGCTTCAATGAAAAGGAAGGCAGGCAGGCGACTCAACAAGCGAGGCTGCACACGCTTGCCAGCGCACAACAGCAGTGGCTGCTCGCAAAAAGAAACGTGAATGGTATTTGGTGCTCTGCTGGTGGCCCATCGATGTGAAGCTTATTTGCAGGGTGTCAAAAAAAGGAGAACGGCAATTGTGATCAGTGCTGTGAAACATGTAACTGGCAATAAAGACAATCCTACATCGCACCAATTCTAGTTACGCTGACGTTAAAATTTAGCAATTCTTCATTCTTCACTCAGAAATACCCCGCTTTGCCCGGCGCGTGTTAGCTGGGGGATTGACAGTTTTGAAAAGAACAAATCATTGCTATAGCAACCCTGACCACTGTACAATTGATACCATTCCTTCACGATTCGTGCAAAGAATGAATAAGTGTAAAGGTTCATCCTAGGTATTCTCGAATTTCGAAGTCATAATCAGTGTGTCTGGATATGTAATGTGGTTGTTTTAAGTAGCTATATTTATTAATTTCCAGTCGTGCTGTGAAATTCTGGGAACTACTACTTCACGTGGAGTTTTATTTGACGATAGAACAGCGCTTCCCATTCCAATTCACTTTTCATTTTAAAACAGCTTTGTCCTTGCTGATACCGTCGCATTGCAAACATCAGTTCAACTCTTAAAATTACCGTTATGATACTTCTGTTCTAAATGTAATGCTGATCAAATAATAAATGTAAAATAGGATTACAAGTACAGTAAAAGCTCGTTAATTCCAATTCCACGGGGCCACCAGGCCAGTTCGAATTAACCAAAATTCGAACTAATGAAAGTGAGCAGAAATGGATGCGTTTGAAGCCCGGAGGGCACAAAAAACATTTATTTACCAAAAAAAATCTGTTATCACCTTCTGCTTCTTCTCTCTGGGGGCTATAATTGTCACTCTGTCTTCCAGTGCACAAATGCAACGCAGGAAGTCTTCTTCCCCCTCTTCAAAGCTAAAGAAAAGGCGCGACATTCAGCGCTTCCATTACTTCTGTTGCGGACGGACGCACGGGCACCTGTTCCTCTTCGTCGTCCTAGTCTTCTGCCTCTTCTGGGACAGACTGCTCCCCAACACCGCTGCACTGGTGTCCACTTCAACGTAATCAGCAAAACTGTTGTCCTGAAGCGCAGCACGCACAGCCGCAGGCAGGAGCTCTCGACTCCCGTTGTCTCCACTTCCAGCAGCAAGGCCACAGTGGTGGAAGCAGTTTGCAACTGTGGACGGCGTGACCTGCTCCCATGCACACACCAACATGTGCATTGCTGTGAGCAACATGATGCTGCTGCTTTTCTGGTTTCCCGTGCACAAAATCATGCGCACTTAATGTTTCTGATGACACCCTGATCCATCGGCTGCAGGGCCGCAGTCGTTCTGGCAGGCAGAAAGACTGACCTTGTGGCTTTCAGCTCGGGCATTGACTTTGTGTGCTGAACGAACGATCGAACTTCAGCAACCACTTCTTGAACAACTCACCCGTCATTAATGAGAACAGTAAACTGGGCAAGTTGGAACGGATTCATCTTAAAGCAGCGCGATGCACAGGACGAGTGAAAGAAACAAGAGACGACACGAGCGCGAAGGAAAAGAGCCCATTGAACAAGAAATGCGGTTAACGAGAACAGAAAACTGGGCAAGTTGGAACGGATTCATCTTAAAGCAGCGCGATGCACAGGACGAGTGAAAGAAACAAGAGACGACACGAGCGCGAAGGAAAAGAGTCCATTGTACAAGAAATGTGGTTAACGAGAACAGAAAACTGGGCAAGTTGGAACGGACTCATCTTAAAGCAGCGCGATGCACAGGACGAGTGAAAGAAACAAGAGACGACACGAGCGCAAAGGAAAAGAGCCCATTGTACAAGAAATGTGGTTAACGAGAACAGAAAACTGGGCAAGTTGGAACGGATTCATCTTAAAGCAGCGCGATGCACAGGACGAGTGAAAGAAACAAGAGACGACACGAGCGCGAAGGAAAAGAGCCCATTGAACAAGAAATGCGGTTAACGAGAACAGAAAACTGGGCAAGTTGGAACGGATTCATCTTAAAGCAGCGCGATGCACAGGACGAGTGAAAGAAACAAGAGACGACACGAGCGCAAAGGAAAAGAGCCCATTGTACAAGAAATGTGGTTAACGAGAACAGAAAACTGGGCAAGTTGGAACGGATTCATCTTAAAGCAGCGCGATGCACAGGACGAGTGAAAGAAACAAGAGACGACACGAGCGCAAAGGAAAAGAGCCCATTGTACAAGAAATGTGGTTAACGAGAACAGAAAACTGGGCAAGTTGGAACGGATTCATCTTAAAGCAGCGCGATGCACAGGACGAGTGAAAGAAACAAGAGACGACACGAGCGCAAAGGAAAAGAGCCCATTGTACAAGAAATGTGGTTAACGAGAACAGAAAACTGGGCAAGTTGGAACGGATTCATCTTAAAGCAGCGCGATGCACAGGACGAGTGAAAGAAACAAGAGACGACACGAGCGCGAAGGAAAAGAGCCCATTGTACAAGAAATATGGTTAACGAGAACAGAAAACTGGGCAAGTTGGAACGGATTCATCTTAAAGCAGCGCGATGCACAGGACGAGTGAAAGAAACAAGAGACGGCACGAGCGAGCGTGCTCGTGTCGCCTCTTGTTTCTTTCACTCGTCCTGTGCATCGCGCTGCTTCAAGATCACCCGTCATCCGCACCTTGCTGTTAGCAGCATATTCTGTAGGCTGTGTTCGAATGCTCTTAAAACACAAGGGCTTATTATGTACCTTCCCGACAATAAAAAGTGGGACCTTCTCTGTCCCGGTCATATTCGCGGCGACCAAAATGGTAATCCGTTCTTAGTTGCGCTTGTCGCTAGCACAGCTGTCTCCTTTAAATGTAATTGTTCTGTTGGGCTGAAGCTTGTAAAACAAAGCTGTCATCAGCATTACATATCTCCTGTGCCGAGTAGCTCTCTAGGTATTGCTGCAGGGCACCGCTTCGCCAGGTCGCACACATTTCTGTGTCCATTTCTCTCGCTTCACCGGACAACACCCGGAAGACAAGGTTATGTTGGTCCCTAAAGCGGTGGAACCATCCTTCAGAGAAGACAAAATCTTGCACATTCAGGCGCAGGGCGAAATCAGCCGCCTTCGCCATTATAATTGAGCCGCTCCGTGGTATATTTCCACTTCTCATTTCTTTCACCCATGTGATGACAGCGGCTTTAACCTCAGGGTACTTTGCTAATCGTAGCCTTTTTCTGCTGCTGGCAAAATCTGTTTTGTAAACATCTTCAATGGCCTTTCTATTGCGGAAGTACGTCGACAATGTGCTTGGCGGAATCCCATACTTCTTCGAGATTTACACTTTGCTGGCCTTCCCTTCGTCCACTCCATGTAAAATCACCCCTTTCTCCTTCACCATCTTGGCGCAGTACTTTGCACGCATACACATCTCGTGCACACAAGCTCACAGCAAGCGACATGCAAAACTAGTGCTCACAAGTCACAGCACAAAAAAACGTTGTGAGGACTCTTATGCTGTGCTTATGAGTTGACGCGATAGAGTATGCCGTTTGGTGCATCATCTGATGGTGATGTGACTGCTTAGGTTTTTTTTTCACCCGTGTCTTCGCCAGTTGCTTTTCGAGGTGTGCCCCGCCGTCGAGGTTCACACCCCGCGTTGGACGTTGCGGGGTGTGAACCTCGCATACATTTCAGCGAGTTTCCTGCAGCAAATTTTCTTCAAAACTCTCTGCAAAATACTTGCATAAAAAGTGCATAAGTGCTCAAGGAATTGTTTTACATGAAATTAAATGACACATCTAGAATCGGCGCACAAAAATACATGTGCCCTGAAAGTTTCATAACTATGAATAAATTAATAAAATTTTCATTTCAAGACCAGTGCCCCCCTTAAGTCCGATTTCGCCATCTGTGTCTGAAGCCTGCCTGACCTTGATAACCGAGCATCGAACCGCAACTGAAGAGAGAACCAAAGAGCTCGTGCACCTAATTCGCATATGGCCTAACTGCGCTAAATCGCCTGCCATTTTTTGGTGCTGGGAGTACTGGGAAGTTCCCCAATAAAGGGTTTGTCTCAGTGTGCTAAGCCAGCCTGCCCTTCTGTCATCCAGGACATTGTGCGTGCCTGTCATCACACTTGGTGGAAGTGCTGGAGCACTGAGTCATCATGCCCCTGAAGATGGAGTCTTCCAACCAGACATCAGTGCTGGTGTTTCAGCAACGCCATAGGCCACGTGCTTTCCATGGCACACAGCACCATCTGACTGTGTGCTGGCGCTCAACAACAGATGGGATGGGATGACCAGACAAAGCTCAACTTTGGTATGTCTTCCTTGCACCAGATGGCCCCCCATAAACCAAGACACCTCCTTAACAGCACAGCATGAATTCAAGACGGAGCTTCTGCAGGCATTCACAGGTGCCAGCCGGAAAGAAAGATATGAGGTTCTCCTCCAGCTCAGGGTCCAACTCCTGAATGAGTCTGTCCTTGTGTATGTGGAAGAATAAAGCGTCTCTTTCACTGCACCAAATCCTACCAGGCCCATGAAATGAATGTGAAATTCCTAATATGCAACATCAGTGAGCAACTTCCGGCCGGTCTCACAAGTAACCCGCTCAAAACTGTCGCTGAATTCACCAAAGTGCCATCTACCATCGACACCTGAACCCTCTAATGCAACCGAATGCTTCCAGTTCTCTCAGCAAACCATCCAGACACTGCACAGTTGCAAGAGTGCAGTACAAGGACGTGAGCCACCAACCATGAAGTGACTAAAGTAGAACAGTGCTGATGGTACGTTTTCTCAAAAATGCATGAAAAAACTTATTATTGAAAGAAAACATATGATCCACCCACTAAGATTCTGAAAAATGTGGCTACGAATGAAGTACAAAGACATTTATTTACGCTTTCACTTCCTGGAAAGGCACTTGGCGCAAGATCTAAACAGCTGTTACAGTGCTTCTAGACTTCAGTTGTAGCTGTGCCGTCTTAGGTAACGCGAAAGAAACTCAGCAATGTATCCAGGCCGGCGACAGCAAGAGTGAAAGTAACCAAGACCTTCACAGCCAGAATTCAGCGTTAACACAAGAGGAAGCAAGAAAAAGCACACACACAAGCACTAAGTAGAAGAAAGGAACCAGGAGGATGCTGAACTGAAAATTCCTCTTCAGTGCTTGTGCGTGTGCCTTATGTCCTTGTATATAGCGCTGAATTCTACCAATGAAGCCACTCTAACTCGTCCAGTTCAGCACCCTCTTCGCTGTCATCATCGTCGTTTTTGAATGCTTCACCCCACCGCATGAATGCGCTGGGGAGAAGCCACTCTTGCAGGTAACTGTGGCTGCGCTTTGGTTGCCTTGCGTCGTGCTCCCAGCTCTTGCGCATCATCGTTTTCAAATGCTCTGCCCCTTATGCACTGAAATATCGCAGAAAAGCCACCCTGTCGGCTGACTGCCACTGGTCTGCTGATAATGCATGCCACCACGTTCAAACAGCTTGCATGTTTGTTGCTTTCGGACAACCACTAAATATATCATACTAGTATCAGAATTGGCGAAATTTTGAATTTACTTACACATGAACAAGGAACATACCAATGAGATTTTACTGCAAATGGCTGTACAGTCACTTGTCTTGGTGGATGCAGGAGCAGACTGCAGTTAAACCTGAATGTAACGTACAGCGAATTCCTTGATATTGTCACGAGGAAGGCAGCTGCAGACGTAGAAGGGGACCTCAGAGAGGCCCAGTTTAATCCCAGAAACCTAACACTGCCCGAGTACTCCTCATGCGACTGTGCCCACTTCATCGTCCTCATGGCTCAGCGTGGAGATGGTGCGGGTCAGGTGTGTGGCAATATAACGACGTTTAATTCCCCAACGCCACCCCCCATTGAAGCGCGTGCAATTGAGACCTCCATGTAACGAACGAGTTGACCTCGATATAATGAACTTGCTATGCCGACTGTCTGTTTTCTGAGTTATGAAATTTGGCAGAAGAGTTTCACGACGATAAAGCACGAACTGACATCACAGGAATGCCAATAACCGCAACGGGCAACACCATTTGACACAACGCATCGTGCCCCAGCACTGTAGGCGCATCACCGCAGCGTTGGCTTTTGGAACGTCGTACCACGTAGCACTACAAGAGTTCATGCCCAAAAGCAGCAAACCATGACAGGGCAGAACAAAAACGCAATGGCACGAGCAGCAGCTGGTCTACGGCTGTGGCACAATCATGCACACTCTCCTCTAGCTTGGCCACGGTGCTCCCACCCAACCCCACCGCAAGCCATGGCAGTCACGCTATCAGCGCAATCGTGGAACGTCTCTCCGTGCTTATGACTTCAAGTAATGGGGTTTCCTGTAAACATTTTCAAGGTGATTTCACCTACACTTATTTCTTAATCTCCTTTCCGTTGTTCTGCATTGCCCTTTTAGGTCTTGTAAAAAGGGCATGTAACGAAAACCTGGATGTAACGAAAAATCCTAGACTTCTGGTTTGGTTTATGGGGTTTAACGTCCCAAAGCTACTAAGGCTATGAGACGCAAATCCTGGACTTCTTTTTTTCAACTTCATTATATCCATGTTTAGCTGTACACTGTTACCACATTGTTACTCTGCACCGCAAGAAAGTGACGATTATTAGAGATGGCCACTAAACCCACACCCCAGGAGGTCGCTCCATTACGCCGCTACAATGATGCACCACACAAGTAATAATCAACGGATATAATCATCCTACAAGCTTTATAGTCCTGCAACATAGTTCTCATGATAGTGATCTTAGACATGGGATTCCTGACCGAGCACATTCAGTGATCACTGACCTTAAGTTCAAGTCTATCACGTTTACAACGACTGATGCCATAACCTCAAATACTACCCCTTAACATCGCACAGCCCTGGTGTGCTTGACAAAGTTAGCATCCTACCCTCTTCGGACACCTGGGCCTACACAAGTGTCAAGACTGCTATTGCAGCCGAAGGTATCATCAAGGGGAACACGCAGTTGCTACTTAAGTGTGGAATCGGCCTCGCAAGAGGCAGTGCCCATTTGCAGAATGGACAAGACAGAGTGCGAGGAAGAACTTTAGTCCAAGATACCCTCACCATTACAAAGGGGCAACTGCTGTTATCGTGACAATGTCCAAAATGCATTCACCGTTACCAGTCTAGCAACAGCACCACTGAGCCCTACAAATGTTAAACATTAAAATAAAAAAATTAAAAACTGAACTCGCATAAAGTGCATGTGAGCATGATCCCATAGAGACTTACTTGGCCGAGGTACTCCATGACGAATATGCCTTTGCTTATGCGCTGGTCTGTCCGGACCCCCCAGCCACGTCCATTTGTTGTCCTGAAGATGGTCAGTGGTATCTACAAAAGGAAAACGGGTCTGGTGTTCAACTCAATGTTATGCCAGGCAGATGCCTAGGTGGGCACAAAACATAGTCAAGCGCTTCTCCTGACAGCAAAATTGGCGCTGCAGTAAGACATTTCGCACAGACACAGCACATGTCCTCTGCTACTGGTGCTGCTACATACTGCCACCAAGCCAGGCTTATTAGTTTGGTTTATGCGGGTTTAACGCGCCCAAAGCACTGACAACGTTGTGGCAGACACGTGGCACTGCAGCAATAAGCATTCACTGGGTGAGCAAACTCTCAAGATCAACCATTAACTGCCACTTGCCAGGATGGCAGGGTGGGCGCGCTGCCTATCTAGTGTCCGGTACGAACTCAACGTTGCAGACGCCAAGCCATGTATGGTTGCCCTATACCCATAGCTTTCGCTCTCTAACCAGGTTCAGTAGTAGTTAAACAGCAGCTGATTTACTTCGTCAACATTTCCGATTCCGCTCTCTATGGGACGCCGTTTCGCGACCGCAGCTGGCGCCACGCCACCAGCTTTACCGGAAAGCTCGATCTATAGCACAATTGCTGGCTGTCAAAGAAAGCTGCTTAAGTATCGCTTCTTCACCAGCACAGTCATGATTACGCTGTCTGTACGCAGCAGAATTTACCATAATCACTCCTCGCTGTTGTGCTAAGCACCGCTGGTGACGGTGTTATCAGGCCATTGTAAAGCGTCAGCGCTTCATCGCTGATCGTAGATAACAGGATGAGACAATGCAGCGTACCCAATGTGTTTCGGATCTCTACCTTTCACTCTTTCAGGATGTGTGTTCACTCCACACTGTCACGCTAAGCACCACCGGTTATGGCGTTATCGGGCCATCGCAGAGCGTCGTCGCTGATAGTAGAACACCAGTCGCTGATAATAGAACACCAGGATGTGACAATGCAGCGTACCCAGTGTGCTTCGGATCTCTTCCTTTCGCTGCCTTTTAGTGCTTTTAGCCTAAGAGTTGCACAAATCAAAATATTTCGCATTTGGCGCCCAACAAACCTCCCCTGGCCGTGGTAGCGGGACAGCGCAACCCACTAAAAATGGCGCCGGGCTGCAAGCGGCCCATGCCGCCAGCCAACCAAAAGTTGCCATTTTGGTCACATGATTTGAAAAACCAGTAGCAGATAGTGATGCAAAATTATCAGGAAATTGACTATCGATAGTATCGACAGTTTTTTTGAAACTATCGATAATGTAAAACAAACTATCGATAGTACAGTGTAGTCCACTTATAACGATACCAGATATAACGATATATCGGTTATAACGATCAAATTATTTAGATTTATCAATTTTCCCATTGCCCCTATGTAAAAATAAACCACATATAACGATACGATTATCAGCGATATATCGGATACAACGATAGAATTTTGACCGCCTGGAAAGTATTTACTAGGAAATTTCGTATGAATGTTTGCAAAAAAAATAAAATTATTTGAAGAGAATGACGGGAAAAGTGCCGCAAATAGACCGTTGTGGAGAAATCCGCAAGGAGGCGATGCATGCGGCCTTTGGAAGTAAGCGCCATCATCATCGCAATCGCTGGAGAGAGAAGGTGGTGAGAAGGGGAGCGTTTGCTTGGCCGCCAGTCCGTTGGCCACCGCCGTGCCGTGCAAAGGGTGCGGCCGTATCGCTATCGCCACGATCGCACGATTGTACGTGGAAGATGGCGCCGACTAAGCGGACGGCGATCTCTCTCGAGGTGAAGCACCAGATTCACAAGGATTTCCGGCAGGGCTACAAGGTAGGAAGCCTCACTATAAAGTATGGGCTTTCGCAGTCGACTATTTCGACCATAATCATGGCTGTAGATGTCCTCGAGAAGGCCGGCTCCAGCGGCCACGACGACCAACGAAAGAGGGTTAGAGACCCTTTGTACAGAGATATCGAAGAGAGTCTCTACCAGTGGTTCCTGAACGCTCGCAACCAGAATGTTCCGATCACAGGACCGATTGTGTCTGCAAAGGCGAAGACATTCGCTTTGCTTCTGGGACGTGAAAACTTCGAGCCCGGCGGAGGATGGATCCAGAGGTTCAAGGATCGCCACGGCATTGTTTATAAAAGCGTGGTCGGGGAGGCTGCCTCGCTGGACGTGTCGGCGAAAGACGAGTGGCTGGCGACAAAACTGCCTGAGCTGTTGGAGCGCTATGAGGAAAAGAACATTTTCAATGGGGACGAGACAGCGTTGTTCTACGAAATGCTGCCTTCAAGGACGCACGCGCTCAAAGGGAACCCGTGCATCGGTGGAAAGCACAGCAAGGTCCGAGTGACAGTGTTTTTGTGCGCTAGCATGGATGGTAGCGAGTGTCTCAAGCCGTTTGTGATTGGGAAATCCAAGAGGCCCCACTGCTTCAGGAACCAACATATTCCAGTCCGCTATCGGAATAATAAGAAAGCGTGGATGACTCGTGACCTGTTTCAGGAATGGCTGCTCGAGTTTGACGGCGCAATGGAACGAAAGAAGAGGAAAGTTGTCCTACTCCTCGACAATTGCTCTGCACACAGCGTCAGCGTGAAGCTGACGTCTGTTGAGTTGGTCTTCCTGCCTCCGAACACCACGGCAGGTCTGCAGCCCATGGACGCAGGCGTAATTGCCAATTTCAAGGCCCTCTACAGACGTCGCATGCTCGAATGGCTGATCTTAAAAATAGACCGCTCGATATCGCCAGAGCATGCTTCCGGGCCTCCTCACCTGAAGGTGAGCTTGATCGAAGCGGTGCGGTTTGTGTATGGTGCGTGGTACGAGGTGAAGCAGTCCACAATCAAGAACTGCTTTAGAAAAGCAGGCTTCGTGCGTCCCGACTGTGCGGTCTCGGAAGGGACAGATGACTTGCTCCCCAAAACTGCCGATGTGGGTGCACTCTGGAATCATGTTGCCGCTTCCGACAACGCCGGCGGAGCGCTCTTAGACGACTTTTTGAACGCTGACAACGCTGCTGCTTCGTGTGAGGAATTCACCGATGAGGCCATTGCCGAGGAGCAGCTATTGCGACAAAAAGCGGCATCGAGCGATGATGAAAAAAGTGATGACGATGACGGCAGCATTGACAACGATGGCAGTGACACCATCATGCCAGCTCCAATGTCTTCACGAAGTGCCTTACAGTCCATCCAGTCGCTGATAGGCTTTATGCATGGTACAGGACTGCCGCACATGTACGCGCAGCAACTAGAGACGATGCATACGGAAATAATTAAGCTTCAGCTGCCGCTCAAGCAAGCGCGGATTTCACTTTTTTAAGCGTGATTAACCTATTTATTCTCTTTATATGTACAGCAATAAAGTGCTCAGTGTTCTTTAGTGACTAGCTTTGTTCTATCCGACTGAATCATCGCTGGCAAGTAGGTAAGTCTGCATGCACGGGAAAATGCATGCGTGCTCTCGTTTGCTTTTTTTGCTTTTTTTTTGGCGGTCCAGATATAACGATAATCGGTTATAACGATCGAATTTTCCCGTTTTTTCAATATCGTTATAAGTAGATTGCACTGTACTATCGACAGCAGAATCGATAGTATTGCTATTGATAGCAAAATTATTGATAGTGCGACTGTCGATAATGTGACTGTCTATAGTAAGACTATCAATAGTAACATTATTGATAGTAACACTATTGATATTATACATTTGTTGGCCAGCGATATAGCCAAAACATTTGCGATACCTGACTGGTTCCATAGTCTTATGAGGCTTTATGTCCCAAAGAGGCTCAAGCTATGACGGATGCCGTAGTGGAGGTCTCCGGATAAATTTGGACCAGCTGTGGTTCTTTAACGTGCACTAGCATTGCACAGTACACAGGCCTTTTACCTCCATCGAAATAGAGCCACTGTGGCCCTGGACCAAACTCGTGTCTTTCTAGTCAGCAGCCAAGTACCATAACCCCCATGCCACCACGGCGGCATTTGCGGTAACTGACTACCAGCAATACTCAATTCATGCATTTATGAAATATCTTCTGGACCAATGAAATATTTAATTCTGCAGTAAAAGACTCGGAGTATAATAAGGGAGTTATTACTCACTGACATCCACCCAAGCACAGCCATACGACTACAAAAGAAAGCTGTACAGCTCTCAGAAACTTTGCCGTCATAATTAACTGAGTTGGTAGAGCGACTGCTCCGGTAATGCTCTGGTCCTGGGTTCAAAGCTCGGACCAGGACGAATTTTTCTCCAATTGCGAAGTTTCTGAGAAAGCTATATAGCTTTCCTTTGTAGCCGTATGGCTGTGCTTGGGTGAATGTCAATGAGTAATTACTCCCTTATTACAAATCTACTCCACCTTGGAGGATTCCCCTAAAACATTCGATTAACACTGTTCCCACTTCAACTTATTGATCAATTCGCCCTCACCCTAACACAAGCTTGCTGTCCCAGTTAGCTCAGTCGGTAGAGTGACTGCTCCGGTGAAGCGGTGGTCCCGGGTTCAAACCCCGGACCAGGACGAATTTTTCTTTAACTGCAAAGTTTCTGAGAAAGCTGTATAGCCTTCCCTTGTAGTGCCCAGGAAGAGGCGGCAAGACAGTATGAAGGAAGATCTATAGGTGAAGAAGCTCTAGAGGGAGTGACTTATTTAGAGACCATCAAAAACAGCGACCTCATACAAAAACGGAACAAAGCTGCAAAGAGGAAGTATTTTACAGTGTGTGAGCATAACAAGCAAGGCCAAGAGAAATGGCAGACCTTGCAGCCTCGCTGGACAACACGGTTGGGGCAGCTGATGTCGCACTTGCAGTAGCGGTTGCACTCAAAGATGGGGCTGCCAAAGGGGACACAGAGCGTGCCGTTGGCCGTATAGGCAAACTTGACCTCGTTGAATGCCGGGCAACAGCCCTTGCGGCCCTGGTAGCAGTCCTCACAGCTGCAGCCCATTTTGGGGTCATCGGGGAACTCCACGCCTGGTCCCGGCAGAAAGTCCTGCATCGAGAATTGCACAAGCAGACACTGTTGTCAGACTTCTGTAAAGGTAGTTCACTACTCCCGGCTACCCAACCACACGGCAGTTGAACACGGAGGCCACGGAACAATAGGAATGGCTTAACGCCCTCTGGTCATTTTTGTGGCACGGCTGCTGGGCAAAAGCAGCGCAGCGTACAGCAGTGTGCTCAAGGGTTCTAGCCCCATTGCTCAGACACGGCTGTCCCCCAGAAGAAACCCTCAGCTGGATGTTTTAGACGCAAGCTTCACAGCACTACACAGCCTGCTGGAATACAATGTTGCAGGGCAGCACATACCGTAAAAACCCGCGTATAATACGAGGTTTTTTTCCCATAATTAGCGTCCTAAATTTCTGCCTCGTACTATTTGCAGATCCGAACAAAAATTTTCGAAGTTGCTCGAAGTTTTGGTTTCGTTTTTGCGGCGTGGCTACGGCTTGGCTTTGCTATTGGCGCGTGGCTACGGCTTGGCTTCGTTACTCTCGACAAACGACGTCACGACGTCGTTTCTTTGTTGATCCGTTGGGTGCGCCGCGGGGTCGCGGTGTGCCGTGTGCCTGTTGACAACGCACGTGCTCGCATGTAAGGCACGCTTCGTGAAGTGGATATTGTTTTGGGGAGCACGATGTCAGGGTCTCGAAAACAGTACCTGGCTGCTTTCAAGCGAAAAGTGATTTTAGTTGCGGAGAACATCGGCAACGGTGCGGCCGGGAGGCAGTTTGCTGTTGTCGAAGGAAGCATTCGTGGATGGCCACAACATAAAGAAGCCCCTTTCGCGTGCAGCGGAACACGACGAAGCTTTCGCGGCCGCTTGATGATTGTGTAAACAAACCGTTCAAGGACACAATCAAGCGATGCTACGCAGAGTGGATGCGCTCAGGTGAGCCTGCAGTGACGCCAACCGGGCGGCCGAAGCGGGCTTAAGAAGCTTGGCATCTCGAACGCCCTCGATAGCACGGAAGATGAGTACATTTGGGATGATTTGTCGGACAAAGAAATGTCCGAAGAAAGCGCTACTGAAGAAGAAAGTGATTGAAGTGGAGTGCGGAATGCGATTTGAATAAATATTTAGTTTTCTATGAGCTTGCGTCACTCGTATTATACGCGGGTAAAACTTTTTTTCCCATTTCGCGTCTCTAAAACTTCACCTCGTATTATATTCGGGTTCGTATTATACGCGGGTTTTTACGGTACACTCTATAGCGCTAGACCAGAAATGGCAAAAATCACAAAATCTTCAAGCAGTGAACTGCATTTCTCATGAAATACGAGCCTCCTAATACACAAAACAAGCTACTGATTATTAATTACATGCATAAAGACGATGCTGGCATCACTTTACAAAAAAAAAAAATACCAGCCGGATGCAGATAGCGCACGGTGTCTTCTCTACCTGTTTTGCCATTTGCAATAAATGCCATCCTCCTCCATCAAAAACAGCAGAGAGATCATGGCATTCAACTAAGGCAGGGGTTCCCAAACTGGGTGTCGCAGGCTGCTTTTGTGGATTCTGCGAGCACCCACACTGGCTAGTCATCCTATTCAAAACACTTCTTGCAGGTACGTGCGGACCAGGCGTGGCTTGTTAAAACTAATTTCCTCACATGTCAGGGCCAAGCGTTGGCAGCTGGAGCATTACACCTGACATCATTTTGCAATCAAGTTCACTACATCTTTGTCTGCCTTCATTTGCACATCTATTTGTCGTTGGCAGGTAGCGCCACGTGTACATGTGTATGGCGACTGAAGGTGTGGGCTGCATCGTGGTCCCCATGGGTGTTGCCGTCGGCACCGCAGCAAAGTTTTGCCACTGGTGAGCATGTTTACGCCAAGAAGCCAGTATCTGCCCTGCAGTATCTTCCCTCCTGCTTGCACCGGACCCACCTGCATTCCTTCTTCTAAACAGCTCGTGACTGAAACAGTCTTCCCACAAGTGCCACCCTTCATACAAACCCGGACCATTTCAAGAAAGCCATCAAGACAATAATTTATTAACGCCAGGTTGTTATTCCAACCCTTATGTAAAGCCCTCCCCAAGGGCCCTTGAGATATCTGAAATAAAAAATAAAAAACACTGAGACTGCCTGTGCGAGCACTGACATGAAGCATGGAGGTGGGGCTCCCTTGGCACACAGTGAAGACTCTTGGGGTTCCTTGACGCAAAAAAGACTGAGAACCCATGAGAATGTTTAAAGAGTTCATCTAAAGAGTCAGCATAACACTAGCTGCTTGTGCACAATACTAGTGGCGCATCTTTGTGATGTTCATCATCATCATCAGCCTGACTACACCCACTGCAGGGCAAAGGCCTCTCCCATGTCTCTCCAATTAACCCTGTCATTTTCCAGTTGCCGCCACTGTATCCCCGCAAACTTCTTAATCTCATCCGCCCACCTAACTTTCTGCCGTCCCCTGCTACGTTTGCTTTCACTTGGAATCCACTCCGTCACCCTTAAGGACAGCGGTTATCTTGCCTTCGCATTACATGCCCTGCCCAAGCCCATTTCTTCCTCTTGATTTCAACTAAGATGTCATTAACCCGCGTTTGTTCCCTCACCCACTCCGCCCTCTTCCGATCTCTTAATGTTACACCTATCATTTTCCTTTCCATAGCTCGCTGCGTTGTTCTTAACTTAAGCTTGACCGCAATGACTGCATAGCACGTAAAACTTGACAGACACAAATGGTTAAGCAGCAGGATGTTCCACCACATGGACTCGCTACTCTTGAACTGATTCATAATAGCACTGTGAGAAGTGTTCAACAAGTTCTGGGTACGGACCCTTTTCATTCCTGTCACACTAAACTGAAAGTCTCCAATCTCCTCTCTCTCACGTCACCACACTGGTGTCTTGCATGCAGCAGGTAAAGTCTCAGAACAGCAGAAGGCAAAGCAGAGGAATACCACAACCAGTGAGCTTGCGACAAAGCCGAGAGAACCAGATTACCTTGATGTAGACGAAGCCAGTCGGTGGCGCTTCCTGGTCAACGTGGTTTTCGACGCGCAGCAGGGGCTTGGTGCTGCAGGTGTCGTATGCGCCAGAAGCCACCTGGATGTAGAGCTCCCAGAAGCGGATTGTCTTGGCCAACTCCTGCCTCTCCTCGACAAGCCGACAAAATGACTCCCATGACCCAAAAACCTTCGACACCCGCACCATCTGCGCTGACCGATTCGTCGACAGTTTCAGGACCTGTAATGTGCCACCAATTCTGTTGCACTTACGCATGGTCAAGAGCAAGACACCCTTAACCTCCGGGACATAGCAAATAAAACAAAAATTTCCGGAATGGCTTAGTGGGAAAATCGATATCTTTGTTTCCCGCACGTTGTCCACCACAGAAAAGTATATTTCATCACAACTGGCAGACTCTTAACACTGATGTGAGCTCAATTCTAACAGAAGTGCCCATCAGCACAAGGCTTTTTCTGCACATATAAAAGAGTGTGTCCGATACGAAGGCAACAAAAGTTACGTCAATGAGAAGCTCTTGATGACTACATTAAATCACTTCCATTCTTCGATAATCGGCTTCACTAGGTGTATAGTTTACTGTTTATTTCATTATCCCATGAAGTCTGCCATTTTGCTTTGTTTTCCGGTTCAGATTTCAGGACATCATTATGTGGAATACTTTCTTGTTGTATTTTTGCATTTCGGGCTGCTGCAACAATGCATCAGCTTTATCATTGCCGCTGATTCCCACGTGGCTAGGAACCCAGCAAAAATTAATTATTTGTCCTTGTGCTTCTGCTTTTATTACATTATATATTATGTCTCATATGATGGATTGAATTGAGTTTCTGGTGTGCAGTGCAGTGATTACACTCATTAAGTCAGTGAAGATAATGTTATTTGAAATGTTTTCCTTTATTATTTTTCCTAGAAGCTACAGCCACAACCATGGCGCAACAATCTGCAGAAAAAATTGATGCACACTGAGGCAGCCCAGCTACTTTTTCCCATTTCCCTTGTACTGCCACACTCCCAACGTAGTGGTGTTTAAGAACCATCTGTGTGAAAATCCAGGTAATTTTCGCATTTTTCATTTACTGCGAAAAACTCGTCGAATATATTCCTGTGCGGTTTGCTTTTTGTGAATGTCATCATCATCACCATCAGCCTGTCCACTGCAAGGCAAAAGCCTCTCCCATGTCTCTCCAATTAGGTAACCCTCCCTTGTCAGCTGCAGCCAACATATCCTTGCAAACTTCTCACCCCGTGCTGTGTGCTGTTTGCTGCACTTAGGTGCATTGAGGTGCACGCACACCATGGACGGCAGCAGTCGCTCGAAAAGCTTTTTTTTTTTTTAGCTCCGCAAAATAAAATGCCTTTTCTGTGTTTCTTATCCGAAGGCTTCACAGCATAGTACGCGAGCTTAATGATCCCTGGGGAAGCGGATCTGTTCGTGGCGCCCGTCCTCCGACTGTAGAGGAAACCGAAACCAATGGGCCCCTGCTATATTATTTACACTTATAAGCATGTCATTTGCATATTATGGGTGTGGCCTCTCTTGATCAGCCAAGACTTCCCATATGTGAAGACCAGCACACACCATGGAAGCCTTCGTTGATGTGTGGCATTGGCATTGCCGTTCCATTTTTCATGTTGCTTGCCCTTCCTGCTTGGACCAAAAAGGTCTGAGTATATCATGTAAATAAAAAAAATAGTTTTCATCGACAGTGGCGATCATCTGACCAACCTTAACAGGCTCCTTCAAAAGTTAACTAGCATTTGGAGCGGCACTTGGATTTCCTCTGCTGTTCCGCGCTTGTAAATCGAGGCGCATCAAAAACGAAACCACGCGGGCATGCAGAGCGCACAGACGCGAAGCGCCATGATATACCGAAACTCATCTGGCCGCCTGTGGCGCCACTGTGTATTGATTTTCTTCGCTTACAACATTCAGGTTGTCTTTTGTCAGTCTTCCTTGTGTGATAAAAGCGCACTATTGGTTTCAAAACAAAGCTTACTTCAGTATTCAACCGCGTAGCCTTCGTTTGTCAGCCTCAGTGATTCGGGGCTTCTCGTGTCCCAGTGTTGCTAGACCCATTGGTTCTAGCAACACTGTCTTGTCCTATGACGTCACCACGCTTGTACTTGCAAGTTTGGCCTGTGGCGGCGATACCTGTATTTTGGTTCTTGCTCTCTTCTACATTGCAAGAGCTTTGTTGTCAGTATAAGTGGCGTTTTTGTAATCAGGAGGAGGTAATTTATCGATACAAGCCAACTTCAATTTCTCCTCAGCGTCCCTTTAAAGGGCAACTGACGTCACACAGTACAAAGGCCTCTAGCATTTCTCCTCCATCAGAGATTCCTGGAAGCTGTGCCCCTAAACACTCTCAATGCCTGCAGAGGCGAGCCCACTAGTCCACATGCGACTGCCGGTGTTGTAGTCTTGCCTCATCCAACCATGTATTTCAACCGTGCCGCTAATATGCCATGGCCTCCCTACTGCGTTACTGCTGTCGGCTTCCACATACGTATAATCTACAGTGGAGCGCTTGCAATATCTGTCCACTACAGACAAAGCATTTCAGCCAGGGAACTTCACCATACCAAAAAATGTGCCAGCTGTGATGATATTTGTACTGCATGATGAGGGATCATGAGCAGCAAACGCAAAGCTTGTTGAGACTGTGAAGGGAAGGATGCACGAGGAAATTACCGGCACGATGAACCGAGTGTGGAAGGCTCAAATCAGCACCAGTCTATTTGTGTACTTAAAGGTGCACTGAAGAGGATTCTGAACATGTCTTTTTGCCGCGGGAACTCGATCCACACGTTCCTAGCATTCTTAGAAACAGTGACTTATTGCCCTGTGTGGCCGATTTCCCCAATTAAAACGAATTAACGTCCGGCTCCCGCCTTTTTTTTTTTAATTCTGCCTCGTACGGTGGGCGGAGTCGACCAACGCGTGGAGCGCCTTTCACCCAGTCCCGTGGAGGCTTTGCTTTCGCTTTATTTTGTTTTTTAGTTTTCTGTGAATAAATAGTTTCATTCGCAGATAATATAGCCGCAAAATAAGCCCGCAGAAATAAAAATAGGCGCGGACTATTTGCTACTACGGACTACTACGTATTACTCCGCCGATGACAGAGCGGCAAGCCGACACGGGCGCAAGAAACAAGCGCAAGAAACAAGAACAGAAAGAAAGCAAACAACAGGACGAGTGCTAATTCACAACCTTTCTTTCCGTCCACCGTTTTTTGCGCTATTTTCCTCAAGCATGTATCACCAACTCCCCCGTTTCGCCATTGTATTTTTGCACATTCACAGGTAAGTGACTTTGTCGTTATGGTGCCCATGGAAAGCAAGCAAGCAAAAAAAACGCACCTCTTTCCTCATGTCGGCAATCTTCTGCTTTCTGATAAAGCCATTGTCCGGCATACTGAAGCCACACAGCCTGCTCAGCACGGCCACATCTGGATCTTCAGCCCTGCAGGCAAGACGAAGTGCCCTCTGGACGAGGCTGCCTCTGTAGCTGCGCCACCAAAAAGTGAGAGCCAATCCATCAGTCCTCTCCACACCAAACCAGGCAGCGTTGAAGAACAGCAAACAGGGCTCTGGGCGCACAATCGTCACACAATAAACAACAATTTCCCATTCGTTTGCTGAAGGCCTCTAGATGCTGCCGGCACAGTTTCACTTCTCAAAGCTGTTGCGGCATACAATTTTACCGCATAAATGCGTGCAAGGGCCACACTTTTTTTTTCAGATTCGGGGGCAAATTTTCGTGGTGCGGCCCATACACGCGATTTACGAAAAAAAATTTTTTCAAAGCAAAAACACACCAATCAGGGAATGAGCGGCATTTATTCTACGTTCAATCGTCCCTCACGGAGTATTTAGACTCTGAGCTGGTGCTGTGCTCTGGTGCACGCTCATCCCAATGAAGCCGCGCAGCATGTCCGCCGTCAACGCGTAGCCGTTGTTCCGCATTTCCATCACATAGCAGAGCAGCTCTTTTTTCCAGTTCGAGGAACTGCACGGCTCGCCTCGGAAAGAGCACCCTTTTGATTGCATGATCATCGGACGCACTTCCCGACCACGTCGAATTCCCTGTCCGCCACACGCTTGCCGTGTTTGAGAGCTAACTCCCAGCCCTGTAGCTGATAAGGTGCTTGCCCATCGGGCTAAAACTGCATTGCTCGGTGGCAGCACGCGAAAGCCACAACTACGGTGAACGCGCTAACACGCCGTAAAAGACTGGTCGCGGGGAAAAAAAAAATTGACGACGATGATGATGGCTGCCGCCTCGGGCGCCATCCATGGACGGTTTTTGGAAGCTCTTGTGCGCGTGCTTGGCCTCCGCGATCGAGCACATCGTTGTTCGCAGCCGGAGCTGATCGCGGAGGCCACGGCGTGTGCATCTAGAAGGCTATTCCCGCCTGGGTCATGGAAAATTCAGGTGCGGCCCTTACACGGATTTATTTTTTTTAAACATTTCCTTCGGGAAAATGGGGTGCGGCCCATACACGGGTGCGGCCCTAACACGCGTTTATACGGTATAACAAAAACTTCTTTATTTGTCTTAACAGTTGCCATTTGCAGCACGCAATATGCTGCACCGTTAACTCTTTCGCTACTAGGCCAGGGGCCATCAGTCACAAATGACCGACGTTTTGAACCTGCCGCCAAAAATTCCATACTGCACTCCTGGACAAGCTGCGCCATCTAGTTTACTTCCATAACACCATCTATTTGGTTTCAGTTTTGCTTTTTTCCTTTTCTACCATGGGGAAGCAACGTGAAAAATGCAACTTTGACTAGACTTAGTCTGCCAGTTGCTGAGCATGCCGTCCATTTCACCTCAAAGACGAAAGGCTGCGCTAAGCACTTTTGTCAGTTCTTATGCCGTCCTTTTTTTTATTTTTTTTTAGCGAGTTAGACAACCGTTTGGAATGGTCAGATTTCAGTTTCGACTGAGAGACTTAGTCCCGGAGGCCCAGGACATCAGTACGTGCTCACAAGTGCATCGTTTTACCGTTCACGCTGTATCTTATGTAGTAATAAGGGAGTAATTACTCATTGACGTCCACCCGAGCGTAGCCATACGGCTACAAAGGAAAGCTATGCAGCTTTCTCAGAAACTTCGTAGTTAAAGAAAAATTCGTCCTGGTCCGGGGACCAGTGCGCTTATGTAGTGCGCTTCTTATGTAGTGTAATCATAGTGCACTTCATTTGTAAACAATGAGATTGGTTTTATTTGGCGCTTTAGGGTCTCTGCAACCTATTGCCAAGATATTTTACCAAATACACCAGCAGAATTTTTATTATGATGATATCAAGGAAGGCCACGGCCCTTTTCAACCCACTGAACCCATTTGTTACCCACAGAAAAAAAAAATGACGAAAAGGAGGAACTCCAAGCTCCGCTATAAAAAAAGAACAGAACTTGGAACAAGTGTAATGTGCAGCACATCCCATATCTACCTCTTCTTCAGGTCCTCTCGCGAATGCTTTCTCTAGTGGCACAGCAGTTATTCCCTAACTTGAAAGGACACAGAAAGCGCAGTGTACTACGTACGCAGCTGAAAATTGCAAGAATGGTAGCCAAGATGTGCAACGTATTGTATATTTAATTTTTTTGTAATTAACTTCTGGCTGAGTGCACTGGTTTATCTTTGTATTGCTTGTATGTTTTTTTTTGTGTTACCAGCATATTTAACCAACAAGTTTTCAAAAATTTTCCGACAAACTCGGGCATTTTTTTGCTCGAAAGTTTAAACCGATAAGCTCATTTTACGCACTACAATGCACAAAACATTTAGCACTTCTTGAAGAAACAGTTTTTATTTCAGGACAGTCAAGATGTGGCATTTTTTCGCATTAAGGAAAGAGTTAAGCACAAGGGTGCCTGGCATGAGTGCATTTTTTTTATTTACTTATCCAATACTGCCTTGGCTGCCCTTCGGCAGCCAAGGCAGGAGGGGGTACAAACAAAAGACAATAAAAATACACTCTTGGCGTTCACATGAAATTACAAAATGAACACTTAATAATCAAAAGAACAACATATTGCCACTGCATCCACTTGGCTGGGAAAAGTGCCAAGAGGAGCCTGTCCCAGTGACATGACTGAAAGTTGGCCAAAAGTTGGCCAAAAGTTGGCCAAAAACTGGTGCCAAAAATTGAGCCTTTGTTGTTCAAAGAATGAACAAGAAACTTTCTCTAGCCAGCTAACTTTTGCACGGGAAAATATGTCTCTGCTGTGAAGAAAACGCACTTCAGTCATCACTAGGTATGACTCTAGGCTGGGGAAACTCTAGCAGGTCTCCCATGTTCCAGTGCCATACATCACCAGTTTCAGACAGGGACACCAGATATTCACCACATTTACACAGGAGCGAGTAAGGAAAAACCCGCGACTTCTTGTGTAGTAGTGTCGATCACGCATCCACACACATCCTAATAGCCATAAGGCTCACCTAAGACAGCCTTGAAATTGTGCAGCAAATGAGAAAATGAGAACAAAAGGGACCTGGCAGGACAAGGGGACAGGCAAATGCAGTACCAGCAACTTAAAAGAAATCTTACTACGCATACAGCTGAATTCTTTGCATATAACTCATGCACAAATAATACCTTTTCCAGTCTACTTCAGAAATTAAAAAAAAAAAAAAAACTAAACAGCCCCATGGAACTAGCCCTGCCATCAGGCGAGGAAAAAAATCACCGGATGGTTACGAGCATGTAATGTGAAAGTTTCAGCGTTAGCTGTGGTGCGACAGCAAAGAATTTTTCACAGACATGTTCGGTTTTGTCCTGCAAAATCACTCAGCTGGAGGTGAATTCCGACTACAGTAGAAAAGAGGAGAGGTGTTGGATTGGTGCACCTTGGATATGGAGCGGGCGTGTCACATTTCTGCCACTTGCCCAACACATGGCAAAGCAGTAGCAGGGGCCTATGACAGCGCTGTTTGCAGTTGTCACAAAGCGTACTCTGGAGCTTTTTTCACACAAGTCTTTACAGAGCGGTGTTTGCATGGCTTTTCAAAGGAAAGGAAGTGCCCCGTGCCCCACTGCACAATAGGAGACAGCTTTTATGCCACAAAGCTTGTAGTTTTTCAGTTCAAAAGGTGCCGTGAACTCTGTGTACAGCTATTTCAAGGAACAACCACAAATAACGCATAAATCAACAACGCTAATTGCATGCTAGGGTTACTTACGTCGTGATTTTTTCAACGTTCCTTCTTTGAAACTCTTGTTATATAAAACACTAATTCCCTCCAAACTGGAGTATGCAACACCAGTCTGGGATCCTCCTTATGACAGTCATATTATCACTCTTGAGATGGTTCAAAACAACTCTGCGCGTTTCATCCTCACTAATTACCACCACATTGCAAGCATAACTACTACGAAGTCTAGTCTTTCACTTCTATTGTAGTCACTTCGTCGAAAAGTGTCTCGTATCACATTGTTTCACAAGTTGTACCATCATCCTGTACTGCACGGTCGCCTTATACATATCACAGCCGTTTTATGCATCCAACGTACTGACCATCCTCATTAAGTCAGTTTCGATTCTTGTAACAACAAATACATTTCTCAGTCATTCTTGCCGCTTACTTCGCGCGACAGGAATGTTCCGCGCAGCTATAGCTAGCACTGTATACCCAGGGTGTTATTTAAATTTGTCTCTCTGCTGTATTTTTCTAATCATATTCTTGTGTTTCATATTCAATTCATATTCATATTCTTTATTTATCATACTCCCAGAGGAGTATGATAAATAAATCAACAAATTGGTTCAGACTGGTTCAAATGGGTTCAGGACAAAAATAAAAGTTTTTTTTTGAACGCAGATGGATTTTAATCAACCTTGTTATGCAGTTTACTTTTCTGTGCAACAATGGCAAATAAAATTAAAAATTCTGAATTTCTGTAATGTCTTCTCTCCACCCACTTTAATTTACTCTCTGCGGCAAAAGTATAGGAATTTATGGCAAGAGCAGCAACATCAAATGAACTCAAAATTCACATAAATCAGCTATGCAATGCTAGGATTCATATGATATATATGAAATATGATTTATATGCCGTTGTGCGAGTAATTGGTCTCCCCTCATGTGAGTCGGGAATATCAGATAAAAAGTAGGAATGTGCGAATGGGACAGGACAGGTGAAAGAAGAACGAAAACGACAACACATGTACGTACTCTGTGCAGGGAATTTCTCCTGCAATGAGTACTTACATGGGCGTCATCAGGACCGCCATATGTGTCCTTCACATTACCGCACACTATTGAGAGAGGAAGCTGCTCTGTATCGGCAGCTATATACGGGCAGACCCTTTCCGTCGACCCAAACCCAACTTGCCAGTCCCCCCCCCCCTGCAGCCCCCAACCCAACAAGAGCCTAGTGGGAACACTGGCCCTCCCTAATAACCAAGAGGTCACATTAAACATAATTTCTTTAAATCGCCTGTTCGACATCGCCTTTGTAATCTGCGTCATATATCTCGAGCACCTGTAGCTCAGTATCTTAAAAAACGCAGCTAATTGCGGCTTCTCTATAGCACAGTGTAAAATCAAGATTTTGGCTAATGCTGATGACGTCACCCTCTTTTGTTCTCATAAAAAGAGCATGATAAAAAAAAAAGCATGCTAGGACGTGTTGGCAGCACTTCGTGTCTGCACGGACACAGATTTGCAACATCTTCATTGCGACGTTGCGCTGCGACACTGCTGCAAGAGCTGCACTGTGCGAGGAAGAAGATACACAGGCTACATAGAATTTTTGTGGCTTTTCTGGGGCGCTATCAAAGGGAGCCTATACGTCGACAGAATTTTTTTGCTTCCTTAAAGGTGCAGTGAAGAGGAATCTGAACTCGTCTTTTTGCCGCGGGAACTCAATCTACCTTTCTGTCCTCAACCTTTAATGGAGTCCTCGTGCATTTTCTGTCCACCAACTTGT
This sequence comes from Amblyomma mixtum, assembly GCF_055824585.1. Taxonomy (NCBI): domain Eukaryota; kingdom Metazoa; phylum Arthropoda; class Arachnida; order Ixodida; family Ixodidae; genus Amblyomma; species Amblyomma mixtum. The sequence goes on along the minus strand of NC_143018.1, from coordinate 158,974 downwards.
TCCAGGGTTTTTTATTTTTCAAAACCATTAACCACCCCTTCCTGGCAGCTGTGCTTAATAGGCAAATGTGCACCTATTGGTCTTTTCTGAACATAGTCGTGGGAAAATTCTGTGCCCATACATTCGGTCTCCTCACTCTACACTTTTCCTTAGAATACCTGTACGACCTCTGCAGAGGCAGAAGACTGAGGTTCGGATCAGTCATTACTACCTCTACCCACATAATCTTACTGAAAAACAGCGCGAAAGACGACACACTGACGTCTACCCAATGAGCCCAACTTGTCGCCATCCTGCACCGTTTTACAGCTTCGTTTGACTACCAGCAATCTTCATTGGGCCGTGCAACCACCATTACCCACTGTATTGACACTGGCACCCATGCCCCTTTGCGCCAACGTCCGTACCACGTGTCAGCTGCTGAGTGCCGCATCATTGACGAACAAGTGACCGACATGCTCAAGCGCCATGTGATACAGCCGTCGCACAGCCCGTGGGCATCGCCGGTGGTCCTGGTCAAGAAAAAAAACGGTTCCATCCAGTTCAGCGTCACCTACCGTAGTCTGAACAAGATTACATGCAAGGATGTTCACCCTCTCCCTCGTATAGATGAGGCCCTCGAGTGCCTGCAGGGCACTGAGTTCTCTTCATTGGATTTGCACTCTGGTTACTGGCAGGTGCCAATGGCAGAGGCCGTTCGCCCAAAAACTGCATTCGTCACACACGATGAGCTCTATGAATTTAATGTCGTGCCCTTCGGCCTTTGCAATGCCCCGCCCCTACATTCGTCGTATGAAGGACAGCCTCCTCCGCGGGCTTCAATGGCACATATTCCTTTGTTACCTAGACGACGTTGTGATCTTTTCCCCGGATTTTTCGTCTCACCTCCAGCGCCATGAGACTGTTCTTCGCTGCCCGGCCAACGCTGGCCTCCAACTCAATTTACAAAAATTCCGCTTCGGAGCTCGGCAGTTCACCATTCTCGGACATGTTGTGTCAAAGGATGGCGTTCTTCCGGACCCGGCCAAGTTGCGAACTGTAGCAGAATTTCCGAAACCCACTTCTGTAAAAGACCTCCGCAGCTTTGTCAGCCTCTGCTCCTACTTACGCCGCTTTGTCCGCATTTTCGCCACTATCACTGACCCTCTGACCAAGCTCCTCTCTGGCCACTACCTTTTGGCCTGGTCACCAGCCTGTGATGAAGCCTTTACGACACTCCGCCGCCTTCTGACCACTCCGCCAATTCTGTGTCATTTCGACCCTCGTTCCCTGATGGAACTTCACACTGATGCCAGCGGCATTCGGCCTCGGTGCAGTACTCGCTCAGCGCAAGCCTGGCTTTCACGAATACGCTGTCGCTTACATCAGCCGGACACTCAAAAAAGCTGAAGCCAACTAATCTGTCACCGAGAAGGAGTGTTTAGCCATCCTTTGGGCGATCATCAAATTTAGCCCCTACTTGTACGGGTGCTCTTTTAATGTCACCGATCACCACGCCCTCTGCTGGTTGTCCTCTTTGAAAGATCCTTCTGGTCGACTGGCGCGCTGGGCTCTGCGACTCCATGAGTACGACATTCACAATGTCTATCATTCCGGCCATAAACATGCCGACGCTGACGCCCTCTCACGTTCCCCTCTGCCGTCTGAGGCAGTGCCTTCTATATCCGCCCTGCATTCTTTGATGTTTGAGTCCGCTGATATGGCTTCCGAGCAACGCAGAGACCCGTGGATCGCTTGCCTCTTGGATTTCTTATCTGGCCAGTCGTCTCGACCTCCTTCTCGTGCTCTCCGTCGTCAGTTCCACCATTTCGCCATCAGAGACGAGCTTCTTTACCGCCAGAACTACCTTCAGGATGGTCGCAAGTGGCTACTTGTCATGCCGACCTATCTGCGCTCCTTCATTTGCTCTTTCTACCACGATGATCCCAAATGTGCCCATGCCGGCTTTAGAAAACCTTCACCCGTCTACGACGTCGGTACTACTGGCATGGGATGTACCGCAATGTTCGCCACTTCATTCAGTCCTGCATCGCATGCCAACGCCGCAAAAACCCACCTCGCCGCTCCTATGCAACCACTGCCTTGCCCAGCGCAGTCCTTCGAGCGTGTTGCCATTGGCCTCTACTGCCCTCTTCCCAGCACATCAACCGGCAACCGCTGGATCATCTACCATCGATCATCTTACCCGCTACGCCGAAACGTCGCCTTTACCATCTGGTACAGCCCACGACATTGCATCTTTCATCCTCCATCGCATCATTCTTCGCCATGGTGCTCCCAAAGAATTGCTGAGTGATAGAGGACCGGCCTTCCTATCTGCAGTTGTAGAAGCTCTCCTTCAGGAATGCAACATAGTTCACCGCACCATGTCTGCCTACCATCCGCAGACAAATGGAATGGTTGAGCGTTTTAACCACACCCTCGGCGACATGCTGGCCATGTATGTAGCTTCCGATCACTGCAACTGGAAACGCATTCTACCTTTCGTCACCTATGCTTATAATTCCGCTGCTCAAGCCACCACCATACTCTCCATACTTTCTCCTCTACGGCCGTGAGCCTTCTTGCACAATGGATGCCATTTTCCCATACCGCCCTGATGCTTCTGAATTTACGACTCTTTCTCAAGCCACCACTTATGCCGAAGAATGCCGCCAGCTTGCCAGGTCTTTCACTTCGCACGCCCAGCAGCAGCAAAAAAGCACCCGTGATCCCTCTGCACTTCTTCCCACTTATCCTCGACTCTTTGGTCTGGCTGTGGGTGCCTTCCTCAAGTCCCAGCCTTTCCTCCAAACTTCTCAGCAAGTACCAGGGCCCCTACCACATTTTTAAGCAGACATCCGCCGTCTATTGCCTCATCGAACCCCTTACTCCATCCACTGATCATCGTCACCGAGGCCGTGAAATAGTCCACACCGACCGCCTCTCACCATACTACGACCCCGCCATCGTCACATCACCCTAGGCCGCCAGGATGGTGCCTTTTCGCCCGGGGGCAGTTGTAAGACAGGCCTTCGGCTCCCAAACCATCGACGGCTGGCGCTTAAGGAAGAAGACGACGACAAATGAAAACCGTGCCAATGCTCGTGCGCGTGCTACACTGATCATTGCCTCTGGTCTGTACCGGGACTGTACCGCTAGCCGTTTATCGACACGGTGCCTTGGAAAACGTCCTACATTACACAAGAATTATGGCTTACAAGACTGGGCATCAAAGCAGGGTTTCTGCCAGAGCTCTTCTGTGCCACCCAATCTTAAGGCCGCGTATGAGTACTCATCATCATCATCAACCTGACTACGCCCACTGCAGGGCAAAGGCCACTCCCATGTCTCTCCAATTAACCCTGTCCTGCTGCGCCAGCCGCGGCCACCGTATCCCCACAAATTTCTTAATCTCATCCGCCCACCTAATTTTCTGCCGCCCCCTGCTACGTTTGCCTTCTCTTGGAATCCACTCTGTTACCCTTAAGGACCAGCGGTTGTCTTGCCTTCGCATTACATGCCCTGCCCAAGCCCACTTCTTCCTCTTGATTTCAACTAGGATATCATTAATGCGCGTTTGTTCTCTCACCCACTCCGCCCGCTTCCGATCTCTTAACGTTACACCTATCATTTTTCTTTCCATAACTCTCTGTGTTGTCCTTAACTTAAGCTGAACCCTTTCATTAGCCTCCACGTTTCTGCCCCATAGGTGGGTACCGGTAAGATACACCTGTTGTATACTTTTTTCTCTTGAGAGATATTGGTAAACTGCCATTCATGATCTGAGATAACCTGCCATATGCGCTCCACCCCATTCTTATTCTTCTAGTTACTCGGAACACTGCAACTTGAATGGACTGCATTGAACCTTCCATCCCACGCAGATCGACCGCGGTAGCATGCTAAATGGCATCGGAGTGGGCCTTTTTTCACAATACTATTCGTCAACGAAGACTACACCGAGCCTTATTTGAACTTGGTGACAACTATTCAAAAACTTGAGAATAAATTTGATTTGTTTAAAGTGATTTCGAGCATTCACTATTTGATTAGTTTAACAAATCGAACAGAACATTCGATTCGCTAATCCAAGATTTAAAATATTCAGACACTCCTACTTGCAAGGCATTTCACACTACTGAGCAAATATTACTGCTATTACTGCAAAAATTCAAACAGCTTCTACAATTAACCTGCACACACACATACAACAGAGCCATGCAGTCCCACAGCAGAAGCAGCACCATGGGCTCACACAAGATTTACAAGACCTCACAAGATTTACCTTCTTGGTAGGAGAAAAAAGAAATGAACAGCGCGGGAGATATCAAAGAAGAGGAAACTACAAACCTGGAGTTAGTCCGAATGCAGCAGTCTAGAACTAAGGACATGCAATTCTGCACGCTCTCTTCAGTCTCCCAAGAGTTGAACCTACTGCTCCAGTTCTTCCATTTGATGAAGAACAGTGTTCGATCCTGGAAAATGAGAAGCTGAAATCAGGCCTTCAAAAGCTCTTTTAACTTTCACTAGCAATGAGCCCATCAGGTTTTTTTTTCACTGAGCCAGGCACTGCTCAAAGTTCTCCTTACAAAACATATTTCAATAATCATGGTGAAACAAGTTTTGCTAGGAGAGTTTGTTCAAAACTTGACTACATCATTAAGAATAGATGTAGACTTTTTAAAAAATTATTGACACAAAACTTGATACATAGCAGTTATCATGGTCTAAACCTTCAGCTGTACAGGCACATGGCATATTATCAATACGATTGCCTATTATGGCCAATTTTGTTTTTGAATGCAAACGGCCTGAAGTGCTCTACAATGACATTGTGAGCCTAGGGACTCCACCTGATAATTAAACTTTTAACATGCCACAGGCACAGGAGCATCCAAGACAAGCCACTAGAAAAAAGGCCACTTTTTTACATCAACAGGGTATCTATAGGATCAAGATTTTCAAATCGCCAGCTTTCGATAAGGACTGGAAAAAGGTCCAATTTGCTGTTGCACTGCGGCCCATGCCCTTCGACTACCCGCGATAATCCACGCCTGCCTCTGCTGGGAAGAACCAAAATTTTGAGGCCTAGTGGCGACCTGATGGCACGCCAGCTTGCTGAGACTTTTTTCATTAAGAACAAAAAGGATGACTGCGTCAACGACACCTTGATAAAGTAGTATCAGAAAGAAAGCAGGTTTCTCGCACACACGCAGCAAATGTTTTGGCAGACATGACGACATAAATATCCATGTTCTTCTGAATAAACCCAGTCGAGAGTCTGCGCCCGTCCTAGTCGTCTTCATGTCCGTGTTTTTCTTTTTGCACAGCATCTTTGCTTTACTCACCCTTTGTCACAAATTATTTCATTCTGCACTTAATCGGTCACCATATACCACAGCCACAGCGCACATATCTCACTGCATTAGTCATCCCCTACAAGCTGCCTGGCTGCCATCGCACACTATCACCTTTTCTTCTTCATTCTTTTTTCGAGCAGCAACGGACTGGAATGGCCTACCCCACGACATCATCAATATTGCTTCATCACCTACTTTTCAAGAACGTGCAACCAACCACCTTCAATGCTAAATAATTTTCGCTGTTTGTTTGCTCATTTCAAAGAAATGCCACCCCTTATGTAATACCCCCCCCCCAAAAAAAAACGGGGCCTTTGATGTAATAAACTGAACAGAACTGTTCTTTAGTCGATCTCTAGTCTTTGAACAACATCCGAGCTTAAACACAGTACCGCGTTCACAAAAGTCGGTCCCAGAACCATTACACCCTCCCACAGTCCTCGTATGCTTCATATCTATTGCATCCCCACAGTGCTCCATTCTTCACTATAGTCACATTCCTCCTTCCTTTCGCCTTGAGATGCTCTTCATGGGTCTTTGAATACTCTATTGCTTCAATAACAGCCCTCTGGGTATTTGTACTTCGCCACCACAGTGGCTCGGTGGTTACGGCGCTTGGCTTCTGACCTGAAAGACGTGGGCTCGATCCTGGCCGCGGCAGTCAAATTTCAATGGAGGCGAAATTCTAGAAGTCCGTGTACTGTGCGATGTCAGCGCACGTTAAAGAACCCCAGGTGGCCGAAATTTCCGGAGAGCTTCACTGAAGCATCCCTCATAGCCTGAGTCGCTTCGGGACGTTAAAACCCACAAACCAGCCATCCAGATACTTGTACTTCTCTATGCGTGGTTTTTCACGTCCCAGTACTGATACTGTTCTAGTCCTGTTGTTGTTTTTATACCATAACACCCGATTTTTCAACACTGAATTCAAATGCAATGTTTGCTACTTCCTTCCCACAGACATCTGAGAGGAGTTGCAGCTAGCTTTGGCTATCTGCAAACAGTACCACATCACCTGACAGGTTAAGGCCACCCGAGCAAGTACGCAATTTTTACCAAAAACAGAGAAAATTCCGTAAAAACGAAGTATATGTGGCAATACCCCTCAAGGCTTCCTAAGCTACAATTCTGCCTAGTGACAAGAGGCGCTCCTTGTGGAGGCTTCCGGTATAACTTCGACCACATGGGGTGCACATTAAAGAAGCACGAGTGGTTGAAATTATTCCGGAGCTGTCCATCACAGTGCCTCACTCATCATTTCCTCCCTACCCTCAGGACCAAGAAGCAAGACAGCTCCTCTGTCTTTCTTTCCTTTCCCCGCAGCCAATAATTATTACTTGCCAGTCACAAAAGGTGCATCGCTTTCTCGTGCAATGCTGTTCTGAAGTCAATGGGCAAATGCCATTGAAATAATAAGAAAGCAACAGGACAAGCATAGTCAAGAGTGAGGGGAGTCTCATAATTAAAACAGTGCAAACCAGATGACCGGCAGAAAGCCAAGACAAGCACAGACGACGAGTCTCACCTCGTGTTCTGTGCACTCAACATGAATGTAGCCCTTCTATACAGCAAGTTCAGAACCGCAAGCGCTGTGGCAAAACCAAAAGGTGACAAAAGTGCACTTCCGTGCCGCAATAGCCAAGACACAACAGACGTCCCGCATACTGGTGTTGCAGAGCGTGGCATTACATAGTCGTGGTAACCATCGGCCAAATTTTTTTGGCAAAGCTTGTATATTCTTTTCAACACAAGACTAAATCCTTTAGTTAAAATTTTAGGCTTCATCAGAAATGCATGCATACTTCCAAATAAATTGACTTTGGTCAGCAAATTGCACTGTGCAACTTCAAAAGGTAGTTACACGTGCTCCTACACCTTTCCTGCCTTCAGAAATTGCACTTTCTCCTCCAAAAAAATAAACTGTCAGGTGCAAGAATAAAAAAAAAGTTCTGAGCTAATCCGTGATCCATTATCGGGTTTCTCCACTGATGGTGCTGCAAAGGTGATATCAGTGCAAAAAGCCACCCTTAGCAGCGACATGCTGTACTACATTTCCAGGCGCAGAGTGCGGTGAGTGAAAGTAGCATGATATTGAAGAATATTAACACGAATCACAGCATTTTGTACAAACATCATTCAACAAGTCGCCACACTGCCTTCCTGAAATGACGCTTCTGGTGCTGTCTAAGTGACTGTGACCAAAGGAGAAACCAAGCTGCAAAACATAGCCAACACTGAGCAGGGTCTGCAGCAACTGGTGGCTTTGGTTTTTGTCATGCACTGTTTTATCCCGCAAATCTACAGAGGGCAATTTCTACATATAAAGATAAACAATGTTTGCGTTTGTTGCATAAATCATGAAATTCAATGAGAGCTAGCAAAGACATCTTCAGCTTTTTGTTTTAATGTCAGCGCTTTTCACGCCTTTCTTAATCCTCTCCTTCATGGCAGGTGTCCAACCACTGTGAGACTGCTACAATGCCTTTCTCTATAACCGCTACACAGATGCGTACGCTCAGTGGCTTTGGAAGCTGGTGCCTCGAGCTGTGCTAAGCTATACCAGCAAAGTGTTCAGGGTAGCCCTAACAGCTAGCGCTGTAACACTCTGCAGCTTTGGAAGCTGGTGCCTCGAGTTGTGCTAAGCTACCCCAGCAAAGTTTTCAAGGTAGCCCTAACAAATATCGCTGTAACACTCTGCGGCTTTGGAAGCTGCTGCCTCGAGCTGTGCTAAGCTACCCCAGCAAAGTGTTCAGGGTAGTCCTAACAGCTATCGCTGTAACAATCTGCGGATTTCGAAGCTGGTGCCTCGAGCTATGCTAAGCTACCCCAGCAAACTTTTCAGGGTAGCCCTAACAGCTATCGCTGTAACACTCTGCGGCTTTGGAAGCTGGTGCCTCGAGCTGTGTTAAGCTACCCCAGCAAAGTGTTCAGGGTAGCCCTAATAGCTATCGCTGTAACACTCTGCGGCGCATTGGAAACTGGTGCCTCGAGCTGTGCTAAGCTACCCCAGCAAAGTGTTGAGGGTAGCCCTAACAGCTATCGCTGTAACACTCTGCGGCATTGGAAACTGGTGCCTCGAGCTGTGCTAAGCTACCCCAGCAAAGTGTTCAGGGTAGCCCTAACAGCTATCACTGTAACGATGTGCGGCTTTGGAAGCTGGTGCCTCGAGCTGTGCTAAGCTACCCCAGCAAAGTGTTCAGGGTAGCCCTAACAGCTACCGCTGTAACACTCTGCGGCATTGGAAGCTGGTGCCTCGAGCTGTACTAAGCAAGGTTTCCCATGTGATTGGTGGGAAACTGAATCGAGCATGGGAACAAAGCACCCGAGAGCAGCAAACTGGCAAGACGTGTGGAGTCGGTAGCAGAGCACTCTGCTGAGCTCATTTACAAGTGAGAATTTTTTAACTCTGATCAGATAACAATAAATAAGTTGTTTACAATTTTTCAGATAGTTTCTGCTCACAGGTCAGATCGCAGCAATAAGGTAAACAGAGATGCGCTTCTGCAAGGTGCCGACAATGCATGCGTTGCCTTACCACCTCATCATAGAAAGATGACATGAGCGTAGTTCCTTCCACGTATCACGTTTTCTAAAATTTGAAAGGCTATGGTACTTAAAAACAGCAAAGTGCAGTGCAAACAAAATAGTAACAACTATTCACAAACAATTTAAATTTTTCAAATGGATTTATAAGGTTTAACATCCCAAAACGAATCAGGCTATGAGAGACGCCGTAGTGGATAGTTTCCACCACTTGGTGTTCTACAACGAGCACTGACATCTCACACTACACGGGCCTCCAGCATTTCACCTCCATCGAAATGAGACTGCCACGGCTGGGAAATTTCAAATAGTCACACACAACGAATATGAGTGCACACACTCCCAATATGCCCTTTTCACGGTCATTCTGCTCATGAGCAGCTCTCCTCTCCTGCCATGCTCCACTGCTTGAAAACAAACCACCTGCGTGTGTCACACACACGTGCAGCTCATGCGCAGCGATGAGCAATTCCATTCTTTCAAGGGCACAGTGCACCACCAACTTCCGCCTCTCAGCTAGTCTTACCGCTTTTTATACGGCTCAAAGCATCTGAGAGTCTGACCTAAAAGGTAACACATACATAAGAGAGATTGCGAAGGATTTGCAAGCTGCTAGTTCTTGGTGCAAAAAAGGAAAAGACTGGGAAATGCTGGCGAGGGGATTCCAACTGCTACCTTGCACATCCAAAAGAGCCACAGAACAGACAGGAACGAATGCTTTCGTTTGTGTTCAGGTCCAGTGTCATAAATTGCCCCTATCGCTCCTAGGTGACTCTGCTAAAACTGGAAGTTTGGGTAATGTACTATCAGAGAATGGAATCATGTGCAAGCAATAGCTGCACATACGCAGTTGGCGCATCGCATAAGTGGACCGTGCCTGTAGTGGGCACAACAGCACCCGTGTGCATTTCTTTTGAGTTTTTTGTGCAGCAGAGAGGGTGCCACATCCTGCAGAAAAGGCGGATTTTCAGCAGTGATAGCAGAGTATTTTCAACCACAGGCTTCACTGTGAAAACATTCTTCACAGTACTAACTACAAGAGCTGTCACCAAAACATGCAAGTTTCACGCACCTTTTCCTTCTTAATAGCCAGGACATCTTCCACCTCATACTCTGCAACAGAAAGTTAATCATCAGACTATCACAACAGCATGCAGCAATATTTCTTCATGCAGCAATATTTCAGCGTGCAGCAATATTTCAGCGTGCAACAATATTTCCGCGTGCAACAATATTTCAGCGTGCAACAATATTTCACGATGCGTCTGATATAGCCTAATCTTTTATTTCTTTTCCTGACAGTGTTATCAACATGTTTTGACTAGCCAAGGATTGAAGAATAAGTATTTACATGAGGAAGCGGGCTATGTTGCAAAGAATATGCATAATTCAGCAGCCCACACTTGTGAGTAGTTATCACACAAACTGTCTTATGCAGGTTCAAGGACACCTGCCACTGAGTACACAAATTTTCTATTCAGAATAAATAATCATTTAGCTGAACTTGGACATCAGCAGCTATGATTTCGTTATAGATGGTGCTGTTGTCTGTGAACAGCCTTACTTTTACTCGTGAATACTGGATAGAGTCGATTAACCCCTGTGGCACACCTAACTTTGCAAAAATCTTACTTCTTATCCTCCAATGCCAACACACTGTGCAATTGCTGAGAAAGCCCTCTACCCATGTAGCTATGCAGTCATGTTCCAATATTGTTTTTATCTTAATTAGAAGTTTTCTGTGATAACTTTATCGAAAGTTCCTTTGAAGTCTAGGCATATAACATCTATCTATCCCCCCTGCCATCTAAAACTTTACAAAAATCAAGCATACAATCCAGTAGATGTGTGACCATTGAAAGGCCCTCCCGAAACCCGTGTTCGTATTCACTAAAGAAAGCTGTTCCGAGTCAAATACTGGAGAATATCTTTAGACACCATTAGGTGAGTACTTTCCAGATTTAACCAAAAAAACAGCAATGAAAATTTGCCTGAAATAAAAATTACGCAATCGGTTAAAAAAGGGCTTCTGGTCATGCTGAAGCAAGCCAACGGCTGTTTTTTTACCAAGAAACATTTGTCGACCTTTCCTTTTCACTCAAAGCACTCATAGCTCACTCAGAGCTCAAAGCGGACCGTATCTTGACCATGCAGTAAAAACAAAAATTAGAAGAAAAAATGCTACACAAGTGACTTTTATCGCGTTGGAGCGTTTCGGCGAGAAGGAAAGTGACGCATCGAGCCGAGCTAACTGAAATGCTTGTCGATAAAATGAGGCACAACCACAATAGTCTCGATCCCATATATCTGTTGCTAGATGGCGTTGCAATGCAGTTTTCAGAGCTCCATGACTGGCTGCATGTTGTATACCACTTTTGCTCACGACTGTAGTACATATAGTGTCAGCTATAGTTCAGTTTGACAGTCAGCTATAGTTCACTGATGTGGACGACTCATTGCAGCTCCTTTTTTCAAATTAGTCATAACGCCACTGGTTGGAGGGTCTCCTTTGAGGGGCATTTGCCGCTGTGTCCTTGAGGTGTATCCTACTACAGCGATGAAGAGCCAGTGCATAAACAGACCTTCAAATTCATTGTCAGAAAAAGAGCTATCTGTCACAAGATTCCCGATTGTAGAGATGCAACTCTAGCTTTCTGCCATGTAAATCATGTTTCCTGTTGTATTCTTTTATTTCCTGTTTCAAGTTTCCTGTAGTAGCAAGTTGTACTCTTCTTAGCTTTTTGGTTGTGCGTTATTCACCCACTGCTCATGGTATTATGCTTGGCTTTTAGCACTGTTCTCTCTTTTGGATTTTTGGCATGTTCCTTGTTGACCTTTGACCTTTTATCAATTTTAGTTTTGAACATCATCAATTCAATTTTTGTATTTTTTTTTCACCATGTTCTTTTTTTGCTGTTTCTTGTTGGTCCTCCTTTTCAAAAAGCCTTTGGCTTTTTTTTTTTTTTTGCCCTGTTCTGTTGTCAAAAACACCCCTGCAGATTCTTGATGACTTGTGCCTTTTTCAACTCAAGTTTTTCGTTCTTCTCACATTGGTTTTGTTTCGGAATCTCATGATATAATGTTTTCACATCAAATAGATCTTGCCTAGCTTCCTCAGTCGTGTGCCACGATATGAAATCGTAAACATGAGCTCGTTTATTTTTTTCTGAAACGAAAGTTGAAAGTTCAGCATTGCCATTCGTGTAGTTTTTCTTTTGTCTAGTCCATGCACTGAGCCATCAAAATCTTTATCTGTTTTTCACTAAACTTGACAACTACGTAAAGTCACAGCGAAGCTCTGTTCGCCTGCAACTTTACCTCAACATGTCCAATGACACTGCTTCTTTCAATAGAGATGCACTAAGAAAGTTATCCTAGAAAAAGACTGTGTTTCAGAACATTTGTGGAGCATAGGAACTTCCCATGAAATTCCAAGCACGTGACAGAGGCAAAGATAAGAACTTGGGGTGTACAACCTAAAGAGGCCATTAACAGTCCTTGAAACCAAAGAAAGAACATGAAAGCTGAAATTTCATTCTTCTGTCATTCACAACGAACTAGAAAAATGCTGACCGCTGACCCTTTAGGGAAGCCAACAGACAAAGAGAAGAAACAATATGCAAGCTGAATGCACAACCTTCACATGTCATGTATCAAGCACATTTACTTCTCAAATAAAAAAAGGAAATGCAGGATTAGAACCCACCTCTCTGATTTCAGATACTGTTCACAACATGGGTTTGCACTTTCAAATAAATCAATATAAACTCTGGCTCATGCAAGCCTAGATACACAACTGTGATGACAGGTCTTGACAGGCAAGCACCCTGAGATGCATAACCTAGAGGGCAGCACAAGTGATTTTGTTCCACTTAATCAGCCAGCACACAAACTTCACATGCAATCTGTGCCTTCCTCTGTAATCTCTGTGTCAAACATTTTGTGACCAAATGGCACTCACAAGCTTGGGAACAACAAGTAGGTAACCTTGACAAGATTCAGCTATAGCAAAACTGTAGTTTGAGCTAGCTGGTCATTACCAGATATAGTTGAAGAAATGCGAACTGGCCCAAAAAACAAGAACAAAACTGTTATAATGACAGGGGAAGGAGGCATAATGAGCAGGCAAAAAATGGATATGGTGGCAACACAGTTTTGCACTGCCAAGGCTGGCAGGATTCATCGAAAGTTTGAACAGCAACAGAAATCACAGAAGAGTTTTTTTTTTTTTATCAATGACAGAAGGTCAAAGAGTGTCAGCAAGCCATCCCTGTCAGTCATTGATGAAGAGTTTGCCTTCATGAAAGGGTCAGTGCATACACTTTATTCTCTTCGTCTACTTCCCAGCACTTTTTCTTGCATCTGATCTTCCTAGCTGTCACCCTCTGTATTTATTATTTTTGTGTGTATGTGTATTACAGTTGTAGTCACAAGCATTTTTTTTTTTATACATTAAACTACTAGTTGTCTGAACTATGTCTCAATGCTTCCATCTTCATTCTTTACACCAGTTCACATTTCTTCGGCTATTGGAAATGTAGCTAATGCATAATCTATGAAATAAGGTGTTAGATGGCCTCCCCTCATCATTATCATTACTCACAAACCTACTCCTGGACATGCTAAACATACCAGTACATAGCCTTTAGCTGTTATGGTGTCTGTACTCAAGATATAAAACAATCAAAGGCAGATAAAGCGATCCTTCATTTCGAGTTCAAGAGATACTGGAACGAGCATCGCTTCTATATATTACTACTTTCCAAAGATTAAAGAAAACAAGAGGTCACTTTCTCCGAGATTTTGATAGATTAAGAGAACTAACTCCTTTCAAAGACGCACATTACGCATCTTTCACCCCCGGTTCCGTTACTGTTTCTTTTTGATTTTCTCGGGAAAAAGCGCTTACGTGTGTCGTTAGACATGATGAGAGGATGTGCTACTGTGAATACTGTCGGAAGGTGTCGGATAACCAGCCCGACACCTGTTGAATATTTGCCTGAACGCTCGGCGGTTCGAACCGCGGGTGCGGCCACTAGGATGCTAGCAGATGCGAACTGTCGATACGCATGATGCAAAATGACGCCGCTACAGGGCCTCGAAATTATTTCTTACCTTGCTTGAAGGCTGACCCGTTATACTGCGAGGCGCAGTAACCTGTTGCGGTAAAAATCTCTTCTTCGGTAAGCCGCTTCAGTAACACGCGTGGGCACTCGTCGAAAGTTACACTTCCGTCGCCTGGGGTACCTACGGAATCGCGGGGAGCACAAAGTTCACGCAACTGTTAATGAGCGCCCTGCTGCTCGGCGCGCGCGCGCGGCGTGGGAATAAGCGACGTAAACAAACGAAGGAGCGAGCACTGTTATCGACCGCGCCTCGCGCGCAGCCTCTCACAAAATCGCCCAAGGCGGTTGCAAGTGTAAGGACGGTTGAAACAGTGTGAGACGCTCACCAGGCTCGTCGGTGACGCTGCCGGTGGCGGCTGTCTCAGGCCGTGGTGGGGACCGCTTCAACGGACTCGCTGTCGGCGAGCGAGGTCGCTTTATACAGCCATTCAGAGTGGTGGCGTAGAATGCAGAGGGAGTGACGCACCGCTGACTGTCTGATTTCGCAGGCGAGATCATCGCCGAAAGCCTGTGGTTAAGTTTACTCTTCTGAAAAACTCGGCCAGAACACCGCCGAGAAAGAAAGGCAAAGCGAATGCGCGCCGAGCGAACGCGACGATCAGCCGGCTAGAGGTACTGCACAAGTCAAACGCACGACCGTTTGAAGTCATAGAGTTTCTATGTTTGAAGTAGTGCGCGACTGCGCGTTGAGCAGAAGAGGTCGTAAACAGTTTCGGCTAAAGTTGAGCAAATAGACAAATAGACCTAGACAATCAAATATTTTTTCAGGCGTTTTTTTTTATTGTAAGCATTCAATTTGTCGAATTTTTCTACGAGTATGGCTCAAATCCACCGATCTCCACTAGGGGCCTAAAGGGACTTCTGCAGTCCAGAAGCCAGAAGTGACTTTAGTCCAGTTCTTTGGGCGGCTGTACAATCCAAACATAGCCAATCCAGCAAGCTGTATTGTCCACCGGACAGTCTGCTGCCAGAGCGCATTGCAAGGTCGGGTTGTTGCTGGGTTTCTTTAAAAGGGCCCCTGATTTAAGCCATATTGGTGCGGGGTGAGCAGCAACGTCGACCGTTCGACTTTGCAGGTTTGTGTGAAGCCGAGATACAAGCAGCTGCCACGATGTTCCGCACACCGTTCACGGACTTGGTGTCGTCCTCAGTCGAGACGGAAGGCTACCGCAAGTGCCACAAGTTGTCCATGCAGTTAGCCCTCTGCAAGGAGGCCTACGGTTTGAACAGGGCTCCTGAGAAGTGCAAGGCAGAGGACGAGGACTTCAAAGAGTGCATGTTCGGTTTCAAGCAGGCGAGTACCCCGGCAATTTGAAGCCGACCTACCTGTGTCCCTTGCTGTGGTCACAGGTGTCGCCCGCAAGTGCCTGGCGGGGCGAAATGAGCGTTAGTACTGGTCAGTGGCAGCGTCTTTCCCATAGCGGGTCGACAGGAGCTATGTGTAGGGAGTTTTGTTTCATTTCAATAGAGATGAAACATTTTTCACTGCTTCAAAGCACGACTTTACTGTACCGAAGTTTTATTATCCTGCTTAACCTATTTCAATCAACTCTCATTCCTCTCTTTTGGTTCTTCTGTATTGAATAAAATAAACCACCCCGTACGTTGCACCTTTTTTTTTTCCATTTCAGTTTCAGAGAACAGAGTGAAAACATCTGATTCGAACGGGAGAATACCATTTCATGATGAACATGTGCTTTATCTACCTGTCTATCTATGAAAATGAGGTGAAAGGCAGCCTGGTTATCAAACTAGGCCTCATTCCGGTGCCTTAGGTACATATGGAGGCTGTAAAAGGCACTCATCAAAAGCTCTGCTTTCACTCGTGAAAGTAGGCACTTTAGAACCTAAGAATTTGCGGGAGCAAGTGCAGGTAGTAACAGTTGTGTGGGGGCTAGTTGGTGTCTTTGAGCTGCTGCGGGACATAAAGCAAGCATATATGCATTGCAATATAATGAAGTGCATACTGGAACGCAACCATCTGTTTCAGCCAAAGTAAGTGTGGCAACGGAAGGCATTCAGAAGTGGGTAGACATACACACAATGTTGATTCGAATCAGCCTATGAACCTCGTGTGCTCTTTTTCTTGCACAGTTTGGTGTGAAATGTGGCCTAGAACTCCTTCCAAGAGACTTCTCCTGATCAACAAGGTCATCCCTCGCTCAAATGATGTTGATTGCTCTTTCATGTGGGAGAGCCTGTGACAGCCGTATCCATGCTGCAAGAACATAAATATGCTTGCTCACTATTTCAGGAGGCTGGCTGATAGTTCGTAAAGATGCGAGTGCATCATGCAGTTTAAAATAAGTGCTCATTCTGGCCTTCTTAAAACACTAAAGTCCTGGAAGTGCACAAAGTGAAATCCCACAAACTCTGTGCATGTATACTATGCAAGTATGCCATTCATTGTGCTTACTGATGGAAGCTTCTGCAACTAAAGTTCTTTGTTGCACTTCTACCAAACAAGTGTAAAAGAAGAGTGCAAGAAATCATTGTTAAGCGTGCTACTTTACAACACAGTCACACAAAAAAACAAAACAAAACCAACTAGCCCCCATTTTAGCACTGTAGTGCAAGAAAGATGACGCCAAATCGCGCAGCATTGCAGCTTATTTCATTAGAAAGGACACTGAAGACAAATTGATGATGGTGGTTACTGATCTCCACCGATAGGTGTCGCCATCACTGGTAGATTTCACAAAGTAAACTGCATGCATCAACACAGTTTTTTTAGCATGGATCACTGGGGCTGGCCTACGCTACCATTCTGTTCACAATGTTGCTCATGGATTTCTTTTCAGTGTAGATGTCGCGAGCTTGAATTGGGTGGCAGGGAAAGTCTTTAATGCAATCTTCTCGGCAACCAGTGCATCTTTTGCTGCCAGTTAGACATCAACATAGACAGAAAAAGCCACGGAATCTATTCCTACTAAGAACAAATATTTGATGAAGTGGTGTGTACACCTGCATGTTTTACCTGTCTTTTTTAACATGTTTTGACACCACTTTTGTTCACGGCAGTGGAGCAGACAAGTTGTCTGCACCCCACTGCTTCCCGTTTGCAGTGCGCTCTGAAGTAGCACGTAATATATTAAAAACTCAAAACTTGCGCTTGTCTGTAAACTTTACTTTACTTAGAGGGAAACCAGGAGCACGTGGCTGCCGCGGTTCAACTACCGCTGCCGCGGTTCAACTACCGCTGCCGGCGAGAGGCAGCAAGAATTGGCGCTTTAAGTCGCATGCGCGGAAAGAGCAGCCGGCCACACTTGTTTTGCGTCTTTGCTGCCGATTCTCCCTCACTGTCGGCGGCAGCGCTTCACAAAGCGCAGTGGCCACATGCTCCCAGTTTCCCTCTTAAGTGTGGAACAGCCAGTACAGATACAGCCAAAATAATGGGGAGCGCGCTTCAGCGTTTGTTCTTGTGCATTCCATAGAAAAAAGTGTGAAGGTTTGTTGGGGTTATATGGGAGCGCACCAGCGGCCCTTACAATTAAGTACCTCCTAATGTTCACTCTGCAAAGCATAAGAAGAGTTTGGAGTTGAAGCATACTCTATAATTTTGTGGCCATGACCGTCATGAGTAAAAGGTTTACGGATTGCGGAAAAGAATTCATTCTTGCATTGCCTCGCTAGGCATTCAGTTGGTATTTGTTCTAATGGATGGAGCACACATGTTCATGCTCCTGCTGCTATACTTCAAATTGACCTACTTTGCCTGGCCATGCTGAAATAATTTCTTTTCCTTGAAGCCACGTCCTGTAAAGTTCTTGTCTGTACACAGACAAGACTATGTAGGCAAGCACATTTCATTTATTCTCAGCTCTGATTGGTGTTGTGCACATGGATGCATACACACAAATCACCATAAACAGAGGCATGCTCAGAGGCATGCTGAAGTCTTCATCTACCTTTGTGACCTTTGAAGGCTGAAGACTTTACTGAAGAGGACTGAACCTAACAGCAGTTTTGTTGTGTCGTTTCTCCGTAGCCATATTCATATTTGTTACTCTGGTCACAGCACTGCGTCTTTCTTTGCATTGCATTGCAGAGTATAGAGCACGCCAGAAAGTTCACAACGGAATGTTTACAGCCTGAACAGTTTTGAGTAGATTGGCTGAGTAAGCAATGCACCGCTTTAATTATATTGGCACTGAGGTTGTCGTTTTCTGTGAGAGACTGCCATGCAGAATGAATGTTGAGCTCTGCCTGCTGTGTTTGCTTTGTGTGAATCCTCGTTGTCTCTGTTTTGTGCTCAGTGGTAAAGTTACTGTGTGCCGGCAGCATGATCTGCTTGAGCTGCGATTACAAAATGTTTCCTTTTTGGTCATATTAATGCGATAGCGTTGAAGGTCTCATTATCCAGAAAATATGATGTCGGCGTTGCGAGCAAAAAGTCATGAGCATGACTCCCGCAGGTGGTGCCCGGAGAGCAGCCTAGGAAGTAGGTGGGCGACCTAGGTCACGTGACCCCGCAGCATTATCAAAACCTGCCCACCGGATAGTGAACAAACTGTCCACTGTGGCTGGCGGCAGTTAAATTAATAATTGGTCACTCGGGGAGATCAGCCTAGGCCACACAAGGCCCACCGCTGGGAGCACCTACCATTGCAGGGCAGTGGCGCATTGCTTAACCGCTGATGTAGGAGGGGTATGAGGGCTCCTAAGGATCTATTAAGGTAAAGTAGGGAATGACATTCTGCATATATGGGAATTAACCCACTACACTATCACGTCATACCCTTAATGCGGAGCTTAAGTTTCCCCTCCAATTTTTTTTCTTTTGGTGGCACTACTGCTTGCCCCGACACGTTTTTAAATCATATCAGTTGAGTAAGTGCTGCTTCAAATGCAGGTTAAAGTGTGCAGTGTTTGAGAGTAGCCCTAGGGGCTGACAGTATGCACAGAGAAATTGCCATTGTGCCTCACCCCACTGTCTTTTTCACAGCGGATGCGAGTGCAGCTGATGCAAAAGGAACGGGAGAGACAGTTCAAGAATGGCGAGCGCGAGCAGAAGTATGCCGAGCCTGCTACCATGGATGGCTACAACATGCGGAATCCCTACAACTGATCCCCTGGTGTTGTGTATAGTAGGAAATAAATTGGTGTTCGCTGCAGCACCCTTGCAGGTTAACACTGTCAGCTAGGCTGTTTTATTTTTCTATATTGTTGTTTCATTACCTTTCGCAGGGGGTTTGGAGGGCTTGTGGGCACGGATAGCTCGTGAAAAAATTCTCAACACCCTCACCTTCTGCCACCTACCATTGCGTGCACAGAGCCTGTGCACAAAAAATGAAATTTGGTTTTTGAGGAAAGTAACTACCTCATTTCTCAGTGGACACCCCAACTGCACCTTGAGGAGAGGCGTGAAGGAATAAAAAAAGGCTCCTTAGGGAATGGCTCTGCATTAATTTCGACTGTCCGGGGTTCTGCAATGTTCGCTGACATCGCACGGTGCATTACGCCTCCATGGGAACCCAGCACCCTCAGGTTGACTAGCCGAACGCTCAAACATGGAGCCACAGCGGCGGGTGGGTTACTTCATTGTGTGACAAGTTTGCACGGGCGAGGAGCTGCCTGTAGCAGCTACAGCAAAAGAGAGGGTATTGCATTGTGCGAGCTGTATAGCTTTCTTTTGCAGCTGTATGGCTGCACTTGGGTAGACTTCGGTGATTAATTACTCCCTTAACTCTTTTCATACCATGGGGAAAGTGGCCATTTTCTGAAGGTTTCAGTACATTTTTTTTTTCTGTAAAAACTATTGCATTCAATATTTATTGCAATACCCCAAAAGAGAGCTGAATTAAGGTGCTTTCTATTCATATAAGTTTCAACAACAAATTGCATGTTGTAACAAAAATTTTTATGTGTTAAAAACGAGATTTTAGGAAAAAGGTGAACAAAACTTTCAGACACGCTTGTATTTAAAAAGAAAAAAATGCAAAAAATTTTCTGAAATATTCAAAATGTTTGTTACTCCATTGGTCACTATCTGCAAAAAAAATCATTTCCATCTTGAATAGCATTCATGCTACAAAACAATAACTGGAAATCCTATAGTTGTGCGTCGGAGCGCAGCCGCCTGTGTTGCACGCTGGTTTCCATCATCACCGATGTGAAAACTGAATCTTCAGCGCCTTGCAACATTTTCAGGCTCGTTGTTGCATGGGTCATCGATTGGATCACTCGCAGACCAAATGAAGTCCTGAGATTTGCAAAGTTTTATAGCGCGTGGCGCGCATATGGAGGCTGCCAAGCGACTTTGATGGCACCGCATCTTCGGAGCCGTTCAAAAAGTGGTGTTTTGTAGGGGCAAAAAAAATCTACATCGGAAACAAAACTTCAGTTCTCCAGCTACAAGCCAGATGCGCATCGTGCCTGTAAGTAACGCGGAAGGCTCCGAAGTCGAGCGGCGAAGGCGTCATCTGCGGGAAACATGACGGGCAATCAGCGCAGGTCCGCGTCTTCATTTGTTCACAGCGCGTTAAACAGTGCCTTCTCATGGGACAAAAGAAAACTACATCGGAAACAAAACTTTGGTTCATTGCATACAAGCTATATCTCCAGCGTGGTCAATATCAGTGCAGAAGGTTCTGAAATCGGAGCATGAAACCATCGTTAGTGGGCTAACGATGCTCAATGGGCGCGGTAGGGAAAGAGTTAATATAATGTGACGCCCATGAAGAGGTGATGCCTATTCTATTTGATTGGCATCGCTGACTACTCAGAAGATGAGGAGAACAAGGATGTGTCTCATGCTCAGCAAGTGGACCCAGATGGATCTCAGTCGCCCGTCGTGGTCTGAATACACCCTTGGTCGTAACATCCTGGTGGAAGGTGCCGGGTATACACGTTCCTCCAAAGACGGATCCCCAGCTTCACATTCACCGCAGTCGTCGCATTGTTGGTCTGCCGCCTTCTGTGCCCATGATGCCCCTGGATGGCGACGCTCCGAGGTCTGTGCTCAGCAGTTCATGGCAGCATTATCGGGAGCCACGGTTGTTCGCAGGCTCATCCAGTGACGACGTCGATGAATGGCTCACCCACTACCTACGGGTGAGTCGCTACAAGTGGAACTTCTCCGCCCGGCTTGCTAGTGTCGTGTTTTCCCTAACCGACACGGCCCTAACGTGGTATGACAACCACGGGGATTCTCTCACGACATGGGACCACTTTGTAGAGGAGCTCAAGAAGTGCGTCAGTGACTCAGTCGCGAACAAACGGGCTGAACAAGCGCTTGCGCAAAGTGCTCAGCTTCCCGGTGAAACATGTGCAAAGTACTACATTGAGGAAATCGTGAAGTTATGCAAGGTTGTCTCTCCTGTCATGACAGAGGAGGACAAAGTTGGCCATTTACTTAAAGGATTCTCCGGAGACGTCTAAATTTTCTTATCGGAAAAGAAAGTCTTGAGTCCGTGTCCGACATCACCCAGCACTGCTGCACGTTTGAGACATTGAAAATGCGTCGCATCACACCAAAATTTAGACGTTTGGCCGGGGTGATGATGGTGGCAGCTCTAGACACACTATTGTCATATGATCTGGCCTCCATAATCCACCAGATCGTTCGCGAAGAGTTGAACAGGTCGCTGGAACTCGCTCGAAATTCCTCAGCGCTCCCTCCTGTGTATCTCACACGCCCTACTCCGCCAGCCACCGTTAACACAGCGGACTTTGAGGATCACCGGGTACCGTGAGGGCTGCGGCCAAGCAACATATTGTGATCACCCCCGGAGCACCGGTCTCGCTTTTACCAGCCTACACTAGCCACATACAACAAGAACTTTCGGCCCACTCCTTCGTATGATGACTACTTGCCGGTGCAGCCTGCTCCCGGTCCCTCTCTTGTTTGTTACCGCTGCGGTCAACCCAGTCACATCTCCCGATTTTGTCCCCAGCGAAAACCATCCTGTCACGGCTCCTCTACCTATCCTCCGCAGCCGGATTACCAACCCATTTCTTCTTGGTACCCATCCTACCCGCCTGATTCCGGCAACCCATGGCCTGCACAAATGCGGAATCGTTCGCCGGCATTGGATGGAAGTGTGACACCGCCTCTAGCTTTCAGCACTCGTCGATCTCCATCACCCCAACGCCACTCCTCCTGCCTCCGCCGGAAAACTAGTCGGTGCGACCAATGGGGGTGAGGCTGCTAGAAGTCTGCCGCCGGAAGCGATACCCCTGCCTGTAGTTATGTTAGGGAACAAAGTGCATGTGCTAGTGGATGATGTACCTGTGATAGCTTTAGTGGATACCGGTGCTACTGTTTCAGTTATGAGTGTTGCGTTTAAGTGTCTCCTCGGATGAAAGTTTTGTTTCGATGGGACAAAAATGTCCAGTTTTGTGGTGCAAGTGGCGAACTATTGCCAGCAGTTGGGGTGTGTAGTGTTAAGGTTTCCTTGAGTGGTGAAGTGTTTAGCATGGAAATGGCGGTGCTTGCCCGGTTGACGCACGACGTTATTCACGCACGGCCTCGACTTTTTGCAGATGTGTGGCACTAACGTCGACTGTCACACCGGTGAGCTCAGCGTCGGCAAATGTTCCACCACTGGCCTTGTGGAAGGCTCATGCAGTGGAGAGTGTGTTCTGCGTTACCCGAGGTACTGTCGTGCCTCCTTCTTCGGCTGTATGTGTACCAGTTTCCTGCCCCGATACCACTCTCGACGTGTTTGATACGAATGTGGAGCCGAACCATTTGAACTGCATGAAAAACATCTTGGTTCCTCATGACATGGTTTCCGTCACCAATGGAAGCACTGAACTGTGGACAGTGAATTTTTCGACAGAATCTGTAGTTCTGCCTGAAGGTCTGAAGCTTGCGTCATGCCGCCACGACACGCCGATATCCGTTGCCTTGGTTACCGACGCTAGTGTTCCCACGTCTGCTGCTTTATCTGGTCGCATGGGTCTTGGATGGCATTATAAATGCCGCTCATTTTTCGGAATAAATGTGTTGGTAGTCAGTGCCAGTCCTGTCCACTTCTTCGTTTGTCCTTGCCTTTTCGCGCTGCATTCTTTTAGATATGAGCTTGAAGGAGATAGTGGAAGTTGGCATCCTGATGAGGATGTCTGGAGCCGAACTGCGGGAATGGGTCGATCAGGAAAGAGAGAGGGCTGCAAAAGAAAGAGGGAGAGAAAGACAGCGCGCTAGAGAAGCCGCTGAGAAAGAGGCAAAGGAAACGTGGAGAAGAAGAGAGAGAACGAAAAAAGGGAGAGGAAGAGGCCGAAAGAGCGTTTGAAAGAGAAAGCAATCCTTCTGAGGAAGCTTGCTGAAGTTCAGCATTTGGGGAGCGTCAGGGAACCAGTGGAGCTTACCCCTGGAGAGGCCGGGTGGAAGAATAACGAGTCTGATTCATTGGCAACCACAGAAGAGGTAGCTAGCTCCACAGGTCAGAGCTTGGTTGTGGAACAGCCCGTTCCGGCCTGCAACTGAGATTACAGAGTGAAGTCCAAACCGGAGTGTCGCTTCCTCAAGAAAGCGGAACTCTAGCTACTATCGAGGCAGTAGGAGGTAGAAGGCCAGCCTGAAGCTTCAGTCAGAGTGTGCATGAAGGAAGCCGCGTGAGGACGAAGTAGTTCGGACCGACCTCTTAGCGGTCATCTCTATGGGGTGGACCAAGAGTGGACTCCCGCTCACGTCCTTACGTGCACGTGTGCCACAGACATTCCTCGTGATTGTTGTTTATTTCGAGGTTTTAGGGCACTCCTATTTACTTGTCTGCCTCTTACGCTCCAATAAAGATGATAATTGTTTATATCCAGTACGTAATGCTGGATCATGACATCCTGTCGGTCTACGGCAGATTCTTCGCAGCACGGCGTCTTAAACGCCGCGACAATGCCGTTAAGTTCCCTGTCAAACCACAACAAACAGGTTGCTGCCGTACATACAACTGAATGCAGCCACCCAGCGATTGTACATCGCCATCAGCAGTTTGAACAGGCTCTTTTATGCCCTCCATCTGCATGATCAAGTTGAGTTTTTTCTTCTCTCTGTGTTAATCGGTTTCGTAAGGCATTTATATATTGTTTATTACTGTTAAGCTTTACGGCTATTACACATGTGCACATCACAACAGTGAGAAAAGTTTGCCCCAGAAAACTGCGCAAACGTTTAAGAATTCACATCATGCCCAGCACTTAAATGAACAGCAAATATTACCTGGTCAAACCAGAGAAAGGTATGCCATTGTCGGCCGAGTAACGTTGATACCAGGCTAAGTGCGCGTGGTCACCCGCCTAAGCTCATTGCTGCTGACGAGCAACATGTGTACTACGTCAATCTATGGAGAGGAATATAATAACACTGAATATCATGCGCGCTTAACTATCATTAACTTCATACGTGGCGCTGTTTACTTGATGAGGGGTAATAGATTTACTTGTCACACGAATACGGAGACAATAGATTTTTTTTGGGGGGGGAGGGGACAGCGAATTAATCCGTGGAAGGTTTTAGTTCCAGTTACTATTTTCCTAATATCCCCCTATTTATGTTTTGTATAAGACTGGCACTGCCGATAATTACAGTGCTAAAGAAATCTTCATTCCCTCGAAACTCCTTTCACGCGCCTAACCACTCACATAGAATGATCTGCAGTGACCAATTCGCTTCCACACCAGCGTATAAAAATTAATCGAAGCTCCTAAATTTTGGTGACCATAATACTCTGTCACACGGCCAAACTGTCATTTTAAACTAGTGACACTTGCATTCAGAGTCATTCGTGCAGTGTCACACGATTTTCACTGAAACTGGCTGCAAAAATGACAGCCTCGCAGAAAGTTCGACGAGATCTCTCCACTCGGCTGAAAGTTGAAACATTTCTTACACGGTATGCGCGTGAACAGTCGGCTTTCCTGTGCGGCGAAAATTATTCTGTAACGCTGGTGTAATTTACTTTGGGGGAACAGTTGCGCTCACCATCCGTGGACACACCTGCTGCCAACACTGAGTTTAATCCGCTTAATCTTCGACTCAAGAACGCTAATGAACCAGACCATGCCTTTTTTGAGTTTTGAGGTAGGTCAGGGTGGAAAGTCCCTGCACCTCTGTGCGGGCTCAAAAAATGCTTGCACAGCAACAACTGTATAATCCCGAAGTTCGTCGTGTCTTTGCCCAGTGCCTGTCATAGAAGACAGGCACTGATGCGTTGCCTTATAAAAGTAGTGGAGGGAAATTTGCACATGCATAGTACGTTGCTGGAAAAAGTATGTTTCGAATGGCACCACTTCTACGTTGACCAAATGTTTAGGGGAATCCCCTAAGGTGGAGTAGATTTGTAATAAGGGAGTAATTACTCATTGACGTCCACCCGAGCGCAGCCATACGGCTACAAAGGAAAGCTATACAGCTTTCTCAGAAATTTCATAGTTAAAGAAAAATTCGTCCTGGTCCGGGGTTCAAACCCGGGACCACCGCTTCACCGGATTAGTCGCTCTACCAATTGAGCTAACCGGGACGGCAAGCTTATGGTAGGACGAGAGCGAATTGATCAATAACTCGAAGTGGGAACAGTGTTGACCAAATGTTTAGGGGAATCCCCCAAGGTGGAGTAGCCGTATAGCTGCGCTCGGGTGGACGTCAATGAGTAATTACTCCCTTATTACTTCTTCTAAGTGTAGCACCATGTCTCGCCACAGTGACACTTCATGAGATGAAATGCACCCGCTGGCAGTCAGTCATACTTAATTTGCCTGTCTGACACCAGTACAGCTATATCACTTCTGTGAAGTTCTGTGGTACTTGCAGTGGCGGTGCACACATTGGTGAAAAGGCAAAGAAAAAACAAGACTGCCATTAGGGAAATGTGATACAATAAATATATAAGGCCTGTGAGCGCGGCACAAGGAAAACACACGCCAAAACGTGAGAAAATAACAAAACCGAGGTTATGTGGCTGCATGGCAGTCCGGGCCTGTATTTTGCTTTTTTTTTTCCGGAATCTGCGCTTCTTTTACATAGCATTTGCCACGGCTGCGATCCGCTTCTAGCTCCACAAGGTGCCCTTGGCTTCAATAACGCATCGGTGTCTTCGCAAACATAGCAGCAGTTTCTCTCAACCGGGCAGCAGGCAACTTGCTGCTCATGAGTGCACGCGAACACGTACACTCACTCAGGTTTCTGCCTGCGTCGCATGGTGGAGGGAGAGCGGGGGCATGTCGAGCCTAAAACCTCCCACAGAACTGTGCTGCAGTCTTCAAAATTTGCTGCACGTACCTAACACACCTGACGCAAGGGCTCAACGTTTTGCAACAACTTCATATTTGCCGACAAGCACTCCTTGCCCCCCCACCGACGCCACGAGCGCCAAACCTCTCACGAACCCAGGCTGCAACAGGACTTAGATGACTCATGACTCCCATAAGCTCACACATCGGACAGCTGAATCTGTTTTAAGTCCAACAGCCCATGTTACACGCCTAAAGTAGCATTTAAACGCAGGCTAAATTGGGAGACCTCTACTTATCATACTTTTTTATGCTTTTGTTCTAATGCTGTACTATTCACTAACAATTTTGAGCAATCTTATAGATCATGTATCAATTCTTCTGTGGGTATTTCAATGTGTTTGCCTCATGGTCTTCTTTTGTTTCTACTCTATGCTGTCCTTCGTCCAGAATTAGACATTATCAAAGTTTTGCATTGTGCTGTTTCAGTTTTTAAAACATCTATTACACCCTTGATTTTGCACTATTCAGCTGGTTCTGACCTGTGTAAAATCCTCTCTTGCGTGTCCACACCACAGAAAGATTACATTAGTTCTTAACGGCCGCGTTTCAATGCAGACGAAACACAAAATGCACCCGCGTGCTAGCTGGCTATTCGCGGTGGAACTAGATATGCTTTGGTTGTCACTAAGCTAGCCAATCAGTAAATGCTGTTGTTGGTGACCCGTCGCAACATATTGTTGACTTTAGCGTTTAGAAGTATGGCCTAAGCTTATTCACATGCACACACCCTAAACAGAAAGGCGTAAAATGGGAGTAAGCACTCATCTGGCACACTCTTTTATAAAAGGGAGGACAGAGGAGGCTAGAGGACAACTTACTCCCTTTGTATTTCCATATAGGCGTATTTGTGCTTAGACTGCCGTTTGGCGTTACCATCACATAGCTTTATGGCCGCATCTTCGCAACCACTGTTACTGGATCTTTCCTATGCGCCATTATATTCTCACCGCCTTCTCCAGCCAAAGGACCTAGTTCCCAGACGTAACTTGTTGTCCTCAACCACATAAGCCTGCTGTGCTAGCTAGATCGCTACTTCTAGCGGTTTTCTCACTGGCTCCCTCTAGGTCCTTTCGTAATTTCTCGAGATGGTCTGCTGCCAGCACTGCCACCGAGTCAGCAAGACCCAGTCTCCTGACCACATCTTTTGCAGTACAGCCAGTATTCCGACAGGCACCTTTCCATACATGAGCTCGAGTGGCGACTTACCCGTGATAGCGTGTGGCACCTCTTGATATGCCCCTAACAGGAATGGTACCATTCAACCCCAATCACGTCCGTGCTCACTTACAATGTGAGATAGCATCCTTTCAAAAGTGTCACTCCATTTCTATAGCAATCCACTGCTTTGTAGACGATCTGGGGTGGAAAACCTAAGAGTCACTCCCATTGTCTGCAGCACAATCCGAGTCAAACTTGACGTGAAATTTCTGCCCTGATCCGAGTATATATGGTCTCAGGCACACCCATTCAGGAAAGTATCTGAATGAGCGCATCACAGCTAGGTAGCCTTAGCTGTGAAAGACCTCGAACAAATAAGTTCCAGCCATCTGGTATGCAAATTGACTATGCACAGTGCATAACGGTGTCCCTTTGGTGGATAAAGTGGACTGATACAATTCATGTATACCATCCGGAATGGTGCACTAGGCCTGACCAATGCCATTATGGGTACATGGTCCTGTGTTCTCATAGGGGCAATAATCTGACCCTGGTGGCACAATAGACAGTACTCTCCGACATCGCAGCTCACGTTCGGCCAATAAAATGACGCTTTTATACAATGCAAGGTCTTGCGTTCCCCCAGGTGACATGACCAAGGCGAATCA
This sequence comes from Amblyomma mixtum, assembly GCF_055824585.1. NCBI lineage: Eukaryota > Metazoa > Arthropoda > Arachnida > Ixodida > Ixodidae > Amblyomma > Amblyomma mixtum. The sequence continues at coordinate 130,906 of NC_143018.1, read as the reverse complement.
TGTCCTCTTACTAGCACCTCCCGCCGTTTATGCGATGACAGTACTAACTGTGCACATGCGTCCCGCTACGTGGCCCTGATGATAGAGTAGATCACCCTGGATCACCATTCTCTGCTTGCCAGGCCTATCCCGTTTCCAAGCATCTTGAAACGACAAGTCATTATCTTCTGCCTCGTGAAAAACTTGTCGCGCGTTCTGCTTTTGCTCAGCTCGTTTCTCTATTCCCATGACTGCCAAGGGTACACCCATCTGCTCATGTTTCTGTTCTGCTGCTATGTTCACTCTACCTCTGAAATATGACATCCCCTGCATTTGGCCGTTCATTAAGGAGTTCACTGTAGCCTGCTGGAGTTATGAGCGCATCTACTCCAGTCAACAATTTCTCCGTCAGCGCACATAGCAAAGCTGGTTGCGCATCGTCGAACGATGAACAGTGGACCTTCTTTTACTGTAAGAGGAATAACGTACGTACGCCAGCTCAGCGCTTAATTCTCAGATTGCTCCCCTCAGCTTTATTTGCCTCACATTCTGGCACCAATGCCCATCTGATGACAATCATTTCAGCTCCGGAGTCAAGCACAGCAATGATTAACTGGTCCGAGGTTTGCAACTTTACAGCTGTGAGACAGTTCGTACCAGCTGCTCTCCATTTCCTCCTGCCGTTTCAACCTGCCCGAGTCAATCGCTGCTTTAATTCTGCAGAACTTCTTGCCTTCAAGGTTTTCATATATAAATTGAAATAGTTTCTTAGCTGGATTGCGAACTGGCCCGTCTCATATGACGCCTTTGCCACCCCACAAACAGCCTTCTCTATTGTACCGCTGATCTGATGACTTGTGCCCTCTAGAACATCCTTAATTTTCTTAGTCTTCTTTCTTGGGCTGTCAACAAAACGCAGTTTGCATGTCCTTTAACTGAAATGTGGCAAGACCAGCCCGGTACTCCACTCTGATGGGACGCCATACGAATCAAGTCACCTCTATGCCCTCAAACTATCCGGGCACCACAAACTCCCAACTCTGCATTGGTGCTAGTACTCCCTCCTCTAATATCACATATTTTAAACGCCTATACTCCTCTGACCTACCCACAGCCAGTGCTCCGCTGCTACTGTTCTCTTGGGACTCGGCCTGCTCTTGAGCTCGCATCTTCTGGCTCTCCAGAATTAAGCGCTGCTTTTTTCTTCCTCAGCAATTTTAAATCGAAGCTCCAGCATCTTCATCTGCTACTCCGACACTGTTTCGGACGTACATGACGCTACTCAGATCGCCTGCCACGTCACATGGTCACTACCAACTCCTGCAAGCTTTCATCCGCGTCCGACTCCATATTTGTGGTGTTATTCTCCCCACCTCACAAGTTGCATGACACCGTCATCAGCCGTTCCCAACAGGAAACCAAGAGGCACTCACCCGACTTCCGAAGTCTCTCCGCGATGCTCACCTCTTCCACAGGGCTGGAGAGATTGGTCATGGCGAGTAGCTGCCTGCTCAAAGACACTGTCGGGTCTGCCATCCATGCCAGCCCTGTTGTCCGGTGTCCACCGCTGTTGATTGTATTCGCTTGTTGTTGGAAAATCCTGTTGACTGTGCCAAATGAACAATTTGTTCGTACTTCGTGATGGTCCCGAAGTTTCTTGCTTTCTCCTCCGAAGTGCGGAATAAGGAGCAGACTGTTCCAGTCAGAAGAGATATTTATTTTACATGATGTAGTTGAGAGAAAAGCCTTCTGCGATGCTGAAACCCGATGTTTTAAGCCATGTAATGTACCTAGGTGCCTAGGCAGGGAATTAGTTGTCCTTGGGCTTGAACCAATCGAAGAGCACAAATTTCCATTGTTTTCACATGGCATCGTAGTGACCCGCCCCCAAATTACTGCAAGTATGCCAACTGCACGCAGGCACACATACCTCGAGCCTTCCACGGGCAACCATAGTTTCTCATGCTGCGACACCAGATCACGCTCCTGGCGTGCCCATTCGTCCTGGTGTGCGCTTGTAGGCCTCCTCCTTCTCAGGGGTGTGTCTGTTTATTTCAGCCGAAGGGTAACTGTAGGCCGACCCCCGTACAGAGCCGGTGATGCTTTCATTCCTCCGCTGCTGCACCTTGGGCAGATCGCAGTTTTCAAGGGTAGGTTCTGCCGCCTCTGGATATCGATACTATGTGAACAGACACTTAGTGTATGGTCACGCGAGAGGTCAGCCCTCGTAGAAGGCATGCCTGATGCAAGGCCAGGGCTGCGATCCGCTTCTAAGCTCTACAAGGTGCCCTTGGCTTCAATAAAGCACTGTTGCAAGTGGATACGAACACGCACACTCACTCGGACCTCCTAGCTGGCACCAACTGCGTGTGCTGCGTGGGACATGTTTAACCCATCATGACGGTGGATTGCAATGCATTGGGGCCTCATCTTTAACGTTTATCACAAATAACAAACGATTGCTGAAATTCATAACTGGTACTTTAGTTCTGCTATGAAGCCATGATCGAAGGCTGGTATGACAACAGCGCAGCTGCAAGCAGCAACCTTAACCCTTTAACCTCCAACCTCGAGCTGTACTCATCATGGGAGTTTGTACCAATACCAATGACGAGTCACGCTCGTCCGGCCCGATTTTCCGCTATGTTACGGTAAACTGTTGCTTTGTTCCAAATGTCATCCCTAGAGGGCGATAGTTGTCCATGAAAAACCGTATTTCACGCTTTTCGCACACGTTTTGCCCGGCAACTGCCTTTTCATGATGGCTCTTCACCTGAATGTTGGTGGCGGCGATGCTTGGAGAAAAACAGGTGCTTCTTGGAGTAGTACCGAAAGCAGCGTTGCTGACGGCATGGAATTAGTGTCCGACAGTGATTTGGACTTTGTGTTTGAGCCGGATATTGCTCGAGATGACATGATGACGATGACTACAACGGTGAGGCGCTTAGTGCACGTATGTGGCAGCGTGTGAACACCCTGACGAGAATAATATTCTCGGCTGGTTCCGTGTATTTTTTGACAGGAGCATCACCGATCTAATCGTGACGGAGACAAACCGTTACGCGGTAGCGTGTTGACTGCTCGGGAAACCATGGAACATGGAAACCAGTAGACAGAGGTGAGATGATGGTCTTCTTTACACTAATGATATGTAGGTTATTGTTGGCAAACCCCAAGTCGAGATGCGCTGGTCAACAAAGGAAGCTTTGGAGACACCAGTGTTCAGGAAAGACCATGAGCAGGAACCGCTTCGGTGCATTGATGCGCTGCCTGCATTTCACCAACTTGAAAATCGTCGATGAAGCTACCCATCCACACCCCAGGCTATGGAAGCTGTGGCCAGTTATCACAAGGCTGAACAAGGGTGCTGCCTATGTGCCAGGATGTGTCCGTTGATGAGAGCCTCTTGCTTTTCAAGGGAAGATTAGCATGAAAGCAATATCTTCTGCTCAAACGTACAAGATTTGGCCTCAAATTCTTTCTATTGTGTGAATCTTTAAGTGATTATATCTGCAACTTGATAGTCTACACTGGCAAGGGGACAGCAGAGTACCAAGGTGGTGATGGACCTTATGGAACCCTTTCTTGAAAAGGGGTACACCTTGACGGTTGACACTCCCAGAACTGGCCGATATTCTTCTTAAGTGCGCTTTTCAGTTGTGTTACCGCGATTTGCATCAAATGAATACTTCCAATTTCAGTACGTTTTGACCCATTACCACGGCATACATTGAGGAAAAGCCTCCCTCAGTTTTTTTTTCTTTTGCGAATTCGAACCAGAAATCAATTATATATATTTTCAGAATTAAAACTGCATGCCAAAAAATTGCGACAGCTTAAAAAATTTGGGAATTTTGTTACGTTTTTCGGGAGTTGCATTGGCGGTTAAAGGGTTAAACTTAACATCATGCAATTCACACCGCAGGCAGTCATCAGCTACAAATGTGAAACAAAGCATACAGTAGCTGACCTATCTACGAGGCAGAAAATTTTTTAGTTTCGCCGTGCAGTTGATGCGAGATAGCCTAAGTCACATATGTGCCATAAAACACAACAAAGCCATCCAAAGCACCACATTGTCAATGGCACAGTTCACTTTTTCAGACTGCTAGGCTTTTCACACTTTTTCCCATCCCTTTCAGATAAAAAAAAATGTATATATCTATATATATATATATATATATATATATATATATATACACACACACACACACACACACACACACACACACACACACACACTTGACGCTTGCTATTAAGTTATACGACTTCAAAGCAGCACAGCTGGACACAAATTAAGCTGAACAGGGTAGTTTTATTTAAGTGCCACAAAACAACATTGTAAAGAAAAATACAAATGGTCAGAGTGATCTACATGAAACACCTGCAGTCAGTATGTCTATTCCAGCATTTAAAATTGAGTACACAATGTTCACACCCTAATCAATGATGAGAAAGAGAAAGAAGCGACAAATGATGCTGCGAGTTTTTGTACTACGCAACCAAACTGAAGAGTAAACTCAATTAAAAGTCAGTGTTTAAATAGACAGTGTCTCCATTCCGTTAGAATCACCACCACATACCCACAAACAGGGCCTAACCAGCTCTCGCAAACTGGCTCCCACAAAATGTATGCGATTACTTGAAATAAACATTGTTTTTAGATGCCTTGGCCGCCTTAAATACCATGTGCAGTGGGTCTTTGTTAACCTGCCTCGTTTAAATCGTACTTACATTATATTAAGAAGATTTCTAGCTGCATAATTTAGACAACTTTCTGGTTCCCTTCAAATCCAAATCGCAGAGTCAACTGTATTTGTTGGCATAAAAGATGTGGAAGCATGTTTATGACAAAAATTTTTATGATCTAGATGGTTCAGTCATTAAGTGTTCATATGTACAGCTACAGTATGGCTCCCAAAAACATTTATTAAAAGCACAAACAGGCATCCAATGCACACAAGGCTCTTGAAACTTTTGTGCAGGGGGTCTGTAATCCTGACAGCCAGCAGAACACTCCTCCGCTCCTAGTAGTAGTTTGACGACTGGCTACGGTAATAGACTTGCTGACCACCACCACCACCTCCGCCGGTAGCAGCCCTGAAGACAGACGCAGCAACAAAGGTCAAACAATAGCATTCACTACAATGGGCTTCGCAATAGCTTTTGTCAGATAACTTCATAACGAACACAGAAACAAAGAATTACCAGATACAACAAAGGTCCAGGTTTCTACAACAAAATAGAAAAGGCGTGCAAGGTACCGGTTATAGCAAGTTTTTTTCCACTATCGTGGTTCAAAATAAGTAAACAAGCAAAGAAAAGCTCAAAGAAATGTAATCGTTTGAATTGCCTATGCTTGTAGCACTCCGGTGCCATCTACTGGCAGCAAAAAACTGCGATCACCAGCACGTGACTAAACCGTTTGTCACTTTGGCACACAAATCGGCACCTCCAAGCAGGAACTTCATTTGCAGGAAGAACGACTGTGTGCAAAAGCCCATGCTTTCTAATGCTCTCAAGTGCCACCAAAGCAAAGTAATGCTATTTTTTTTAACAAACTGTACTGTGCACTTCTACTAGCGTTCCTTGAGTTATAAACTATGTGCATTTTTCTTTCGATGCCACATACTGTAAGGTACAGTTTCACAAGTTTACAGCAGGCTGCAGATTCAAAGACAGCGCTTCTTTGTAACCTTGTGTTCTCGGCGCTTAAGAATCTTTTGCTTGAGCTTTCCCACAGATTTGTCTCTACAAATTTCAGTGCCTGCTTCTAAACGAGTAACTGATGTAATCAATGCGTTCCACTTTGAAACTTATATCTTTACCCGAGGTTCAACTGTACGTCCTGGTGTCACAGGCTCTCATTCTTCCTTTCGCACTGAGCGTATGATTTCTCAGAAAAAAATGCAGTGTTCCCAATGGTCAATCAAAGACATAACCTCGTTTTCACCCAGACAAACGAAGCCAACCAATGGTGGCTATTTCATCTTCAGTGATGCAACAGAAGTCACAAAAACAATGTAAAACTGCAAGAAAACGCAATGCAAGAAACGCAAGAAAACGCCAACAAAAGTTGCCAGGAAATGTAGCATATATTCTTATTGAGACAGTCTACTCTCAGACGACGACTACAAAAACAGAAATGAGGCTAACCAATGGTGGCCATTTCATCTTCAGTGATGCAAAAGAAATCACAAAAGCAATGTAAAACTGAAGAAATGCAAGAAAACGCCAACAAAAGTTGCCAGGAAATGTAGCATATATTCTTATTGAGACAGTCTACTCTCAGACGACGACTACAAAAGCAGAAATGAGGCTAACCAATGGTGGCCATTTCATCTTCAGTGATGCAAAAGAAATCACAAAAGCAATGTAAAACTGAAGAAATGCAAGAAAACGCCAACAAAAGTTGCCAGGAAATGTAGCATATATTCTTATTGAGACAGTCTACTCTCAGACGACGACTACAAAAGCAGAAATGAGGCTAACCAATGGTGGCCATTTCATCTTCAGTGATGCAAAAGAAATCACAAAAGCAATGTAAAACTGAAGAAATGCAAGAAAACGCCAACAAAAGTTGCCAGGAAATGTAGCATATATTCTTATTGAGACAGTCTACTCTCAGACGACGACTACAAAAGCAGAAATGAGGCTAACCAATGGTGGCCATTTCATCTTCAGTGATGCAAAAGAAATCACAAAAGCAATGTAAAACTGAAGAAATGCAAGAAAACGCCAACAAAAGTTGCCAGGAAATGTAGCATATATTCTTATTGAGACAGTCTACTCTCAGACGACGACTACAAAAGCAGAAATGAGGCTAACCAATGGTGGCCATTTCATCTTCAGTGATGCAAAAGAAATCACAAAAGCAATGTAAAACTGAAGAAATGCAAGAAAACGCCAACAAAAGTTGCCAGGAAATGTAGCATATATTCTTATTGAGACAGTCTACTCTCAGACGACGACTACAAAAGCAGAAATGAGGCTAACCAATGGTGGCCATTTCATCTTCAGTGATGCAAAAGAAATCATAAAAGCAATGTAAAACTGAAGAAATGCAAGAAAACGCCAACAAAAGTTGCCAGGAAATGTAGCATATATTCTTACTGAGACAGTCTACTCTCAGACGACGACTACAAAAGCAGAAATGAGGCTAACCAATGGTGGCCATTTCATCTTCAGTGATGCAAAAGAAATCACAAAAGCAATGTAAAACTGAAGAAATGCAAGAAAACGCCAACAAAAGTTGCCAGGAAATGTAGCATATATTCTTATTGAGACAGTCTACTCTCAGACGACGACTACAAAAACAGAAATGAGGCTAACCAATGGTGGCCATTTCATCTTCAGTGATGCAAAATAAATCACAAAACAATGTAAAACTGAAGAAATGCAAGAAAACGCCAACAAAAGTTGCCAGGAAATGTAGCATATATTCTTATTGAGACAGTCTACTCTCAGACGACGACTACAAAAACAGAAATGAGGCTAACCAATGGTGGCCATTTCATCTTCAGTGATGCAAAAGAAATCACAAAAGCAATGTAAAACTGAAGAAATGCAAGAAAACGCCAACAAAAGTTGCCAGGAAATGTAGCATATATTCTTATTGAGACAGTCTACTCTCAGACGACGACTACAAAAGCAGAAATGAGGCTAACCAATGGTGGCTATTTCATCTTCAGTGATGCAAAAGAAATCACAAAAGCAATGTAAAACTGAAGAAATGCAAGAAAACGCCAACAAAAGTTGCCAGGAAATGTAGCATATATTCTTATTGAGACAGTCTACTCTCAGACGACGACTACAAAAGCAGAAATGAGGCTAACCAATGGTGGCCATTTCATCTTCAGTGATGCAAAAGAAATCACAAAAGCAATGTAAAACTGAAGAAATGCAAGAAAACGCCAACAAAAGTTGCCAGGAAATGTAGCATATATTCTTAGTGAGAAAGTCTACTCTCAGACGACGACTACAAAAGCAGAAATGAGGCTAACCAATGGTGGCTATTTCATCTTCAGTGATGCAAAAGAAATCACAAAAGCAATGTAAAACTGAAGAAATGCAAGAAAACGCCAACAAAAGTTGCCAGGAAATTTAGCATATATTCTTAAATGGATCGTCTACTATCGGACGACGAGTAGAAGAATACAAACGAAGCCGAGCAATGGTGGCCATTTCATCTTCAGTGATGCAACAGAAATCAAAAATAGTGTAAAATGAAGGGGCAATCTACTATCGGATGACGAGTATAAAAATTTAAATGAAGCCAACCAAAGTCCACAAAAAACAAAAGCACAGCTCCACAACCACCGCCCTTTATTTCATAAGAAAAAAGTCAGTCAGCTTAGCTTGCCTCTTCTTCTGCACCATAAAGTTCATTAAGCTGTCCTTAAGCTTTTTGATGGTATCCAAATGAGAAAGGCCAGTGCCTTCCAACGAATGACGCTGAATGCGGATGGAAGTTGGGCCGCAGCGCATGGCGGCTGGGTCTCTTCGCCAGAATCTTCACCACTGCTCGGGTCCGCTTCTTCGGTATCAGTGATGTCAGCCACAATCTCAGCACCAGCACGATTCGCAATGGCTGGCACGTCGTCGTCAGCACAGACAAAATCTTGTGCTCATGTTGAGCCATCTGGGACGGCACCTGCGAACGCTGAGAGCTCACGAAACTCGCTGTCCAGGCATCTAGCACCGCCGTCTGAAGACACCACAAGCCCTGCTTTGCGGAAGCAGTTCATGACTATGCTTTGCTTCACGTCATTCCAAGCACCAGCCAGCATCTGTATGGCTGCGAGGAGGTCCACCTTGAGTTCGTTTCTCAACCGAAGGTTAATTAGGAGCCTTTGCACCAGTTGCTGTCCGTAACCAGCCTTAAATGCCTTCACTATGCCCTGATCGAGAAGTTGCAGTTTCGCCTCTGTATTTGGAGGCAGAAATTTGATGATCTGCTTCAACTGGCAGACGTGATGGGCAGAACAGTTGTCGAGAAGAAGACAAACCTTGCGGCCTGACTTCTCGAGTTCGGCACCCCACGTTCGGAGCCACTCGGTGAAAAGATCACGTGTCATCTAAGCCTTCTTATTAAATGCATGCCGAACCGGGAGGCCTTTTGTGTTTTTGAAACAGCGTGGCGACCTGCTTTTGCCGATAACCAGTGGCCGCAGTTTGCATGACCCATACATATTTGCAGCGAACAAAATCGAGACTCTAACTTTGCTGTTCTTTCCACCAAGGCATGCACTGCCCTTCAGGTACAGAGTTATTTGGCAGCATTTGCCAAAACAATGGTGTCTCATCTGCATTGAATATTTGTGACGGCGAAACGCTATCGCAAACCTCTGACGACTCTTCCGACATCCACTTCTCTGTGTGAATACTACTGGTCGCCTCGCTTTCACCCGAGAGCATCTCTCCGACGATGCTTTAGCGATTCTTAAAACGCTGCTGCCAACCACCGCTACCAGTGAAATTCTCTATTCGGAAGGCTACAGTAAACCATTTCCCTTTTTCCATGAGCATCAGGCCATCGACAGGGGTGTTTAAGGTATGTGTCTCTAAGAATTAGGTGTACAAAGCTTTCTCGACCTTGTCGTAGGTCGGAGCACGCGTACGACATGCTCCAGGGCAACTGGATTGTGCTGCCTCCAACTTCACATCGGCTCTGTTCTTCAGGATTGTACTCAGTGTGTTGTGAGAAATTCTGAATGCATCGGCGACAAACTGCTTCTTCTCACCGGCCCCCACCCGTCGAATGATGTCAGACTTAGCTGCCAAGTCCCAGTTCTCGCATTTTTTCGCCTTCATGGTTCCCAAAAACGCAACCAAAGCAAGAACGCATGGCAACCCACAAGTCACAAGTGAATTCACATTGGCCTTGCAAACAAAGCAAAAAGAACTACACCACACCGCAATCAGTGCCACACCAGTCGTCACATGCACAAGCAGCACCAATAGCAGTAACAGCTAAAATGGCCAAAATGCTGACGATGGCTAGCTGACATCACTTGTTTTGGCTACGCCAGCGGAGTCAGCCAACCAGCATGCGACAATCGGGTGCCTGCGGCCAGAACGGTTTCCCTCTTCCCAGCTCCTTACATGCCCCTATGGCCATTCCCATTTACTTTCACACACCCCACAAAGTTCCCATCACGTGGCTTTTACTTGTGCAGCTCCGTGCGAAGCTGTCCAAGGACATGCAAGGCGCGCACCGATGGGAGAAGCCCACTTCCAAAGTGGGGTGTACTGGGAGAAGCGCACTTGCGCAGGCGCGGTGTGGCACGGAGTTCGATATTGCCACCATACGCACCAATCAGTGGCGCCGTACCGTGCCCAAACTGTTTCAGCTGGAACTTGCCATGCCTTGGGCATTCGAGGTGCTCGAAGATTGCCTCCTTCCTCGCTCGAACTCCCTGCTGTCTGGCACGCCCATCTTGTCTAATTAAACCTGGGCTGTGCTCTTCAACCGTTTGTCGGTGACATATCCGGTGGAGCAGCTGGGTAGCGTCCCATGTACTCCAACTGCGAGGACACTCTTGACGCCTGTTCTCCACGCGTGGACTCAACACCCGTCCACAAAGCGAGCCGCCGTCTGCGAGGCCTACAACCGGAGTTCGGTCAACTGAAAGCGCCGGTAGGAGCGGTAAGAGCCATGATATCCACCATGGCTAGCCAGATGACTCAGCATTCCGGGAATGCCCAGTCATTTGTCCTTCACGCACCTCGGTCACCGCCACCGTTCCACTGGGACAGGTTCGAGGACGTCGAAGACTGGTTGGCCAGCTTTGACCGAGTGGCGGGGTTCTCATGCACTGCAGGACTCGGCCAAAACATGGTTCGAGAATCACGAAGCTTCCTTTACCACCTGGGAGGTTTTTCGTCAAGAGCTGCTAGCAACATTTACCACAAGCGAAAGAAAAGAGAAGGCTGAAATTGCCCTGCACTCGAGATCACAGCAGTCAAACGAGAGTGTCGCGATGTTCATCGAGGACATGACGCGACTGTTCAATCGGGCCGACCCTGCTATGCCCGAGGCCAAGAAAGTACGCCACTTAATGCGCAGCGTAAAAGAGCAGCTGTTTGCCAGACTGGTCCGTGACCTGCCAAGAACAGTGGCCGACTTTACAAGGGAGACAATGGGTATCGAGCACTCTCTGCAGGAACAGGGAGCACACTACGGACGTCAGGCTACTGTAGCAGCCGCTTCCCAGTACACACCTACGTCGCTGCCCGCCGAGGAGCTTCGGGAGCTTGTGAGAAGCCTTGTGCGCGAGGAACTGGCGAAACTTCGCTTTGAAGCTCCACAGGCCACTGTTGCTGCCGTAACGGACGTGGTCCGTGACGAAATGCGACGAGCTGTGCAGCCGCCCCAAGCTCCAAACCCGGCGCCCTCCGTTATGATGTACAGCGACGCACTACGGAGTCCTGGGCCAGCGATGCAAGCCTTTTCCCCCTTCGCTCCTGTGCCTGTTCCATCTCTGCAGCACCCAACCGCAGCAGTACCCTCCGTGCTGCAGGAGTCCAGGCCCCCCATGAACAAAGCGGACGTGTGGTGTACGGCAAACAATCGGCCGCTCTGATACTACTGCAGGGAGCCAGGCCATATCCACCGTCACTGCCCCTACTGCAGAATGGGTTTAAGGGGGGTTTTCACCTGATGCACCTCAACTGTGCTACGGTGAAAGACCACAGGATATCAAACTGTACCTGGCTGATAATGTGCAGTCCTCGACCTTGCAGCGACGCGAGTCCTGATCGCCATCCCCAAGGCGGTTTCCTTCGCCCAGCCGCCCATCATCCTCTGGCCAGTTTAGAGGTGCGTCCCATATTGGGAAAACTGAAGACAGCGTCCTCCGGTGGTAAGGGCCGCCGCCACTGGACCGTGTCAAGAGCCTCCACCTGAAGATTCGCCGTGACGCTCCGACCGACGACCACCTGACCCAACGACCTCAACGACGCGCTGCGACCGACTGGTTTCCGCCGAAATTCCGGTATCCGCCGACAACCATGACGTTACCGCACTCGCGGATACCGGCGCCGATTTTTCTGAAATGAGCAGTCGGTCAGCCACGGCCCTGAGGAAGGTTCTGACCCCTTGGTCTGGGCCACAGATCTCGACAGCTGGTGGCCATGTCGTAACTCCGATTGGTGTCTGCACTTTGCGAATCCAGATCCGAGGTGTTACTTTCCCTCGTTGCTTTGCTGCATTACCGGAGTGCTTCAAGGACCTCATACTCGGTTTGGATTTCCTTCAGGAGTACGGTGCCGTCATCAGCCTTCAGGAGCTAATCATGTCGTTTTCCACCCAAGGCCCTGTCAACGACGATACCATGCCACGCAGGGCTAAGTTGTGCGTCTCTGACAACCAAGTGTTGATCCCGTCAAGAGCCAGCATGTTTGTTATCGTAGAGTGTGATAACAGCCCCAGCACTCATGGCATCGCTGAAACCAACATCTCGCTGCTCCTGGGTCGGCAAGTCTGTGTAGCTCGTGGAATTACTGAATCGAACTGTGGCCAAACCGAACTTTTGGTTCTGAACCTCAGCGTTTGCATGGCAAGTTCCAGCTAAGACAGTTCGGCCACGGTACGGCGCCGTACGAACCGATCAGTGGCGCCGTGAGATGGCCCAAGTTGGTCCACTGCTCGTCCCTTCGATGATCATTGCCCCCACCGCACATGGTACAACCCAACAAATCGTTCACCACATCGACACTGACAACTGCGTATGCTGCTGACTATCAATGCGGAAGAGGTTTGGTTTATGGGGTTTAACGTCCCAAAGCGATTAAGGCTATGAGAGGCGCCGTAGTGGAGGGCTCCGGAAATTTCGACCACCTGGGGTTCTTTAACGTGCACTGACAACGCACAGTACACGGGCCTCTAGAATTTCATCTCCAAAGAAATTCAACCGCCGTGGCCGGGATCGAGCCTGCGTCTTTCGGGTCAGCAGCCGAGCACTATAACCACTGAGCCACTGCGGCGGCTTAAAAAAACTAACACCCCACGGCTCAGAAACGAACACCAGTCTTCTCGTGGACCTGCCAACACACAACTCGGCACTTGAAAGCCACACTGCATCGATCCTCAGGCCAACTGCCAAAAATGCACTCTGGAAAGCAGCAAACTGCCCAGCAGTGATTCCAGAGCAAGAAGAGAAACTGCATTTCCTCAGTGATTGAATGTCAACTCACCTGCGGGGGTTGGCGACGCCCACACGGATGGGTTTGGAGCCCACCAGCATGGAATGCTGCATGTCCACCAGGGCCTCCTGGTACTCGCCCTCGTCATTGAAGCGGACAAAGCCAAAGCCCTTGCTCAGGCCCGTGGGGTCCAGCACCACTGCACCAGCAACCTCACTTGCCCAATGCACACCGGCAGGCGACTCAGGGCACAGCACAACACATACCTTTGGCAGCTCTGACCGATGGGTAGCGCTGCGAGAACACCTGGTAGAGCAGTGTGTCATCGACGTCCGAAGAGAGGTCGCCCACAAACATGGACAACTCGTTCGACCTGCACGCAAAAACCACGGTTAAATGCCGCAGCTGCACACAGACCACACTCATTCCAGGGCAGGTCCAACTTTGCTCTAACCAAACAAGGCTGGCATACGGTGATCAAAGACCTGCGTGTCATTGTGACAAAAAGTGACCTCGACGATACAATCTCGTGGGGTCACAAAAATATTTGTAGCATAAAAAAAAATTAACGACATCCACGAACTGAGCCATGTGAAATGCATTCACGCAAATTTATTTATGGAACAAAACAGAGAGAGGGGAAGGAATTTTAATGAGAGGAAAGGTCAGCCGGTGGCAACATGGCCCTGGCCTGCTACTCCACACAGGGGAAAGGGAAGGGGAGGAAAAGGAAAGTGCGAATGAAGGCTGATGATGGCATAATACAATGAGTTTCGCGGGTGATGTCTACACACACACACACACACACCACACTGGCTGGCACTCGCATCGCGGTGAATAGATGCACGTGAAATTCGTCCAGAACACGCCTACCGACGCATGTCATTAACACATACTGAAGTAGGGGCTCCAGGAAAGCACAAATGTGCACTCTCACGCATGTCAGACAATAATCTGAGTAAACCGTGTAAACTGTGTAGGCAGTGCGCAGGCGCTCACAAACGGATGGATTAAAAGATGAAAACTGGAATTAGTAACACAGGTCTTTATATGAAAAAAAAAAAGAAAGCAATCTTTATGTGAAAGGGCTCAAAGCAAGATCGGAATGTATTGCACGGTGGTAGTGGGTAAACCATTCCAGGGCTTTGGCAACACAGCCTTATCGCCTCAACGAAGTAAGTTAGCCTTCCTTCGTAGCCGTAGGGCTGCGCTTGGGTGGATGTCAATGACTAATTACTCCCTTTACAAATTTACTCCACCTTGTGGGGTTCCCCTAAACATTTGACTAACTCAGTTCCCACTTCAATTTATTGATCAATTCACTCTCACCCTACCATAAGCTTGCTGTCCAAGTTAGCTCAATTGGTAGAGTGACTGCTCCTGAGAAGCGGTGGTGCTGGGTTCGAACTCCGGACCAGGACGAATTTTTCTTTAACTACGAAGTTTTTAAGAAAGCTGTTTAGCTTTCCTTTGTAGTTTTATGGCTGCGGTAGGGTGGATGTCAATGAGTAATTACTCCCTTATTACAACGAAGTAAGTAAGCTAAGTAAGTACATAAAGTAAGTAAGTTTGTAAGTAAAGTAAGTTAGTAAGTAAAGTGAATAAATAAAGTAAAAGTGCTTTATTTTTCCGTTAGCAATATAAATTTGAGAATGGTCAGGTTTGCGGAAAAAGCTACAGAAGCAGCTTGACAAGTCCTGAACATTCTGAAAAAAAAATAAAAGGGCAGCGATGGCATAGAGGTAGAGCATCCATCTCGTGTGCAAGAGGACCGGGGTACAAATCCGGTGCCACGCATTCTCCGCTGGGTTAAGAAAAAAAAAAACAACCCACGTGTCGATGGAAGTGCATAACCAGGCCTGGAGTGTGGCCTGATCTCTGTGAACAGAACTGACAACGCACTTCCTCACCAGAAGAGGATTTGGCCACCCTGGGGTAGTACTTGGCCCCAACCTTCTATGAATAAACCAATTAACCCTCTCCCCTCACTGGCCGCAACTGGCGAAGGACAGGGTTAACTACTGCCTACTGCCCTCTATAGTCTAATACAACTACTGCCCTCTATAGTCTAATACAACTTAAGAACACAGTGGCTTTTCCCCATCAAAGGACCACCCTCCAGCCAATGGCGTCAGCCGATTCTCATGGCCCTGCTAGTGTGACAAAGCAGGGAGTGGTAGATGAAAAGAGACAATCCCTGCCATCTAAGGTCGGGGATAGCACCAGAATGGAAGCTTGGGCAAGTTGGTGACGGTACACTTGCCACATAGCACTTAACAGACACGGACACAGGGAGACAACCAGGATGGGCGCTGTTTGTCTCCATCCTGTCCCGTTTGCCTCCCTGTGTCCGTGCCTGTTTAGCGCTATGTGGCAAGAGGATAGCACCCTTCTCCATTGTGGCACCACTCCCTGCATTGTCACGCTAGCAGAGTCACGAGAATTGGCCAACACCACTGGCTGGAAGGAGGCCTTTGACAAAGAAAAGCCACTGCGTTCTTGCGTTGAATCCAACTATAGAGTGGAAAATCCGGAGTAACGCAAAATTGGGCTGGATGAGTGTGACTTGTCGTTGGTGACATTTGTTACCACCCCTCACCCCCCCCCCCCCCCCCCCCCCCCCCCCCCACCACAGCTTTCGCCTGGCACAGAGAGTACCGTATTTACTCGCGCAATTACCCCCCCCCCCCACCCCAACCCCCTTTTGTCTTTGAGAACTTACCATTTTTTTTAAGCATTAGCTTTTCTTAGTGCGTTAATCAGTTTCACAGTGCCCGTAGCATAGCTCTTGGCAGCATGTCAAGATGCTGAGCGCCGATAACATTACAGTGCATTCATCTTTTAATGAGAGCTCCCGCGGGGGTGGCGCACTCAGCGAACTTGGCAGAGTAGTACGACACTGTGTGCCTTGGACAGGACACTGCTGCAGTGGCATGCTTGCCACACCACTATGCACCTGGCTGCACCAGTGTATACTTAGAAAGTCTGCGAGCACTTGAACACCGGAGAGGAGTTTATCTTACACAGGATGTCCCAGCTAACTTTAGCCAGGGTTTAAAAATATGCTGCGGAACTCTAAGACGACGCAACCTAACATATGTTGCTGGCTATAGTACTGTATTTTCCGATGTATAAGACGCAGTTTTTTTTTTCAAAAATCTCTCTGGTGCGTTCTATACAAGGGTGCGTCTGAGATGCTAATTTTTTTTTTTTTTTTTCCGAGTTCAGAAATTACTCAAGTTCATGTTCAAGCTTTTTTCACCAAAATCAATACTGGGCCGCCATGCGCAACTTTTTTAGGTGAACTTTATCATGAAACGACGGGAATGACGACTTCCGGGATCACAAATACATGGCCGTTTCGGAGGCCCCAAGCAAAAGTAATGTGAAATGCCAAAAGATGTCAACAATCGCGCTTCTCGCCATTGTCAAGACAAGCCAGCGTTCTTTTTTAGTCACCTTTTGCAACTTTGTTTGCTCCGTGTACGCAGTGCGAAGAGCATGTTTCAGCCGCGTTGCCTCCAGAAATGGGCGAACTTTTTGATAGTGCATCCGAAGATGAAGGCTTCGAAGGTTTTAAGTAGAAATAAAATGTTATGGACGTAAGGAGAGTTCTTTCGTTTTTCTTTCTTTCTGCTAAAATGTGGGAGGAGAGGAGGAGAGAAAGGTCTGCAACTGCACAGGAGCTATGTGAATGACAGGTAAGCAAGCATGGGTTCGCGAAAGTAGTATGTACCGAGGAGCACACTGCGGACATCATTCCTTGACCTGTTAGCTGTTAGAGCTTTGGGGGTGGGGGAGGAGGTTTGAAATCAATCTTTTTCTTCCTTTTTTTTTGTCACGTGAGGACTGAGTTTGGTGACTTCATATTCGGAAGTGATTCATACACTGTACGTTAATAACGAAATGACAGCATCAAAGTTGCTGCTGTCGTTGCTATGTGTTTGCAAGGTACGAGCATGGCCAAGATATTGCAAAGAACATTTCATGGGCTTCAAATTTTCTCGCGCATTCCGTACAGAAGATGCGATGGTTGAGTGGGCTCACACGCGAGCGCACCAGTGGCATGCGATAACATTTGTCTAAAATACTTCCTAGTTTTCGCAAGGTAAGGCGTGACAGGAGTTTGTTTACCGAAGCATGCTCTGCAATATTATTGCTGGGACTGTAAACACAGACCACATAATACGAGGCACTGTTCACTGTTGAAGAGTCCGCTGTAATAAAGGGTGGACCAGAATGTTGGCAGCCTCCAGATTTGGTCTATTCTGTCAAATGCATGTAGCAACTGAATTACGGTACACAAAGTCAAGTCAGTGGCAGAGACAGGTAGAACACCCAGATAGGGCAGACTGGTATGTTATATCCGAACGTCAGTTGTAATGTCATTGCACTACATAAAGCCATCCTGGTTTGCTCAGTACAATCCACTGCCCCTTATAGGCGATGGGGTCATGATGGAGCTCAAGAGTTTTTCTTCAGCTGTGATGTCTCTAAGAAAGCTAGCTGTACAGTTTTTCTTCGTACCCGTTCGGTTGCGCGGATGCCAATGAGCATTCTAACCGCTCGCACACGATTGAAATGAGGGGCTCCATTAGGGGTAAGTGTGCACTAAGGCTGGCCACACTCCTGCCTCCAGCAATGATGACATGTGTGCTTTTCAGATCTACTAATCTGCTAAATGCGCACCAAATTCACTAATTCTTCTTGCCTTTACTTCTTGGTCTGTCTTCATGAGTTCAACCTGCATGTCATGCTTCCTTTTCGCTTCGTTCAAGCCTAATGCCTAAGGGGATGGCCCAACAGTCATGGCCAGACCACATTCGATAAACAATTTTTTTAGACCTTTTCCTTCCTAAACAGGAAGCAACTTTGTTAGGCTCGAAGCTGTCACAGCCTCCTAAGCTCAGTGCAATGACCTGAACAGAGTGCTTTATAACAGCTAAAAAACACCACAACTTTAGACAGGGACAAAGAATAGACAGACACCACAGCACTGTGGTGTTCTGAAAGTTGAGCTGTGTTTTTTTTTTAGCTGTTTTAGCTGTCATGAATTACCAACTAGCCCGAACAGCCACGCTTGCAGAGTGCTTTCCCAGGCAACCTGGCTTGTTACTGGGACAGCAGCCAAGTGATGCAATTTGTGCTGAACTTCCAGGTGCCATGGCGGCTTCTAACAATCTGAGCAGTGCAAGCACAGCACTGCCATAGTACCAGTCATGGAAAGCACCGTGAGCAACAGTGGCAAACACTCTGCGCAGCATTAAGGGGGGATGTGGGGATCAGATCGCAAAAATTGCGAAAAAAGTCGATTTTTGAAACGTACACTTTTTGGCATCTCCAAGACTGTTTCTATGCTGTACTGAAATATTTCACCCAAAAATAAACTTTAAGCGCTCCAAATATAAATATATTTGTCGGCATCTACACATAGACAGTGTGTGCTAGCTTACAACTTTCAGGCTTGTTTTCTCGAAAGTTTGTTTCGAGCTTAATACCTTTTTCGTGGAAAGCGTAGCACAGCAATGGGTGCAAGGATTTTTACCCAGTTTGTTTTGTTGCGATCACTGAAATGTGGTCTGCATCAAGACAGTCTCAGATTTACCATTTAGGCTCTCATGTTTTTATTACACGGCAATTAGAGCATGGTACATTCTAAACACAACAGAAGGTGCATATTGTGTCCTTTGTAAAAAAAAAAAGCAGAGAAGTTTAAAAAAAAATTAAGAGAGTCTTGATTTACACTACACTTCTTGGTAATTGTTAAAAAAAGCATTTACAGACCTGTAGCTTGTTTTTATGTCATGCTAGGCTTTCCACAAGCAAGCAATATGGGACAACATATAAACAATGATAAAAGGGAACCTACTGAAGATGTCATTGTGAAACTTTATATCCGATCGTTTGATGCTGTTTTAGGCCAGTCTGCCAAATCTCTAAGTCGAAAAATAGAAAAGTCGCCTTCGATCTCCTCATCCCCCCTTAAATGTGAAACCGGATCTAACAATAATGCAAACGAGAACAGGCACAGCGCCCTTACGAAGATCCGTACTGGGAATGGCCCCCGCTGGAGTAGCCGCCACCACCCGAGTAACCCTGCTGGTAGCCTCCTCCACCACCATTGCCAGAGTTGCTGTTGGCATGGTTCAGCCGGAACATCTTCGGCTGTGAGAAAAGGGGACACACCGGCTCATTTAATACACTCTGTGCTTCCTCGTCACTGCATCTTGTCCACTCTCGCTTGGTTTTTCGAGCACTTTAGCAAAGGCACCACCAAAAGCTGCTTGCACCATAGCAAATTTCTTTGCTGAAGGGGCCTACGAGATAGTCAGTTGGCGGCAAAGCTTCCTACGTGGGCGGACTACAATGGTTATCCTCGAAATGCGTGCCACTGTGAACACAATAGAGGTGCGTGTCCGACAGTCCACCAAGTAATTCAGTCTTGTGGAGGGACGTCACTTGACAATTCCACCCTCCGACTTTTTTTTTTTTTTTAATTAACCCCGCAACATTCAAGCTAAGCACTTGACATCACAGAGTTCCGTAAGCTGCATACCATTTGCCATGCCAAGCCTGCGCTTTCATCTGGAAAAGCAGCATCAAGCTGCGTGTGGCGCGCCTTACTGAAGGAGTGGCATGCACACTGGGTCCACGCCTATTCACCAAACTATGACCCAATGCAAAATACCCCTAAGGCCATGCCATTCTATGCAATAATATATGGCGCCTTCCGTTAGCATGCTCTGGTGAAAGTGCAGCTGCGCTATATTTGGCATTATCGGTCTCATCGTTCATGCATTAAAGTTGTTCTGTGTTTAAGGGGGGACGAGGGTCCTAAAACTAACTTTTTTATTTATGGCTTGAATGTCATGAAATCTTTCACACAGATGTAATTTTCTCTTCTGATTCCAAATATGTAATCACAATTGAGCTGGTTGTCTTAGATCTTACAAAGTCTAGAATGTAATTAGGTAATTTCTTACGCAGCTTTAATGAACTTTCTCATTGCATTTTGTAAATTTTATTTACATGAATTGAAGGCCAGAGAGTTCCCATACCCGATGACATTCTTCGTTTTTCTCTAAAGCCATGTCATCCTGATATACTCTGTTGAGAGTAAAAGGTTGCAGTATTTGACACTGCAACTGGTTAAGCTAATTGTAAATTGCTAGCTATACATGGCCTAAACAAAAAAAGTAAGAATGTCATCGGGTATGGGAATTCGCTGGCTATCAATTCACGTAATTAAAAGCAACAAAATGCAATGAGAAAGTTCAAGGCTGCGTAAGAAATTACCTAATTACACTCTAGAATTTAAGATAACTCTTGATCTAATACCACCAGCTCAATTATGACTATATTTTTTGGAATCAGAAGAGAAAAATACATATGTGTGCAAAATTTCATGAGATTTGAGCAACAAATAAAAAGGTCAGTTTTAAGACCCCCGTTCCCCCCTTAAATTATAGCTACAAACTTAACTCCATCCGTTAGACCGGCACAACTGCTAACAAAGGACCACAGGTGAAGCTTCACTTCACTTCTCTTCACTGCATGAAACAAACAGAGGACCCTTTCCAAGCTAGTGTGACAACATTCGCACCCTACGTGTGTATATAAGCTTGAAAAATGAGACACGCAGCCCGCTACTAATGAACACTCAGTACAAACAAAAAGGCTTCGACACAGATTCCCATGCACAGCTGCACGCACCTGCATTGCATTGGGAATTGGCTTCCCATTGCAGCGCAGCAAAGCCCTCTCAGCGGCCGCTTCATCACCAAAGTCCAGGAATCCGTACCCTCGAGGCAACCTGCTCGGAAGTGAGACAGAGCAAGAGTAAAGGTGCCCTCTGCTGCAAGAGGAACGAAGCATCCTTTCAACAGAGCAAAGTCCCACCCTCATATTCTGCACTCTCTATACGTGCCCCTTACCAATGGCTCGCAATGAAGGCCCAGCTTGTCGCTCAGTTTTAACAGCGGCCTCTTGACCCCAAACTAGACTTGTGACCAAACTAATGATGTGGAGAGTATTCTCTGCAAGGAAGATTGGTTCGGTTGGTTTATGGCATTTAACGTCCCAAAGTGACTAAGGCTATAGACCTTTTCAGGACCCCCGGAAAAACCAGTTTTCTGGGCTGTGCGGAGAACGTGGGGGAGCTTCGTGCCTAACTCTTTCCTGTACTACGAGCACAGCCCAGCGCACAATATGGCGGCGCCCATGGACCCCTTTTTGAAAAGGTCTATAAGAGACGCCGTAGTGGAGGGCTGCGGAAATTTCGACCACCTGGGGTTCTTTAACGTGCACTGACATCGCACAGTACACGGGCCTCTAGAATTTCTCTTCCAAAGAAATTCGACCGCCGCGGCCGGGATCGAACCCACGTCTTTCGGGTCAGTAGCCCAGCACCATAACCACTGAGCCACCGCGGCGGCGTGCAAGTTAGATTGTCTATGAATACATAATGCATGCCGCGATTTGCACTAACTGCGTTCAATTTAAAGGCATTAGCCTGACCAGCAGTGCAAGCACTATTGTGGCCAGTAGATAAAGGTCATTTTTAACCACAGCACCTGCGCATTTCTACAAAGTTAATTTTCGGGCAATATTTTCACAGAAAACTCCAAACACGTGGGAAGTAAATAACAGGTATTTGCAGAAGTGTGGGAATACACAAACTAAACACCGATGCCTAACACAATGAAAAACTTTCTGATCACACGGTGAAATTCAAGACTGTCTAGGTTCAGAACGTTGAGTTCTAACTTAAAACTTGCCCAATGTCAGCATTGCTTATCCTTAGACAAGACGATTTTTCACAAAGCTGTTAGCATTACTCTGAAACCCAGTGGTTCTGCTGGACATTAAGAATTCTGTCCGAATGCCCAAGGCTATTAAAGAAGCAGTCCATTCGAAGTTTTTTTTGTGTGTTGTTGCAAGAAGCTAAAAAAGCACGAACACCAAATTTTGGTGGCATGTCTTCATCTTTGCAGTGATGTGCAAGACATTATTATGCATCAACCGCCATGTGGTACCCGCCTAAAACCGCTAAATAATTTATAATCGAATTTTTCTGTCATGCTGTTTTGGTTTCAACAGCTCTGTGACGTTGAAGTTGTGTTTAGGTCCCACAAGGCATGCAAAAACAGCAATATAATCTTTTTCATTCATTGTCATTCCAGCTACTGAGGCAGGCAGGCTTTAGCACTGTAGTGAATTAAAACTGTGAGGCAGCGATTATATCTCACATTTTTTTTTTTCATGCCTCACGTGACCTACACGCAACTTGACGTCACAGCCACCGTTCGACTGTTGAAACTGAACAGTGTGAGAGAGAAATTGGATTATAAATTATTTAGCAAGCATAGGCAAATACCACATGACAATCCATGTATGCTAATGGCTTACACATCAATAAAAAAAATACATGCCCAAAAATTAGGTTCCTTTAACAATTGCCACTCGAATGACATCAACCTCAGCCCCTACTGTCTACTACAGCTCAACAAGAAGACCTCACATGCAATACAGCTTGCATACACTGACATCCATCACTCAAAACCATAATCTGCAGCCATGTAACAGCACAAGCAACACTGCATTCTTACCTGAGGCGCCCTGAGGGGCTGAACCGTGGAAACTAAGTGCCTGATCGGCACTCCCAAAAATTTTCGGTTTAGTTCAACCCTTTGGCGCCTTACGGGTTCGAAATTTACCCCATCCTGCAACGGAAAAACCGGCAACACCCCACTTAGTGATGTTCTGTCTCGGGAGCAGACGCGTGGGAAGTGTGTTTTGTGGTCATCAAGCACAAAGACTGCTCAGCAGCTCTAACCAAATGCGCCAAGACGCATCAACGAAACATTTAAAAACTGCCTCCTTCTAAGACCTGAAAACCCAAATGACCGACCTGTACTCGAGGTTCATGAATAACAATAGTAAGAAGGCATTGTGCAGTGCACAAAGTCACGCATACGTGCCTAGCTGCACGCGGCAACAAGCTAACGCTTTAGCGCTGGTGACACTTCGTTCGCTGTTCCCGCGCGAAGCCTGGTCAAATAGGCTGTGACCGGTCAAACCAGCATTTAGTTCAGTGATTACACGCTCGAAATGTCACTAAGCCTACTGAAGTAACCGCGACGGCACATCAGCAGCGCGGAAGTAGATAGGAGTCGAATTAACGCCAAACGGCACACACGAACGCATACCTTCCAGAGAGGTAAAAGATTGACCAAACAGGCTAAGAAACAAACAATGCGTTGCCAAGCTTGGCACTGACTGCGCCTGTAGTGGAGTCACGAAACAGGACTCACCCTGTAAGCCGGTTCCGGATGATCTTGACGTGAACCGGGTTCTCGCCCATCATGCTAAAAGCCTGCTGCAGAAAGTACTCGTCCATGGTGGGCTCCAACTGCGAGTTAGACACACGAGGCGAGAAACGCGCCAAACTCTCGTACAGTTTGCTAACGAATTGTGTTATTTACAGTATCAGCTAGCATGTGCAGGTCCCTCGTAACTGGCCGTAAACGGCGAGATTCAACATGTAAAGAGTCTGAACACAGTAACGGACAGCAAGCGACACAAATCTGTGTCAAGTCAGGCATGGAAAGTAAGCATGCATGCTGTTGCCGGGTTGGCAAGGGCCGACATATCGCTGCCGTGCGCTCCTCACTCGAGTTGCCAAAACGAACTCGAACTTAATCCAGTAACAGAAAATACACTGTTTTATCCCCAACTACTTACATGCATTCCAAAAAAAAAAAAGAAACAAGCCCGCATGACCACGGAAGTTCCCCGAACTTCGCAAACGCAGAACGCGCAGCATTTCAAGTTGCTACTGCGTGGATTACTCACGTCCCCCATCCAAAGCGTCGACGTTGCACCGGCCATTACGAATTGTGAATTCAACACACGGAGGACACCCGCGCAGCAGCTTGCGACAGTCTACGAAGGACAGCGTAAAACTACGGAACGGTCACCCGACAAGAGCGCGAAATAAGGTCCCGAAAAAACACGACGCCGTGACGACGTTCAGGATGCCTCACAAAGCGCCAAAGCAGAAAATGGAATCCACCGCTATCCAAACATGCACGTCACCGGAGCTCGGAGCATAACGATAACATGCCCACGTAGCTGCGAAACTCTCCAAAGGAGCAAAATCCGGAGGCTCTAGTGGAACAGAAAAATGACAATTAGCTGATCGTCGCGTCACCTATGAAAAGAAAAAGAAACTGTATATGAACTGCAACTTTCAAGATTAAGCATCGCATTTGCAGCATATGTCGCATGCAGTGCACTGACAACGCGATGGAACATCGCAACAAAGTCAATTAAATAGATAAAGTAAAACAACACTCGAATATGCAATTAAAATCTAAAAAAAAGCATTGCATTTTAGCGCTTCTCTCTTCTGATGTGAATAGATTTATGCGTGACATTCAGTCGAAAAGCGTCATGCTTGTAAACAAAGGTGGCGCTGCGGTCGGCAGCGACGCGGGGTGTAGGCAAAACCCATTAACGTTGGCAAAAACGTAGCATGCCTACCACGCGCCAAGCCGCCAAGCGATGTTGCCCTCGAAACCAACTCGCGTACGCACATATTTCAAAGCGTGAGCGTCGCTTGTGGTTAGAAACATTTCTGTTGGTGACCGGAGAGCAGTTCAGCACTTTTTCAACCTGTTGGCCAGACGGAATTATATGGCTAAGCGCTACATAAACTTCCTTCAACGGCGCGGCTACGGCAGTCGACTAGGTTGACTTATTAAATGAAACCGATCGAGAAAGCACGAGGTATACAGGTCAGTAGTCTCAAGATTTGGGGGCGATACAGCATACCCGATCGCTAAGTACAAGAAGGACGACGGGATGCACGACGCGAGGCAGCTTTTTCCCATGACGAACCATTGTGATGTGCCTGCTCTTGTCTAGCCGCTTCAGTGCGGAGAACGCCGAGCGCTACTGGACACTGAAGCCATGCAGTTACTTTAAATGAGTCATGAAAATGCGATCTTCGCTGGTAATGTCTGAAAAAAAAAATGCTTTTTTATTCGCTTGGCTTTAACAGAGGTGCACAGGCGAATGGAGAAGTTTACCTCGAGCTAACAAAGTTACCCTTGCTCTGCAGAGCTAAATATTTTAAGTGTTTCTGCTTGGAGGCCTTATTGTGCTTGATAACTGGCTTTTGGTCTTGTATTTGCTGTTTCCGTCGGGTTCTGATTGACCAGCAATTGTAAAATTCAGGTAATATGGGAAATAACACTGCATGATTTTGCCAATACCTTAGCGACATCGTTTTCAAGGATAGGTGGTGAAAAAACGTACAGTCTTTGTCAAAAGTAACCAGGCTGCACGTTTTTCTTCTCAGTCGTATATTATGCCGGCCCTCAAGCACTAAATCTCTGTATGGTAAGAAGAACCATCAAATAACTTTTTGATCTTTAGGGAAGCCGTGAGGGCTCTGTTATACGAATGAGAAGCAAACCATGGGGCCTGGTTACTTTTTACAAAGACTGTACATTTTGTAGCTCGTGGAAGCGAAAATAGAGAAAAAACTACGCGTCGTATATTCCTACTACCGGACTACAGTGCTGCTTCAAATGTTGCGCTTAGGGTCCCGATGAATGCTGAAGGCGACTGGCAGCAGCTGTTTTTTATTTCTTTTTTTTTTAGCGCGAAGAGATGCCCGGGACGTAGTCCGGGTGATTGCCACCTGAACACGGTCCCCTGCGTTCAATTTACGGGCACACCCACATGGATTGTCGCGTCCAGACTTCTCATAATGAGAGCCCGACAGAACGCGAACAAGCTGCAGACGTTGATTCTTAAACTGTTCGCCGCGTGACTGAAGAGCAAACATTCGGATTAAGAGACGCAAACTATCATATTTTGATGCAGAAATGCAATACTAGCCGCGCAGCCGATCCGTCGCCGAACTTTTCCCGCTCCACGGCCGCTGCTCATCGCTTTGGCCCATATCTAAATGCGATAAACTTGTGGAAACTTGTGCCGCTGTCTTTCTTTAACATTGCGGTTCAACCACCCGCAGCACAACTCGCCGGAATATTGCAAAATGCGTTCAAAAACGCTCAAGCGTGGCATACCCAAGGCATGCGGTACCGGCTTTTGCCTACACAACGAAAGTCACTGCTGACTCCAGCGCCGCCGCATCTCCGTGACGTCACGGCCTGACGCTTGTCTATAGTTGTCGGCACCGCGCGTCGGAAAAAATCATGTCATGCCAACCGTTTGCCGCACAATGTTCCGAATGCTGCCATACGATTCAACATTTTGTGCAGCATAAACATACTAGTTAAGTTAGAACCTTGCTCACGGCGGAGAACCGGCGACCTATAATCGGGAGAATCGGCAGCCTATAATCGGGCGCTACGCATCATGCGTGGTTCGGGTGTTCACCAAGACAAGCGAGATTGTTACTGCATCATTTCTTCAAGGTATACTGCTGGCCGCCGCGGTGGCTCAGTGGTTACGGCGCTCGCCTACTGACCCGAAAGACGCGGGTTCGATCCCGGCCGCGGCGGTCGAATTTCTTTGGAGGCGAAATTCTAGAGGCCCGTGTGCTGTGCGATGTCCGTGCACGTTAAAGAAGCCCAGGTGGTCGAAATTTCCGGAGCTCTTCACTACGGTGTCCCTCATAGCCTGAGTGCTTCGAGACGTTAAACCACAATAAACCAAACAACAGTAGGGTGCCTGCGCTGTCCGTCGAGATACAGCAGCATGATCGAGCACGTTGCTTCCAAACCGAGTCATCGCCATGATATGGCTTTTAAAGCGCTTCCATCACTAGAGGGGACAACTTTTCTTGGTAGAGGCTGAAAGAGACGGGCTTTGTCCCAGTGCCGTGTTCCATCCCTGGGGATGAGTGTAGCACGCAGGCCCTGCATGCAACTTCTGCTTCTCGAAATTTGGTACTCATCAAATATTAATTTTACACTGCGACCTAAGTTAAACTCGCCGAGTATGAAATTTTGTCCTCAAAAATGAGTATTTTATGGTATGCTGAAAACGAGAATATTGCTTTCTTGCATGAAAAGTAGAGCTAGTGAGATAGCGACTGCGCAGTCGCAAACGGCACTGAAATTAACCAGAAAATTTTCAACCCCTACAGCAGCGAAAAATCCAATGCCTCGGCACTAGCGACCGGCTCGACTCTGCACGAGATATGTAGCGCATGACATATTGGGATCCTGATCCCGGCCGCAACATCCGCAAGAATCCCCACGTGCTGACATACTCCCTTTTAAGGGCCTCGGTTTGTCGGAATTAACCTGGGCTCTCCACCCCACAGGCAGATCGAGAGACAGCCGGCAGCTGTAACAGTGGCTCTCGCGCACCGCCGCGGTGGCTCAGTGGTTACGGCGCTCGTCCGCTGACCCGAAATACGCGGGTTCGATCCCGGCCGCGGCGGCCGAATTTCGATGGAGGCGAGATTGTAGAGGCCCGTGTACTGTGCGATGTCAGTGCACGGTAAAGAACCCCAGGCGGTCGAAATTTCCGGAGCCCGTCTCTACGGTGTCCCCCATAGCCTAAGTTGCTTTGGGACGTTAAACCCCAATAAACCAATAAACCAAACGACAGCGGCTCTCGCGGTGCGTCACATGCCCATGCGTCATCGAAGAGTAGGAAAGACGCAATGCGAGCGCTGGATGCGTGCATACGATGTCTCTTGACGTGCTTTTAGCGGAACCTGCTCGCTACAGCGTGTGCAGGCAATAAATGTCTCAGGTTGTCTGTGGGATAACAGTGCGCAGGGCGGTACAGGAAAGACGCAGCCGGAGGAGACATGCACCAGTGTGCTTGACATAATTCATTACAGCACCGTTTTCCTCCGACAGTTCTGATTTCGGTTACAGAGAGAAAAAATTGAAGTTAAGCCGTCGTCTCATGGGAATTGAAGAAGCGCCCCAACCATTCTCAGCAGACGAGGGAACAGCGAATAAACCATTGGTCTAAAAGGGCAGGTGTGGCAATTCAATGTAGCATCTTTTGACGTCGCATGCCACGGACTACGAAACCGTAACTCTAGGAGAAAACCAGTGCTGCAATAAGTTATGGAAAAATCACTATAGTAGGATACAACTTAAAAAAAAAAAAAGCAGTTGCAAACACTGGGCCGTGGTCCGCGGCATCCTGTATTACTCCGCAGGCCAATCGCAACAGTATACGAAATCACCTTTTTAATGTTTGGCTATACCAAACAAACCACGTATCAAAATTCTAGAGCTGATAATTTGTTCTTGCGATAAGATCCTTGTTTAGGTAACAAGAAAGTTTAACCAGCGGACTTTTTTTTGCCGTGGAGGAATTCTGTGCGCGGAGGCTGAATGTGGGCGGAGCTTCACTGCAGACTTAAGTTGTACCCGACTATAGAGACTATCTTCTACCGCTGTAAAACCCCTAAGGCCCTGCGCACTGTTACCGCCTTAACACAGAACCCAAAGATTTATTGTCACTGCTCCTTTAAAGGATTTCGGTGCAAAAATAATGCTTTATGCATTGAATCTTCTTCACAATGCAAGTATAAATGACACTCAGACCTGAGTACCCATGCTACAAGCACATATTGGTTTGAGTCAATTTCTACTCAGGTTCCCGAACTTATATAGACAGTGTATCGCGAGCTTAACACACGTAGCACCTTTCGAGCGTGAAGCCAGCCAGTGGAAACAAAGAATCAGTATCTTGTGGTGGAACAGCTGCTCGCATCATGGCCCGCATGGTGCCCTACTAGATGCGCGAAGTTTTGTGCTTATTACCTTTTTCTTATTCGGGGCTGCGTCGCTGCGATGGTCGGTGCGCAGAATAAAAAAAAACAATTTCCAGAGGGCCGACTCATGCGGGCCGGGCAGGCGTTCCACTTTCTGCGCTTCTTCTCGGGCAGTGCACTTCTCATGCTTTAATTCTGAGCGGTGGAATACGGACTGCAGGCAGTGATCGTTTGGCGCGCGATGGCTACGAATATAGCTGAGAAGACAGCGGCTGCCGGTGACGTTTCTTTTTTTTAAATGTCCGTGTCATACAACGCTGCCAAAGCTAGCGCCCTTGTTCGCGCAAGCTAAGACCGTGTCCAAAAAGTAGTTCGCCATACAACCAGTACCCGCCGCGGTGGCTCAGTGGTAAGGCGCTCGTCTACCGAGCCGGAGTACCCGGGTTCGAACCCGACCGCGGCGGTCGCGTTTCAATGGAGGCGAAACGCAAGAGGCGCCCGTGTGCTGTGCGATGTCATCATCATCATCATAATCAGCCTGACTACACACACTGCAGGGCAAAGGCCTCTCCCATGTCTCCCCAATTAACCCTGTCCTTTGTCAGTTGCCGCCCACCTACCTTTCTGCCGTCCCCTGCTACGTTTGCTTTCGCTTGGAATCCACTCCGTCACCCTTAAGGACCAGCGGTTATCCTGCCTTCCCATTACGTGCCCTGCCCAAGCCCATTTCTTCCTCTTGATTTCAACTAAGATGTCATTAACCCGCGTTTGTTCCCTCACCCACTCTGTCCTCTTCCGATCTCTTAACGTTACACCTTTCATTTTCCGATGCCAGTGCGATGTCAGTGCGATGTCAGTGCACGTTAAAGATCCCCAGGTGGTCGAAATTATTCCGGAGACCTCCACTATGGCACCTCTTTCTCTCTTTCTTCTTTCACTCCCACCTTCCTCCCTTCCCTTACGGCGCGGTTCAGGTGTCCACCGAGATATGTGAGACAGATAGTGCGCCATTTCCTTTCCTGAAAAACCAATTTACCAATTTACCATACAACCAGAGTGAACACAGGCGTATTTCTTTTCGACAGATCTCAAGTAGCGCAATTGCATGGAACCTCCTGCACTTCGTTTTACCTCTTATGCCACATTTTCGTGCTGCGGCTCATCGAGACTTGGAGAAGTAAGAATGACATGTGACAGTACAGGTGTGATACGTGGCTGGTAGGGCGAATCGCTGTGACTCCATCCGCACCTAAAAAGTGGTGCAAACTCAGTGACAATTATAACTAGAGAGCCCGAACACTGAGCGCCTCATCGACCGTGAATCTCCATGCTAGCTCTGTGTTTTAAACCGCTCTTTGTTTTCGTCCAAACGCTTACCGAGAGAAACTACTGATACTTGATTGAGTAATATGGTTATGCACCATCCCTCCGCTGCGTTGCAGCTGCTATGTATGCACCGATGTAGGCGACATCGATCTGGGTTCAGGGAATGCTCTAGAATTTGCGTCGCAGAGTCGTACGCGATCACCCAGCGGAAATCGAATAACAAAGCAAAGGAAATCGTGTACCACTCGGTCAGCATGGAATCGAACTTTCGACCTTACTATGGCAGGTTCGACGAGCTACGAGCCTATATTTTCTTTTATTGTCTGGCTAAACCCTGGGAACTAATTTGACTAACTATCCGAGACGCTGTGCTGTATGAACCGCCTGAGCCAAAAGGCTTTCGTTCACCGGACGCGGGCGGCGTTGCTTGCCAATGGGGCTCCGGAATAGGGGCTCCACCTAGTATTGTTAAGGGAAAGGGCCAATAGGGCCTACCCCAATCACCTCTCTGTAAAAAATTTAATGCACGATAAATGTTTTTCACCACCACCACCACCTTCAGAAGCGCCACTCAAAGTTTTTGAACGCATGAGAGAGCCACCTTCCATCAGTTGCTGCAATAATGACCGACGCTCGCAACTGCGAAGACGTTCAGGCACCCGTTCTGCAAAAAGTCTCGCGTCGTCGCTGTTGTGAGCGAAAAAGGGAGATAACTCACCTGCCCCTCGGGTGGTCACGTGAACTTGTGACGTCATCACGACTTGCAAATCGTGGCAGTAGGCAGGTAAATTAATGATCGGTTGCGAGAGGTTGCTCGGGGAGATCAACCGGGGTTTCACAAGCACCACCGGTGGCTGTGTTTGAAACCTACCCTTACAAATTTTTTTTTTCAGACAGTCTATAGACTTTCCATAGACTTCGGACTATAAAGTTTATAGACTGTCTATAGACAAATCCTAGAGAACAGTCTATAGGCAATACAAATGCTGTAGACAGTATATAGACAATCTATAGATTTATGGCCATACACTTCTAATAGACTTTTGTCTACAGACAGTCTATAGACTATGAATAGACAAAAAGAAATATCTATAGGAAGGCAATAGAGTCCATAAGAAGTCTATAGACTGTCTATAGACCATTTTATAAGGGTATCTGGGCATCGCTTAGTTAACCGCTGCACCACTGTGTCAGGAGCAGTATATGACTCCCCGTGATCTATGAATGTAGAGCTGAAAATGACCATGTCTGCGAAGTGATACGCACAGCCTATACCCCCCGGCTGCTGAAAGGAAACCATTAACACTATCGCATCATACGCTTAAAGGAGCTCTGCAAGGGGCGCTCAGTAAAGTTACGGTGCTAAACGACGCCGCTTCACGAATGTCCTCCAGCAACAACGGTGACCAAGGAAGGGCATGCAACTCGTAGTAAACGCGACTGTACGCACAAACTATGCAGCAATAGCCGAAGAAGCGGCAGGTGACTTGGCGCTGATAAACCCGCGAGCTGAAGTGGCGATTAAAAAGCAGCCATTGGAAATTTTGCGAAGGGCACGGTATCTCCCATCTCCTCGGGAATTCTCACGAATCACCCGAATGGGGGGAAAGACGCGGAATTGGTCTGGGTACTGGCTTACTCGTCAAACACGGGGAACGAAGCAGACCGCCATAAAGCTCGAGGATCTATCGGCTGAGCTACGTGGATGATAATTCGGACGTTTTAATGACAAGAGACGGCCTTAAAACCTATCGCGAGATCACTCAGCATTACAGACCCACCTCCGCATAAAACCTAACCAAAGAACAGAAGACACTATGGGGATAAATCCAAACTAGAACCCTCCTTAACGCCGCCGTTCTAAGCCATGTGCGCCCCGATAGATTTAAACAGGAGTGCAGCATATGCGGTGGCCAAGCCACCGTATAGACTACATCTTCTGTTCATTCTAAAACAGCGCAAAAAAGACACGGACACCAGGAAGAGACGTACAAACAGGCGCCGAGGATTTTATTGCAGAGACACCACCTTATATAATGTGGGCGCGCAATAAAACTGAAAGTAGTGCGAAAAGACACAAAAGGAGAGGGAGTGAAAAAATCAAAGCATACTTGTCGTCAAAGGTTTCACAGATAAGCAGAAAGATACATCACTTCTTTGTCAGATAAAAGCACTGATGGCGCACTGACACACGTGTCTTTGTTAAACGCCTTAATCTCTTCCCTGGTGAGTTTATCTGCGTGCTGGGCTAAGACTTTGCAGCGCTCTAATTCAGCCTCACATTTCTCAGTTTCTGGGTGGCATGCGCTAAATGTTCTGTAATGTACGGTGAGGTGTCCTTTTGAACCCGTTTTCATATCATTATTGTGCTCTCGCAGCCGGTCATTCAGGCATCTGTCCGTCTGCCCAATGTACTGAGCGCACATGGTCCCGCGGGGGACCTTTGCTGCTCAGCTCCGACCTGAAAATACAATACAGGCCGTCACAAGAGCCCAAGAGGTCGCCGCCAGCCTCCACTGACCGCCGCCGCCAGGGAAATAAGCGCGCTCTCGTTCTGGGCAGAAGCGAGCTTGCGACGCTGCGCATGACCCGCAGAAACCGCGTTTACATTTGGCTTTCAAGTCTCATACCACATCTAAAGCACTGTTCGATCTTTAGGAGTCACCGCGCGTTCATGAAAGGTAAACCCTCGTAAGCACCGCACGAGATGGAGGATCCTCAACTGCTCACTGCCAGCCAGCCAGCTTGCCTGCGGTGCGGTGCGGTAGGACTGACGTCATACTCGGCAGGCAGCTAGCGTCCAGGGGTGCGCAGAGTGCGGCCCGGCGGTCACCCACGAAACATTAAACATACAGCCATCCGCTCAAAAATACCCGGAAAGATGACTGTATAATCGAGTTACTGCATCTTACCAATGAAAAATGGTGCTTTTTCAATATTTTCAGGTTTTTATTCAGCATCCGCTTAAGGTTGTGAGTGACACCCTAGCATTTTTTCTCGTTTTTTTTTTTTATATTGGCCAAGCTCGGCTGGCGACAAGGGCCGCTGGGTTCGGCCAAGTAACGTCAATCCTCTGAGCCGCTATCCCTGGAAACGCTCCATTCAAGCTTTACACGTTAATCTGAAACGTAATGCTTATGTTCAACGCATTCGCGGTGGAATTTACCTGCGTCTACAAAGGCAGGGGGATGCTCGCTTTGATTAATCGTCGGAGTATATACAATCTGAGTCACCGCTAGAAAGAGCTGGCCAGAGTTCGACCCGAGTCCAGCCGCTCGGAAGAAACAGACTGCGCGGGCGGCGGTCGACGAGGCCATATGGCGCCGCCCCACGGCCGGATTGCAAACTCGTTTAATTTCGAGGATTACGTCTCCGCAAAGCACGATTGCGCCGACACACAGCGGCGCGGGGGTTTCCTCGGAAGCGGCGGCGTTGGATGGGGAGCATGTGTACTAAGCCTACCTTGGTCTCTCCACGCTTCGGTGTACCCACAAAGGGAGGCGGACAGGTGCGTGCGGACGCGCACAGAGCGCTGCGACCGCAGATTTATACAAGTGCACACCCGCTCCGGCGAATCACTGCATACGTGCTTCGTCCTTCGAGCTTTGATTTCCGTACGTGAAAGCACGCGGCCCTGCTACCGTCGCCCGTGCTCGCCGAGAATCGAATCAGCCCGAATGTATACGCTTTCGAGCAGTACACGCCGCATACAGAAAGGTTTTGTTTGTGTTTTTCACTTTTTAGGTCGGAAGTAGACATAATGTTGGAATACGAGTGAACATTCGAGATCACAGGTGGGACGCACCTCGCACCACGTAAACAGAGGAAGTACAGCCTTTGTCAAAAGTTTGGAGCCCAGGGGGTTTTCTTTTGAGGCACACTGTGTCGTTCTTAATGGATCTCTAGCGCTCCAAATTTCCTTGGCATGAGAACGTTTCTGGTACTGCCTCCTGCAATAGGTAGGACTTCCATGAATGCTCCTTGAGTCCCAGTATAAAGCTTGGAAGTGAACCCCCTGGGCTCTAAACTTCTGACAAAGACTGTACGTATTAGGCTGGGTGGTTTCTGACTTTCCGGTGCCATCGTATATACCAGAACCCTAACGTAACAACACCAAACAGAAAAATATTAAGCATGAAATGCTTTTAGCCCCCGTTGTCGGCAGTGTGGTAACGTCACGCCGAGACCGAGATCCACTCATCCGGGCACTGAATTCCAGTCATCCGCGCTCTGGAACGAGAACATCCGGGCACCGCACGAGACAACGCGAATTAACGAGACTCTGTAAGCCCTCCTACGCGACCGGCATGCAAGCGCCGGTTGGTCTCCAAAGGAGTCACAAAAAATAACTGCTGCCAGTGCCTTCTCAATGTTTATCAAGATATCAGTCGCTGTGCGTTTGATAATGCACGGAATTATAATTTCCGATTTCTAATAACGCGTGCAAAAAGCACATAAATGCCACGATACACTTCGTTGTCGTACGTGATCTCCTAGGGGCTTCGCGCATCGAAGCAAAGCCGCGCAGGCGGACAGGTGCCCGGGGGAGAAGCGCTGCGTTCAAAGGGCAAGGCATCGCGCCGAACGGGTGGTGGCGTTCCTCCCTTCCTTTACGGTGCGGTTCGGGTGTCCACCGAGATGGCAGAGAATTACTCCGCCCTTTCCTTTCCTCAAAAAACCTTGCGTTCAAATGGCAAGGCATCGCGCTGAACGGGTGGTGGCGTTCCTCCCTTCCTGTACGGTGCGGTTCGGGTGTCCACCGAGATGACATTAGGCCCGTAAACATTTCATGCTTACTCTACTCTCGGTTACGGGAGAGGCAGAGATTTTTTTTACCGTGCTTATGGTTGGCACAACCTTCGCTGCAAATAGAAGCCGTCTGTCGCTGTTGTACCATTTTTGGATTGGATTGTAAAACGTTTATTGCCAACAGTCTGAAGGGCATATAGGCCCCCCGCCTAAACGACGGCCAGAAGGTCTTGGCTCCTGGCGGCGTCTTCGGCCAGTTGGACGACTTTTGTTTGAGTCTCCGGATCGGAGCTGAGTAGGAGAGCCTCCCATTGTTCAAGTGACTTTATTTTTTGTCCCTCCAGGGGGGCAAAAGGGCATTTCCAGAGAATATGGTTGAGATCCGCTTGGCCTTACATTGCTTACACTCGTTTGAATATTGTCCCGGATAATAACGACTACACATAACCGGGTTCGGAAACGTATAAGTTTGGAGACGGCGCCAAGAGGTGGCCTGATTCTTTGTCAATGATTTATCAGCAGCGGGGTACTTTGTTCGATTGAGCCTATAATGTTGTGTGATTTCTCTGTAACCTACAAGACGATCCCTGTCTGCGAAGCCCTCGGTATGGCCACTGGCTCGGAAAGCAAGACCTCGAGCCAGTTCGTGAGCTGCTTCATTTCCAGCCAGAGATGCGTGTGCAGGTGTCCAGACTATGCGAATTTTGCGGTCGTCCCTTGCAGTCCGCAGGATTCCGTTCGTCAGAGGGGAGACCCTCCCCTTGGCAAAGTTCATCACTGTTACCTTTGAGTCACTGACTATCATTAACGCATTCGTGCCCACTATTGCAAGTGCGATGGCGGCTTCTTCTGCAATTTCGGATCATTCGCAGAAGTGTCAAGTAGGCGCTGGGTTTACCAATTCGGACCCCCACCGCAAAACTTTTAGAACTAGGTCTTCACAACACGTTGGATGAAATTGTGGAAGGCGTGACAGCCTCGCAGTACGAAAGGCTGTCGGGAAGCGTTACAGGCAGGCAAATCCTCGCGAAACTAGGAATAAATTACGAGAGTCAGCGAGGTCCGAAAGTGGACATGCTTAAGAGCGTGCGCGATAGGCTGATGATCCCACCACTACCGAAAAACATGCATCCCGTCCACCACAAGGATCGCAGAGAGAAACGGGCCCTCGGCAAATGTTTCAAAAACTATCCGATAGAAGACGTGGCCTACGTGGACGCAGCTAATTGCGGGAGGGGGAGAATGGTGATAGCGGTAGCTAGCGCCGAGACATATCTCCGAGCCGGCGCTTCGATCACGACGGACAGTCCCGAAATTGCTGTTGTACCAAAAAATGTTCTAACGGCAACCCGATTGAATGATGGAAACTAGTTCGTCTTCGGCCGCAGTCTGCTGGAGGCGAAGTGCGGAGAACGCCCGTGCACTCAGTAAAGGACCCTACTAGGCGGCCCCTTTGCCACTGCCCGCCTCACAGATGGATAGTAAGGTGGGGCCTACAGAGAACGACCACTACTGTACCGCAGGATAAGACAAAAAGGTGAATTCAAACATTAAAAAAAATTGGGTGTGGATTAGTTAAGGTCAAGCCTGGATATGTCGAAGCGAAAAGCTCTCGCTGCTTTTCAGCCAACTCCCAATCTACCACTTCTTGATCGGTGTTTCTGCGCCGTCCGACTGTTGCTGCTTCTTCGCCTTCCATGGCGAGTGTCTGCGCCTGTTTTATGGGCAAGCAGAACCATTTACAGGGAGCAGTTTGTTCTGTCCACGACAGATGGCGCCACTAGGAGGTCCGCCACTTCTGGCCTTCGAAGCCGGCGTTAGCATCATCGACGCGCAATGCGAAACGCTGCTGTGCAGCTTGTGTACGAACGTCAAGTGACTCTTAAACAACCCAGCTATAATACGGATGTCATGCATATTGCTGAACTAATTTAGCCGTGAGTTAATTTAGCTTTTTGTTGAATTAATATCAGGAGCTAATATCCCTATGGTGTAGTGTCGGAAAAAAATGGACGCGCTTGTTACATAAAGGAAACCGCGACACGATTGCCACCGTTTTTAGAGCGCAGCTCTTTGGCGTCCGTTCCTGGGTTTCGCGTCGTCGTCGGCGTCGGCGTCGGCCTCGTAACCAGCTCCGCCCCCAATGTCACGCTTTTCAATTGGTCGAAATACTCGTGACGTCACAGTGCGCGAATTTCAAATGGGGCCAATTGTACTTTGACTAGTAACCATGCAACCAATCAAAGGGATCGTATAGTGATGCTGCAACTAAGTTGGTCTGAGTTTAGTTAATTGCTTAATTAATCAATTAGCCTAATGAAGAGGTCAGAAGAAAAGAAAAGAAAAGAAAGACGCGCGCCGCAGCGACAACAGCGTCCGCGGAAGGAGACGCTGCTGAAAAAAACAGATAAGTACGAAGCCGCGTTCCCTCCACCACCACGCACTTCCCCACTCAGTAAGACGTTGCTCGTTTCATATACGTTGTGTCGAACATCCTAGACAGTTCCAACAATTGACAGGTTAATGACAGAACACGATGGATAGAAATACAAGAATATAAATATGAAATAGCCTAATTAACCTTTCTAGTTACAACGCATAAATCAATAAAACCGAGAACGAAATTGGTCGAGTTGGGGAATCGAACCAGGGTCTCCGGAGTGCGATACGAGCACGCTAGCCACTCCGTAATGCCAGCTGAATGGTTTGGAATGAACAAAGGCGCGTGTAGCTAATACGGCGTCTTCGTTCACTCCCATCTTCCCCCTTTCCCTTACGGCGAGGTGCAGGTGTCCACCCAGATATGCGAGAGAGATACATTTCCTTTCCTCAAAAAATAAATTTACCGTCCAGCAAGGCGCACAGCCGAATTGGCGATGGCGTTCTGTGGACTCCCTGGCAGCGTTGCAAGACGCTGTCGCGTTCCACTCTTACAGGCGAAGCTTAACATGTTAACCACACATCAGTAACACACGCAGACAGCCAATGGACGCGTCATTCGCTGGCAGCACTTGATTCATCATTCACAACCACATTCTTAACGTACGCTCCCTTGCCGCACATGCCAAGGACGTACACCACGATCACATTCTGCGCCATTCCTCTGTACTTTGCTTTGCTGAAACCTGGATGGATCCCGAAGAGCCTCTCGAAATCATAGATTTCCTATACTGCTGTGGTGCTCGCAGAGACCACAACAGAGCGGCGGGAGTCGCTATCTACTTGCGCACAGGTCTCTCTGCAATACCAGTCGAAATGTTTGGCACGTCACATGAAGTTGGCGAACTGTGCGCCGCAAAGTTGCCCAACGGCTTGCTGGTAGTAGCTGCCTACTTCGCCCCTACCGCACTCACGAAAGACGTCGTGCACTTCCTGCAACTCGCATTAACCGTCCATCGATCCACACCGATGTTAGTAGTGGGGGACTTTAATGTTGACATAAAGACAAACAGCAATTTCCTAACACTTATGCGGGAGAACATCCCGTCCCTCTCGCTCGTAACGCGTCCCACGGCTGTGACAACCTCGCGAGGCACTTGTATAGATCTCGTCTATGAGACTCAAGCATTGGTGTACCAAGTCGAACATATATCAGTCTATTTCTCCAACCACAAAGCTTTCTTCATGACTGTCAAGAACTGTTAGTGGAGTCTTTGTTAAAGGAATACGTGTGAAAAATAAAAAAAAATTCTGTGATAGCGCATACATGTGTTGCTCGATTTCTTTGCCTCAATCTATCGAAAAGGTGAAACAGCTTATTTGCTGCGCTCAAATTTCGCATTAGGAAGTAACGTAATCGTCGGTAATTTTTGGAGAAGCCGTCTTGCGAGTTCATGCTGCTTCCAAGCAGAACAGAACGGTAATGTGTTGTTCCACGAAAAAATAAACATATCACAAACGCCGCGCGCAAGTTTATTAAGGCGGAAGCCTTTAATTTCTCATCGTTGTAAGCAGCAGTTGTCGACAGAATGTCACGCTTTTCAATTGGTGGAAACGGTCGTGACGTCACAGTGCGCGAATTTCAAACGGGGCCAATTGTACTTTGGCTAGTAACCATGCAACCAATTGAAGGGATCGTATAGTGGTGCTCCAATTAAGTGGGACTGAGCTTAGTTAATTGCTTAATTACCAAATTAGCCTAACTAGTCAGGCCATATAAATAAATAAAACCGATTAAGAAATTGGTCGAGCTCAGGAATCGAACCCCGGTCTTCGGCGTGAGAGACGAGCATGCTATCCACTCCACCATGCCAGCTCGATGGTTTGGAATGAACAAAGGCGTGTCTAGTGAATACGGTGTCTTCACTCACTCTCATCCTCCTCCATTCCCTTCCCGCGAGGTTTAGGTGTCCACCGACAAATGAGAGAGAGATACATTTCCTTTCCTCAAAAACCAATTTACTGACGAGCGAGGCGTAGAACCGAATGGGCAATGGCGTTCTATGGACTCCTTGGCAGCGTTGCAAGACGCTGTCGCGTTCCACTCTTAGCTGTCGCGTTCCACTCTTAGGGGCATCAGTGACCACACTTTAGGTCAAAAAAGTGCCCCCCTGAATTTTGTGAGACAGTTACTGCGTAATTTCCTTTCCTCAAATGCAATTTTCATTTTCTTCAATTACGGCTCCTCTTTATCTATCTTCTTTCACTCCCACTTCCTCGCTTCCTCTACGGTGCGGTTCAGGTGTCCACCGAGATGACAGAGAATTACTGCGCCATTTCCTTTCCTCAAAAAGCGTTGCGTTCAAAGGGCAAGGCATCGCATTGAACGGGTGGTGTTCCGTGGACTCCCTGGCAGCGCTACAACGCGCTGTCGCGTTCCACTCCTAAAAGCGAAGCTTAAGCGTCATTAAGTAGCAGTTAATTAGTATTCATACATTAATCAGTAATTAACCATTAATTAGTGATTTCTCATCACTTAGTAATTAGTACTAAATTATATGTGACGCCACCGGTGCCACAGAAACAGCAAAGGTGGTGCGGAAAACGCTTCCGCCTCTACCCACTTTAGACAGTCAAAGTGCCCCCTGAATTTTTTTTCAGTGCCAGCAGTAGCTGTGGGAATGGCAGAACAGGCCTACATGCCTGTCACCTTTCTTACCTTCGACAAACACTGATCCAATATATCGAATGATCGGTGCTTTTTTAAGCCTTTGCAATAAGTGCTTCCTTGGCGTCGGCACAGTGCTCACTAAACTGTCATGCGTACTTAACGCTAGCACGGTAGAAGCGGAAACTGAGCTTTTGCAGAAGTCCTCAGAGAAGGCGCTTCGACATGCAATTCTGTCGCCCAATGCAAAGCTCTTCAGAAGTGCGGTAATGCGTGGGACAGCGGTGAAATTTATCATGACAGGACTTTGTATGTTTCCGCTTATTCCGGCTGGCTACATCTGCGGGGGCTATACTCCGGAGCAGTTTTCAGTTTTACTTAGCAAAAAAGCACGATCCAAGGTCGCCGAGCTTCTGAAGAGGTTCTTGAAGAACATCCATACTCTTTCTTTGGAAGCCGGAATATTAACGGAGGATAAAGTAAATATCTGGACAATCGGCCGGCGATCACACGCACGCGGACTTGCGGTTGTAAGTCGTGTGTACAGTGCTGAGCAGCGAACGTTCTTGATAGCTGCGAACACATAATTCTCCATTCGGCAAAAATATCGAGCTCTAAAAAGCAAGCTTTCAGGCGTTGGCTTGCTTTTATTCTGCAGTTCAACAACAAGTTATGCAGTAGCGTTAGTTGGTGAACTGCCAATAAATATGAACGCGCACGCAGCTGACCGTGGTCTGTTGACACATTCGAGCCATTTCGGGCAGTCTGATGGAGACGAGTAAATGAGCTGGTTGAAGCAAACGTTTTTCAGCACCAACACGCTCTGTGCGGACTCACACAAAGATTTTGTGCCGTCCGGCAGCTGGTTATCCACAGCGAGAGCCGGAGAAGCGTCTTGCAGTCAGGCACTAGCGCGCCGACAGCCGTCGAAACAAGAAGGCCCGAAGGCCGGTGATGGCGGAATGGTCATGTGACCAAATATGGCGGCACCCATGCTCCCGCGCTGTAAAGCGTCTATTCAAATGCGTACTGCGCACGGCTGCGGCGAAAGGTCAAACGGGCGAGGAGAAGCGGCGGCACACATGCGCAGTAGCGCGCGGCGGCGGCGGCGGCGAAAGGTCACTCGACGTAGTCAGCGGCGGCGGCGGCGGCGACCACCTGCGCCGTGCGTGACGTCGCTCGGTTTCGTGCATGCGCAGAAGTGGCAAATATGGCCTCCGGCTCACGCGAAGCGCGGTGTTGACTAGCCTAGTGAAACATTTCGCTTCGAAAAATTGACATTGGCTTAGCTCAGCTATGCCAGGATATACGTGGCGAGAGCTCACGCGCGGCGCCGGCGTGTGTAGTCGGGCCGGCGCGGCTCCTCGCGCAGCGGCGGCGGCGGCGAACTCTGACGTCATGCGCCGCGCACCTGCTGCTCCTCTCTGGTTTCGCGCATGCGCACTATCGGCTTCCCAGTCTCACGGCGAAATGCTCGACTGGGTAGCGTAGTGTAGCTCTCGCTACAATATACCGAATGTCCACTATATAATAAATTGAAACAGGTGAATGAGTAGGGTAAAATGGGAACAGATGATATGGAAAAGGGAAGGAAAGAATATTCGTACCATCAGCGTCTCCCAGTCAACGAAGCAGGCCCGGCGGCCAATACCTTACATTGAAACTTGCGTGGTTTTCAGAGGGGGATAAATACGTAATCACCGTTTAACCGCGACTGACAAAATTGAAAACCATCGGGCCCCACTCCGTGATCTCGTACGCTCTATAGAGCGCACACCGACCATGGTGGGCCTTGGTCTGAAGTAAACAAAAGAACGCATTCTGGATGACACAAGCAGGCATTTATTGCTATAACAACAATAATGCCAGCTAGCAACAAAATGCGCTAAGGAATAAAGGTCGTCCGACACACCAGCGCGGTTACGGGCGAATGTTCGGCCACGCTAGGGCAGGGTATATACTCCACGGCCGGACGGGACGAGACGCGGAAGAACGTTCTCTCCACAGTCTCGCCCCGCTGGCGGAGAGCGCAGCGCCGCGCCTGAACGTCAGCGCGCGTCGAGATTTCCAGCTGAAGAAAGCTTCGCCTCTCTCTCTCTCTCCCCCCCCCCCCCCCCCCCGCGCAACAATCACGCCGTCTGTGGCGCTCGAGTCGCTGCGACGCCGGCACCCTCCCTCGTTAACTAGGGAAGACGCATCACGGGGAAGCAAACCATAGAGAACGAGCAAGACAAGCTCCCCACAAACTTGATTAACATTTTTTTTGCCCTTGTATTTCATTCTTAGATCTCCCCTTGGGGTATAGCTGTAAGAAAATGAAACTGGTTCATTAGATTAAATGTTGAAGGCGTTGCGTGCTGATATTTGAGGATGCCAGTGAAATATTGAGTTGGTTTCGTTTATGGTGTTTAACGTCCCAAAGCTATCAGGCTATGAGGGTTTAGGTGTTGTGAGCTAAATTGACATACACAGGAAAGAGGAGAGACGACAGGACAGAAGACGACAGAACAGAAGCCTGAAAGATCATGAAACCAACTAGCCCGCCACAGTCTTACTTCAGGCTATGAGGGACGCTGTAGTGGAGGGCTCCAGATAATTTCGGCCACGTTTAACGCGCACTGACATCGCACAATACTCGGACCTCTAGTATTTGGCCTTCATAGAATAAAGTAGCCTACGATTTTCTCTGATGTTTATTTTCGCGAGTTTTGAGTGCCACGAACAGACGGATGGATTGACAAAAATGTGCGGACAAGAGGAGGTGAAACTAAATGCAATCGTGCTTTTTAAAATAATAAAACTATTTTCTTCACCAAAAATTGAACTTTGCGTGATATACACCAGGAGGAGACTAAGGTAGAGGTATGACGGTAACATTACATGGACGACGACACTGTACCTTGCTGCGTTTTTTTTTTTTTGTGTGTGGAACAAGTGCACCTGGGGGAACCACCGCGGCGTGTTTAATGGGAAACTGCATAGGTTTTAGAAATCAACGAGCTTAAGAGGGTCGGAAGTGTGAAACTTGCAGGTAAAGCATGGGACGTCTTTTTGGGCTAGCCCTTGAAATAGGGAAGTAATAACCGATTAAAATCCGGACGCCCTTCAAGCTTCTCCGCAGCGCACAACGCCAAGTGGGGGGTGCATGATGATGTCATCGAAGGTATCTGTACACTTCCAACGCACAAACGCCTGCTTTGAAGGAAAAAGACCAACGCCAGCGAAGGCGACCCGCCGCGGTGGCTCAGTGGTAAGGCGCTCGTCTACCGAGCCGGAGTACACGGGTTCGAACCCGACCGCGGCGGCCGCGTTTTGATGGAGGCGAAACGCAAGAGGCGCCCGTGTGCTGTGCGATGTCAGTGCACGTTAAAGATCCCCAGGTGGTCGAAATTATTCCGGAGACCTCCACTCCGGTACCTCTTTCTTCTTTCATTCCCACCTTCCTCCCTTCCCTTACGGCGCGGTTCAGGTGTTCACCGAGATAAGTGAGACAGATACAGCGCTATTTCCTTTCCTCAAAAACCAATTTACCAATTTACCGAAGGCCAACCCTGCCGAGAGTTGTTTGGCAGCGTCTAACGAGTCAGGGCAGGGTGTGGCTGACGACAGCGGTAGTTTGAAATCATACCTTCCGTGATGTCACGCTGAGTTTCTCTGCACTGCTCCGGTGTATTGAGAAGAAGCGCAAACTTCAATTGCCGATAACGTTGCTATTTTAAACGCTAGTGCAAAAATACTTGTTAAGCTTCACCTACAGCCTATATAGATTTGAAGCCTTGAATATCGCGAAATTTCAAAAAGAAAAGGGCTGCAGTTGCCCTTTAACCCAACCTGTCGTGGAAAAAACTCATTGCAGCACTTAAGACTACTTGCGTACTGTGAAGGCGAAAGTATGTGTGTGCCATCGTGAGTGTTCGACCTCGACGCAGGTTGCTCACTGAGAAATGAAACGAACACGCGCCTCCGAAAGCTGATTTCAGAATACACAAAGGTGCGAGTGAAACGCTTGGACACTTTATCTGTATGTGAGCTAGCATCAGACCTGACTAAGGTTTGGTTTGGTTTGGTTTATGCGGGTTTAACGTCCCAAAGCGACTCAGGCTACGAGGGACGCCGTAGTGAAAGGCTCCGGAAATTTCGACCGCCTGGGTTCTTTAGCGTACACTGGCAATCTAGAATTTCGCCTCCATCGAAATTCGGCCGCCGCGGCCAGGATCGAGCCCGCATTCTTTCGGGCCAGCAGCCGAGTGCCGTAACCACTGAGCCACCGCGGCGGGGCAGA
Source organism: Amblyomma mixtum (assembly GCF_055824585.1). Classification (NCBI taxonomy): domain Eukaryota; kingdom Metazoa; phylum Arthropoda; class Arachnida; order Ixodida; family Ixodidae; genus Amblyomma; species Amblyomma mixtum. The sequence goes on along the minus strand of NC_143018.1, from coordinate 86,653 downwards.
CCTGACTAAGAGACATATGCTACATGCAACGAGAAATCGTACGGCACCACCCGCAACAAACGGCTGCGTCACAATTTTGATGCGAAAATTGGTATTTGAGGAAAGGAAATGCGTAGTAACTGTGTACATATCTGTGAGCACCTCGACCGCACCTTGTTTTTTTACCGCGAAAAAATGACCAATTTTGAAAGTTTTAAAAGGAAGGAAGGGAAAACTTTATTTACACTAATGGTTCTTCCTGCGGTTTGGGGGCGTCTTCAGAGACGTCTCGGTTCTACCCCCAGGAGCCTTCTCTGTCGAAGTCGTCCGCCTCTAATCAGTGGTCGGTTGCCCTCAGTCCAGGGCTCCGCTGGCCATTGCCGCCCGTTGAGCTCGCTGCACCAGACCTTGTTGGTCTTCACAGCGGTCGCTGGACAGCAGAGTCTCCCACTGCTCCGCACTCAGGTTTTGTATTTTGGGGACCACGTGTATGTTTTGGCAGGCCCATGTGATGTGGTATAGAGTAGGTTTTTCGTCGCACCAGGGACATTTGTCCGTGTATATCGTAGGGTGCATTTTGTTTAGTATATGTAGGTTTGGGAAAGAGCCTGTTTGTAATTGTCTCCAAGTGACAGCTTCCTCTCTGCTGAGAGATTTGTGCGGTTTCGGCGGTCTCGTCGGATGCTCGGAAAGTAATGTATCCTCGAGCTATCCTGTCGGCCTCTTCGTTCCCTGCCACCCCCGTGTGCCCCGGTACCCACACAATTTTGTGTGGGATCTTGTCGTTTTGTTCTTCCTGGTTTTTAATTCTGTCGCTCACTGCGAGGAGTATACGGAGCGCGTGACGACCTATCCTGCCATTCATATAATTTCGGCAGGCTGTATGAGAGTCCGTGAGTATTGTTAGTGACCGCCCGGTTCTATAGCCCTCCGCCACCGCTAGAGCAACGGCTACTTCCTCGGACTCTGCAGGTGTGCAGCCTCGGAGAGACGCGCTGGTCATTTCGCGTAAAGACGAATCGACCACCGCCGCTACAGCGATTTTGGTATCTCCTCCTCTCCAAGACGCGTCTGTATACACGGTCGTGGCTTGAGGAGCGTATGTTTTCTCAATGAATTCGGCCCTCGCTTCTCTTCTGCCTCGATGGAGGTTGGGATCCATGTTTTTTGGTATTGGAGCTACCTTGAGGGTCCTGCGAAGCTCGTCGGGGATCGTTACCGTCCTCGACATTTCTCGCATCTGCTCGCGGTATCCGAGCCTCTGCAGGAGCGCTCTTCCAGTCGTTGTTTGCAACAGCCTGAGTTTTTGCGACTCAAGCTGCGCCTCTCGTAGCTCCTCAAAGGTGTTATGTAATCCCAGGGCCATGAGTTTTTCTGTAGATGTGTAGCGTGGTAGTCGGAGCGCTGTCTTATACGCTTTGCGTAGCAGGTCATCCGCTTGTTGTATTTCGTTTTTGTTGAGGCACTGGTAGGGTAGGCTGTACGTGATTCGACTAACTACTAGGCTTCTTACTAGTTTTAGTGAGTCCTCTTCACGCATGCCATGTCGCCTGTTGGTGATGCGGGTGATCATGCGTGCGACTTGTAGCGTTGCTGCTTTCAGTAATGTAAAAGTGTGAGTACTGCGCTGGTTGGATTGAACCCACATGCCCAAAATTCTTATTGTTGTCTTTTCGGGTATGGGTGTCCCTTCTAGGTAGACGTTGAGTTTTAGGTCCTCGTTGGTTGGGACGCTCCGGTTTTGCTTGCCTCTCCAGACTCTCAGCAGTTCCGATTTCTCGGTCGAGCATGCGAGTCCTCTTTCTGCGAGGTATTGCTCTACACAAGAGGCCGCTTGCTGTAGCCTTTCTTACTTCTCTCCGAGACAGCCCGTGTTTGTCCAGACTGTTATATCGTCAGCATACATTGCATGCCTGATGCCTTCGATGTTCTCTAGTTTTCGAGCTAGGCCTATCATAGCTATGTTGAAGAGTAGGGGTGAGATAACTGACCCTTGGTGTGTTCCCTTGTTTGGAGTGCGAATTTTTTCCGATCGAAGGTCTCCTATGCCGATGGTGGCAGTTCTATCGGACAGGAAGGCTTTGACGAAGCCGTGGATTCTGCGTCCGCAATCCAGGTTGTCTAGGCCCGTAAGGATCGCTTCGTGGCTGACGTTATCGAATGCACCCTTGATGTCCAGGGCCATTATGACATTTTCTCCCGTCCGAGGTGCGTTTCGTAGGACATCTTCTTGTATTTGGAGGAGAACGTCCTGCGTCGAGAGCTTCGCTCTGAAGCCGAACATGGTATGTGGTACACAGTCGTTATCTTCCATGTAATTTTGAAGTCTTAAAGTTACAACCCGTTCGTCAAGCTTGCCAAGGCACGACGTGAGTGATATGGGCCTGAGGTTTTCGATTTGTAGCTTTTTACCAGGTTTAGGTATCATTATTACTTCGGCGTGTTTCCAATCTTCGGGAACCGTCTCCGCCTCCCAATGTTTGTTAAGAAAGCTGACGAGCTCTTGTATGAGGTCGTCGCTCAGGTTGCGGATTAGGGCGTTGTCGATTCTGTCCGCTCCGGGTGCCGTGTTTCTGGTGGTGTTTCTTATGGCCGCGTAAACCTCTTCCACAGTTATGGGGCGGTCGAGTTTCTCGTTTTCGGCTCCTCGATGCGTTCCTTGGTATCGCGGGGAATTTTGATCGCCAAAACATTTTTCTCGTGCCTTCTCCAGTAGGGCGATGTCTGATCCCTCGAAGGAGTGGATGAATCTGTGGATGGCTTTATTGTTTTCTGATTTTATTTTGGTCGGATCGATTAGTGCTCTTAAGAGATTCCAGGTTCTGGCTGTGCCTAGAGTTCCCCTAAGCGAGTCGCTGAGTTGTTCCCAATTTTGTTTCGCGAGTTGCATCGCGTATTCTTCCGCCTTTGCCGTAATTTCTGCTATCTTTAGTTTTAGTTTCCTGTTGTGTTTTTGCTTCCGCCATCTTTTGGTGAGACTGCGTCTCGCTTCCCATAGCCTGAGGAGGTTTAAAACAAGAATTATTTCTTCAGGAAGTGTTAAATGCACTGCGCATTGTAATACATCAAACTGTACCTTACTGATTGCACTTCGGAACAACATCAACAAAAAAAAAAAAGACGCCAGAGTTGTGCTTGAAGAACTCTTCTAAAATTTATTGGTTAACTATACGCTGGTAGCACACGCGTAAAAAATACAAGCAAAACAAAAATGAGCTTGCTGCAAGCCGAGCCAAAAGCAGCTTACAAAATTTCAAGTATACAAAACTCTGCGCTTGTTCTTAGCTACCATTCTTGCGATTTTCAGCTGCGTACATAATACCACTCCACTTTCCGTGGCCTTTCGATTTAAGCATCATGACTGCTGCGCCACATGAATTGGAGGTAGATGTGGAATGTGGTGCACATTACACTTGTTCTGAGTTCTATTCTTGTTTATTTTACAGCCGAGCTTGCAGTTCCGAATTGTTCCAACTTTTCGATTGCTAGTGAATGGGTTCTATGGGTAAAAGGGAGCGGGTCTTCCATGACATTCTCACAATAAAAAATCTGCTGGTGCATTTGGTAAAATATCTTGGCAGTAAAGCACAAAGTGAAACCACTCTCATTGTTTAGAAGTCAAGCGCACTGCATAATACACAACGTGAACGGCAAAACGAAACACGCGCGAGCACACGCTGATGTCATGGGCCTCTGAGATGAGGTCTCGCATCTGGAACTGAACTGCAACCATTCCACATGGTTGTCCAACATGGCATGTTAAGCAAAAAGCGTACTGGCGCTAGAAGACGGGGACAACACACACAACACAGCACTGGCGCCAACTTCCAACTAAGTTTATTCTCGGAAAAATCCACTTAATAACCACACGAGCAAGAAAAAAGATAAAAGCAACACAGAAAAAGCAACAGATACAAGGGATGATTTAACAAAGGAACACGTGCCAAAAGGACCAAAGCAATGATTATAACGCTGGCAAAGACCCACTAAGAAAACTAATCTCCTCATTTGGCAGCGACACAGATGGCTTGCTTATGCAGATATGCCCCCTCTGTTTGATGTAATATGCTTCTATTATTTCACGCTCTAATCTGTCTTTAGACTTTGCAATGAATTTAGTGTTTTAAAAGCCGGGACGGCATTTGCAGCTTTTGCAGTGAGTGGCCATGTGGCTGCCATAACCATTTTTTACAGCAATCTTGTGCTGCCTCACTCTTTCATTAAAGCACTGACCTGTCTGGCCGATATATTCCTTACCACAGCTTAGAGGCACAACGTACACAACATGAGACATGCATTCAGTGGCGCGGATTTGGGGTTTCTTTTTGCGCTGCCTAATCATTCTGACTTTGTTCAAGGTGCAAACGCGCGACAGTTTGCAGGGAGCAGAAAGCACCACATTGACCTTATACCTGCTGGCCACTTTCTTCAGGTTGTGCGAAAGCCGATGAATATAGGGAATCACCACCGTCGGTTGTTTTTCTTTATCCTTGTTTTTTTTACCCTGTTCACCCTTCATCGTCCGCTTGCGCTTCTTGACCAGGTCCTCACTAATACTAGTGATGAGGTGTTTTGGGTACCCAGCTTGGTGAATGTGTTCAGTTTGCGCATCAAAGCTCTGTGCCATCTCATGCTCACAAGATTTTTCCAGTGCTGCATTCAGGCATGTCGCAGCGATTCCCCGCTTGATTAGCTTGGAATGTGCACTATTAAAAGGAGGTAGCTCTTTGCACGATCTGGGGTTGTAGGACCAACAAACATGGCTGTCGTGCTTAAACACAAGTCTCAAATCAAGAAACTGTAGGCTATTGCTGTGGGGAACTTCATGCGTGAAAAGAAGCCCCTTTGATTCGCTGATGAAAATGGTGACAGTGTCTTCAAGGATGGCGCTTGGTTTGGAACTTACGTAATCGGTTACCACAATTAGGTAGTCATCAACGTATCTGAATACCCTAGCAACGTTAGAGGTCAATGAAAGCCGGTCACTAAAACGTTTGTCAACACACGATAAATAAATGTCAGTCAATATAGGTGCAAGAGACGACCAATACAAACGCCATCCCGCTGAATATAAAACTGATGGTTGAAAGAAACTGCAGTCGATGAAAGCTGAAATTCTAAAAGTGTTAAGAAATCTCTAACGTTACAGGTAACAGTTGTCTCCTCTAACGTTTTTAGGGTATTCAGATATGTTTATGACTACCTAATTATGGTAACCGATCACATAGGTTCGAAACCAAGCGCCATCCTTGAAGACATTGTCACCATTTTCATCAGCGAATCAAAGGGGCTTCTTTTCACGCATGAAGTTTCCCACGACAATAGCCTGCAGTTTCTTGATTTGAGACTTGTGTTTAAGCACGACCGCCATGTTTGTTGGTCCTACAACGCCAGATCGTGCAGAGAGCTACCTCCTTTTAATAGTGCACATTCCAAGCTAATCAAGCGGAGAATCGCTGCGACATGCCTGAATGCAGCACTGGAAAAATCTTGTGAGCATGAGATGGCACAGAGCTTTGATGAGCAAACTGAACGCATTCACCAAGCTGGGTACCCAAAGCACCTCATCACTAGTATAAGTGAGGACCTGGTCAAGAAGCGCAAGCGGACGTTGATGGGAGAACAGGGTAAAAAAAAAACAAGGATAAAGAAAAACAGCCCACGGTGGTGATTCCCTATATTCATCGGCTTTCGCACAACCTGAAGAAAGTGGCCAGCAGGTATAAGATCAATGCGGGGCTTTCTGCTCCCTGCAAGCTGTCGCGCGTTTGCACCTTGAACAAAGTAAGAATGATTAGGCAGTGCAAAAAAAAAACACCAAATCTGTGCCACTGAATGCATGGCTGATGTTGTGTACGTTGTGCCTCTAAGCTGTGGTAAGGAATATATCGGCCAGACAGGTCAGTGCTTCAATTAAAGAGTGAGGCAGCACAAGATTGCTGTAAAAAATGGTTATGGCAGCCACATGGCCACTCAATGCAAAAGCTGCAAATGCCGTCCCGGCTTTTAAAACACTAAATTCATTGCAAAGTCTAAAGATAGATTAGAGCGTGAAATAATAGAAGCATATTACATCAAACAGAGGGGGCATATCTGCATAAGCAAGCCATCTGTGTCGCTGCCAAATGAAGAGATTAGTTTTCTTAGTGGGTATTTGTCAGTGTTATAATCATTGTTTTGGTCATTTTGGCACGTGTGCCCTGTTAAATCACCCCTTGTATCTGTTGATTTTTCTGTTTTGCTTTTATCTTTTTGCCTGCTCGTGTGGTTATTAAGTGTTTTTTTTCGTGAATAAACTTAGTTGGAAGTTGGCGCCAGTCCTGTCTTGTGTATGTTGTCCACGTCTTTTAGCGCCAGTACGTTATTTGCGTAAACATGTCATGTTAGACAACCAACTAGCTCAAATAAAAGTATTGCTGGTTGTCTAACGCCCTACTGTTGGTCTAATAAGAAAAAAAAGAAGTGCTCAATGTAGTTTTTCGCCTTCAAGGACAGCGGACACCATGACCCCATGGTGCAGCGGACACCATGACCGACGACCGGCGGACTACGTCCGGTCTCTTTCATTCGCGCCGCCTCATCGCGCTAAAAAAAAAGAAACTGAAATCAAACAGGTGCTGTTGCAAAAGCAAACTAGATGGCGAAGCTTGTTTAGGAGAGCCAACATTAATTTTTGGCGGCAGGTTCAAAACGTCGGTCATACAATGATCGATGGCCTATGGCGCGGCAATCGGAGCAAGGCCTTCCTTGCCGTCATCATAATAAAAAAATTGGTGTGGTTTAGCTCTGGTTAAACCTGGTCGGTTGCGAAAGCTTAGCTTGCTTAGCTGGTTCTGATTCTCATTGTTTTCGCAAACGTTCTTCTCGTTGTTCCTTTGTTTCTGCGCCCGTTGTTTCCGCTTGGCTTCATTCCGTTTAGCTTGCCTAATCTCAGCTTCTGAACTCGATACAGCTCGTTTAGCTGCTTCGGCTTGCCGTCGTCTCCGAGATGTTCTGCGCTAAGGGGTGTATATATAGAATCATCCAGTACAGAAACCCACGGAGATCAAGATCCTAGGGCAGTATATCCCGCAGGGGCGACAGAACACCACCACTATGAAGAAGCTGACAACATCCACCGAGCAAATCCTCCGGATGATACATCGTATCCGAATTAAAAAAAAAAAGGACCTAATGGACCGGTGGAGTCCATTAGCGGTTCGTCATTTCCGGTTATAGGAAAACTGTACTTCATAAAAGCGAGGTGTGAGGCGCACGGTCTTCAAAGGGACCTGCTGAAGGAACTGTTATTCTTTGGTTAATGAGTGAAGGTGGTTGGGCGAGTTGGTATACATTCATGATCTCCAGCAGCGCAGTCCGCCTTCTGTCCTTGTTTGCTGCGCTGTCGCGAATCATGGTTATTTCGCTATACTCATTATTTTGATATAAACTGTCTCGTTTAACATTATCAAGTCTCAATAAATAGAAAATGAAATATGAAGGGGAGATTGCTGATAGGAAAGCTCCTCTAGAGGAAATAATCGGAGCCGCGGGCGGCTTTGAGCCAGCTGGAGTGACGACCGCACGAATTTTACTTGAGTAACATGGAACTGGGATAGGACTTATTTGGACTAAGCTGGGCTGTTTATACAGTAATAACGACACTATGAACTGGTAGGAAATGAACTGTCACACCGTATATTAAGGTGGAAGCCTTTAATGCCTCATCGTTGTAAGCAGGCGTTGTCGACAGAAATTTCACGCTTTTCAATAGGTCGAAATGGTCGTGACGTCACAGTGCGCGAATTTCAAATGGACTAATTGTACTTTGGCTAGTAACCATGCAACCAATTAAAGGGATGGTATAGTGATGCTCCAAGTAAGTGGGACTGAGTTTAGTTAATTGCTTAATTGACCAAGTAGCATAATTAACCTTTCTAATCAGGCCAGATAAATATATAAAACCTGGTAGGAAATTGGTCGAGTTGGGAAATCGAACCAGGGCCTCCAGAGTGCGAGACGTTGTTGTTGTTGTGACTGAGAGAAGGATGAAAAGGAAATTGCACGGGCCTGCTACTGGCTCGAGCCAAGCCACCACCGCTGCCACGTGCAGATAGAGGAGAGTTAAAAGATCAGAGGAAGGAGAGAGAGGAAAGGAAAGACGCGCGTCGCATTAACAACTGCGTCCGCCGGAGCGGACGCTGCTCAAAAAACAGATAAGCGGCCGAAGCCGCGCTCGCCGAAGCTACCACTCCGCCACGCCAGCTTTTTTTTTCTTTATTGCTCGATGGTTTGGAATGAACAAAAGCGCGTCTAGTAAATACGGTGCCTTCGTTCACTCCCATCTTCCTCCCTTCCCGTTACGGCGAGGTTCAGGTGTCCACCGAGATATCCGAGGCAGATACATTTCCTTTCCTCAAAAACCAATTTATCGATGGGCAAGAAGCCGAACGGGCGATGGCGTTCTGTGGACTCCCTGGCAGCGTTGCAAGACGCTGTCGCATTCCACTCTTAGAGGCGAAGCTTAACATCTTAACCACACATCAGTGACACAAGCAGCAACACTGCGCTTGAAGCTTCCGCCTCACCGCACTTTAGGTCAACAAAGTGTCCCCCTGAATTTTGTCTATGTGCTCGTCCAGTACACTGATTTCTTATGTAGGCTACCGACCTGCTTTGTGGCACATTTCCAAAGGAAGTGAAGGAAGGGAAGGAAAAACTTTATTTTCACTAATGATTTTTCCTGCGGTGTGGGGGCATCTTCAGAGACGTCTTGATTCTACCCCCAGGAGCCTTCTCTGTCGAAGTCGTCCGCCTCTAATTAATGGTCAGTTGCACTCAGTCCAGGGCTCCACTGGCCACTGCCGCCCATTGAGCTCGCTGTACCAGACCTTGTTGGTGAAAGGAAGTGAGAAAGGTTTCTCTGCATTTGTAATCTTTTTCTCACGGCACTTTTTCAACGTCGTGTCGTGCACGTACTGTGCTGTGTGAAATATTTTTTTGTCCACATTTTCATCGCGGAATGAGTTCACCTACCTCAACTGAAAGGACGTAAAAAAGACTCCGCTCACGCTGCGCAGCAGCTTTGCGGCTGGCCATAAATTTATGTCATTTGTCCTCGCCTCTCGAGTGCACAAGTGTTTCACGTCATGAATCCGGAATAAATGGAGCTTTGTTGTTGAGTCAGCTCACGGC